>NC_086382.1:53546684-53861779 GCF_036588685.1 Mytilus trossulus
ATTTTGATCAAGAGCGTTTTTAATTATCTCTCTGTTGTTTTTGATAGATTTAAATGTTGGTAGTTATTGTGCCGCAATTTTGCGCCTGTACCAAGTCAGGAGTCTCTGGACTTTGTTAGTCTTGTATGATTTTTAATTTTAGTTTGGGTTTTTTGTGTATAATTTAGAGTTTAGTCTGACGTCCATTTTCACTGAACTAGTAAACAGATATGTTTAGGGGCCAACTGAAGGACGATTCTGGGTGCCGGGAGGTTGCTCTCTACATTGAAGACCAGTTTGTTGTCTTCGGCTGTTGTCTGCTCTCGTGTTGTTGTCGCGTTGACACATTCCCAATTTCCACTCCAAACATTATGGTTTCCAAATATTGGCTAAGGGCGTATTTGCCGATTAAAGGCGGAATGCTGAGGATGATGTACTATTAAAGGGCAGTAAGTATCCTGTATGAATACTAAATGTACTCTCAATGTTTCCCAAATTAGCAAAATACGTGACAAATAGATACATTTATATCCCAAGTTGTGAAAAAAATGTAATAACTTTAAAATGCGCTCTCAAACACCTACATTAAAAAATGAATTCGTCCTATTTGACTTTTATGTTTTGCTACACAACATGTTTTAAGATGTTATGAACGACATTTGGCATATTGATAATTGATCTGGTACATCAACTCCCCCTACAAACATAACTAATTAACGCCCCATTAAACACAAAACCTTTACTACATCGTAATTAACCAAACAGATATAAGAAACATCAATTCCTCATTTACATGTTTTTGGTTTGATTCCAAATTCATAGATTGTCTAGATATTTACGTCAGCTAATGTTTCAAAATGTCTGACAATATACGTTGAATCTTCAGTTCACGTACCATCCTAGCGAGTATACATGTACTTATATATAATTTAGTTCATTTGTATCATTATAAAAGAACAGAAATACTTTTTCTAGATATAGACATTTTCGATCATTTATCAAACTCTTCCTTATGATAAGACCGGGCTTAAAGGCTTTCTTCAGTTATCAATTATTGGTAAATCGGGCCATGCTTTTTCGATCGAATTGTGTTACTTTGATACATACCTATAAAGATTAAAGTTTAAAACAATGAAACAGTTACAGATGCTTGTTAATTTTTAATTTCTAATTGCTGTGCGTCGTTTTTCTGCTTTTGATCACAGTGCTTCAGAATTAACTAGACTGACGTTCATGAAAACGTGAATTAACATTTTTCAGAAAACTGAAAACTTGAAATTGGGTTAATGTTAAGCAAAATATCATTGTAAAAATCTATTGTTTTATTGTTTTTATATTACATTTCTGTCTGTGGTAAAAAGAAAATCCCTTTTTTGTGCTGTGATAGTTAGGCCGCGGAAAGGGAAAAAAAAGGGGGGGGGGTCGGTCCGGAGGAGTCATGATCCCGAAATCTTGGGCTTAAAACATGAAATCCCGAGGTCCCAAAAAAGGGTAATTCCCGAAATCCCGAGCTTAAAAACAGCCGATCCCGACGTCCCGAAAAGGTCATGCACTCTATTAGTAGACGAACATAATTGACGGGCATCTAATGTTGAAACTGACGGATGTCAAGTACATTTATATATATTTTTGGCGCGTGATTTTGTCTGTGGTCCTTGTTTGCCCGATATCTTTATTTTGCGGCTGGCTAGGCTTCTTATGAAATTGATGCCACCAAAAGGTTGTCAGGCTTTCGAACAATCTCGGACTAACTGCTTACTACCCTTACCGAATAGAAGCAAATATTCGTTAGGTTCCTACACTAGTTTCAGTAGAATTTGAAATCCGATCCTTCTGCTTTAATTTCAATTTTTTTCATATTCAGAACTATACTTCACTGCATAACGGCTTTTCGTCAACTTTTTTTTTATCAGCAATTTTTACATGTATGACTATACTAGACCCGTTTGTTTAACTTTCATAAATTATGAGAACTTTCACATAAGTTATTCCACATCGCATATGCACCTATCTAAAATTAAAAAAAATTTACCTGTATATAAAACAGGTATTTCTTTTCAGAGACAAGTACCTGTGCTGCATCGGCCTGTTTCGAGATTTTTAACTTTACAATTCAAAACTACATTAAACCTGGAACTATCAGATATTAGTTTTACTAGACTTAGGCTCCAAAAACACGGCGCCGACGCCTCTGGACCATTAGCTAAATAAACGTACTTTAAAGTGTATTGTCAAGTCAAAAATGTCCGTATAACAAATAAAACCTTTTAATTCAGAAAGTAAGCAATTTTTAGTAATAGAAAAAAGCAAATTAGACCCCCTCCAAATTACACTGAAACCAAATTATGAAATGAAACTATAATTGTAAGTCTACTTAATTTTACGGTCATCTACAAAGTAACATCGGTATCATTATAAAATTATAGACTCACCTTTGGTGGCATTTTTGTTATTTATTATAAACAATATGTATCCAGTCTAAACTGTATATATAATTTGCAAGGTGATTTCTCAAAGGCGTTTGCGTAAATAATCAAATTGCGGATTATTCTATTTTTTTATCAGGTAACGAAGGGTGCTGCACTCACTTTTGTGTTGATTCCAATCTTAAAGTTTTTCTCTGCTATTTCATCTTATTGTGATAAATACTATAAGCCCCTGTCTGCTCTTGTTACATTTTAAAATCACATACGTTTTATTTTATTAATACCGACTGAGATCGGGACGCGTACACATAGTTGTCATGAAATTTAAGCGTCCACATGACATAAGATCACTGTCACCTAAGAGCATTTTCCCACGTTTTTGAACGAAAGAAGTTTACTTCTGCTGTCACAGTGACTTTCTTAAAACATGGCAACTTATCGAGCAGCAAAGTCAGGATTGGCTAGAGAATCTCAAGAAAAGGTATGAAAAAATCACCATTACGTACAAATATATAGATGACAGTGTCGACTAAGCTTGATTGAGACCTGGTACTGTGGTAGTTAGTTTTTCAAAACCCTTTTCAGAAGGGCCCTTTTTCTACTCTAGCTTTAGGGTGCCACATGCCACTGTGTTCAGTGTCAGTGGCGGATCCAGATATTTTCACAAAGGGGAGGGGGGCTGACTGACCTAGAAGTCATTTGATGCTTAATCCAAAACCTCATAAGTACATCCTTGAATTATTTAAAACATTTGATAAGTATTGTTGCCTCTAATATACAGACATATGTTGTTTTCCCTGGAAGTCTTTTTCAGTCACATAATCACATCTTGTATCTGCTTGATCTGAGAAAAAGTCATGGGAGAACATCCTGAACACAGATCCACACACAATTGGTTACATTCAGGTTAATATGTAGTCAGAGATTACTCCGACGTCCATCAGTCGGCACCAGAAGCGACGAAGCAGCGCATCTATTTTGGGTGGGCAAATATCCACCTTTTTATATGGGACGAGCTCGTCCCATGGCCCCAGCTTGTCTGGCAAAACAGCTGTTGGACGTCAGAGTAATCTCGGACTAGTTAATATGAGGCAGGCATAACCTGTGAAAGGGGACAAAGTCTGTATGACTATTTTTTTTATTCAAACATGTTAAATAAAGAAACGGAAATACCGTAATGTTTCCGATGATTTTTGGCTCTGTTGTTGGGGATTTTAGTAGTGTTGTTCCGATGATCGGAATAAGTCTGAAATCAGTTGGTTGGGACTGGCGATGTCGATAATCGATTGGGATTTTGTTCAATGGTTGTCGTTAAAGTTTCCGGACTTTGAGCTTGTCAACTTCTGGTCCGTTTATTGTTTGCATTTCATATATGCGCAGTCAAACAATATTAACAAAAAATATCAGTCAATGACAGTAACAAGTTCAAACATCCTATAATTAAAGAAATAACTAATTTCCATCTTTATAAACGTGACAAAAAGCATTTGCAGATTGATGGAATGGTATTTAAGATTAATAACTTTGTATGAAATACTTTCTTTCAATACCGGTACTTGTTACTTGAGAGCGTACAAATAATTCTGATTTTAGACAAAATAATTCCGTTGCTTCATTAAAACGTGTTGCAAGTTGCCTTTTAATATGACGCAGGCATTACCTGTAAATGGGGACGAAGTCTGTATGAATTATTTTTTTGTAACTTAAATATTTGTTAAAACAAAGAAACGGAAATACCGTAACGTTTCCGATTTTGGTTCTGTTGTTAGAGATTTTAGTTGTGACGTTATTTAACTATGACGTCATATGCAATGTAAACAAAGAAACGCTATCATCAGGTAACGTTTTGTCATATCAAGAAATTATTAAAAATGAAATTGATATTGCGTTTCTTTCTATTTATAATATACTGGTAAATATATATTTTACTTAAAGATACATACAAACAAAACCGGAAAAAGGAAGTACATTGTAGATTTCTGCGCATGTCCGGGATTTCAAAACATGACATAAAAAAAATTGAATGATTTTGAGTTCATTAGTACAATGAAAAATTCGGGAAATTTTCCCGAAATTTTTTTTTATTGAATTTTCTACTGTTATTGGGGACTTCGTCCCCATATTAATGTTTTATCCATTTGTAGCATCAAAAACGTCATATTCCTGTCCAGATTGCTTGCCAAACATCGTTTACTTTTGTAAATTTTCCGAAATTTGTCCGCCATTTATAAAAATATAAAAATCACGAATCGGATACGGTTCAACTATGTAAAAATTCCGCATTCTTGCAATTATAAGTTCAGACGCACCAATGACACAATTGAAAGAAAATAATGATTACAAAAGTAATAAAACAGAGTTCGCGAAAACTGTCAGTCCTCAGGATTTTACCATCAACATTTTGCATAGGACTGACACAATTTTAGTATTTTTCAATAGATCAATAGTGAGGACCAGCAGATTTTCTTCAAGGACCACCAGGGGAAAAAAGATATCGCGAACTCTGATAAAAGCGTTCTACACGAATTAACAGACATTGGCTTAATAGTTTATACCCATGTATACTGTGAAATGCAAATGCATTGTTTTATTTTTTTCTGGTAATTTTAAATTTCTAAAAGTTAAAAAAACTTTATATATATCTTTTCCTAATTTGAAGCATTCAAATGTTCATACAGCTATGTTATTGAATTTTTTTTGTGAGTTTCACCATTGAAATTTAGAAATGTTAGTGTCACTGTTGGTAATTATGAGATAAAATATGTTTAATATGAATCTTGATTCTTATCAAGACAATTCATTGTTTTAACTGCTAAATAGATAATTATCAAAGGTACCAGAATTATAATTTAGTAGTTAGTACGCCAGAATATGAAATGGAAACAAAAGATCAAATATGAATATATACACTCTGCAATGATATGGATATACACATTAGACAAGTACAATGAGACTAAATGCATTATTTCTTTTAAAAAAAGAGGGCAAGGTGTAATGATCCGATTATAACCGATAGTCTGTTGGTTGCTGTCAACCGATTGTAATAGATAATCGGTTGGTAATTTCAACCGATTATCCAACACTAGATTTTAGTTGTGACGTTATTTAAGTTATGACGTCATATTCAATGTAAACAATGAAACCCTGTCATCAGGTATCAATTTTTTCATATCAAACAATTATTAAATATGAATTGGTATTGAGTTCCTTCCTATATTTTACTAGACTGATAAATATATATTTTATTCAAAGTCTCATGCAAACAAGACTGGCTAAAGAAAGAAAATTTCTGCGCTGATGCAGGGATTTAAACAAATCTGAAAAAAAAGTTAACGATTTTTAGTTCACATTAGTAGACTGAAAAATTCAGGAAATTCTCCTGATTTTTTATTTTTTTTTTTTAAATTTTCCCGAAATTCTATTTAAAAAAAAAAAAATTCTACTGTACCATATTCCAATGAAGGATCTGGAACCCTTTGGTTTCTGAATGGATACTACTACAGTAGAAAGAACTTTGAATACCGAAATAGCCATTATAACTTTCATACAGATAATCCTCCTGTCTGCTTTAATATTGTTATTGCTTTAAATGTTCCATAGAAAATGATAAAAATTACTTATTGTTGCAATACTTTGGATAAGCCATATACATGTAAGGGCCTCTATTAGAAAACTAACATTTGTTTTCTTGTAGTTTTTGTACTCTTGAATAACTTTGTTAGGCATGGTAGGTAACTCGTAGGTAATCATGGACCACCTCTGTGTATTGCATGGTCGATAGTTCCTGGGGTTTATGGAAGCTGAGCATCCATCCCCTAGACAAGTTGAAATTTAAAGTGCTGTATTATCTGAGTACTGATTGCTCCTTTTGTACAAACTTGTCATTCGCAGAATCTGTATGTTATTATATATGTAAAAATATCTTTCTTTGTACCATTAACTAGGTTGTATAAAAAATAAAGAATCTATGAGTACAATATCTGATTTAAAATTTAAATTGTGATACTGGTCTAAAGAAATTAACCTTTTAAATGCTGTGGATGGAATAATTAAACTATTTTAGGTGACGAAGGCAAAATTCATTGAGAGCTTGTAAACCACTTCCCTTTATAATTATATTTTTAGAAAAGATATAGAAATATAAAGCAAATTATTGCTGATTTAGATAATTTTGGATTTCCAAATATCTTCTTTTTGAGTTTCTGAATTTATGAACACATTTAAAACTGATAAGAAACGGTCAGGTCATCCAATAAATATCATGTCTATTGTTGGAAGATATGGTGCACATCCATTACTACTTCCAATCTCATTAAAAGATAAACCTGTATCTTGATTTCTTAATTAGCATCTCACCCCACCTGTGAAAGTTACAGTGAGGATGTCAAAGTGATATTTACAGATGTCAGAAAAGTTTTTAAAATAAAATCATCATGATCATGGTTTAATATTTACATGGTAAATAAAAAATGAAAGTCCATGCAAATTTACACATTAGAATCACATCATAGTCTGTTATAGATCTATAGGTCTTTTATTTTGTTTTCTTGTCTTGTTAGGTTGTTGTATGACTCTACTTATGATCATATTTAAAGTAGTATATCAAGTCAGAGGAATTCTATTCACCATTTTTTTTAAAAGGAAAGGGGGGGGGGGGGGGGGGTTGTTTCCAACTATATGTCGCGATTGAGATGCATTAATCATGTTGAAAAAGAAACTTTGAATAAAATTTTATGCATTTCAATATGGTTTTAAAAACAAATATTTTTATCGGATAAATCACAATCAAAATTACACATGTATAACATGTTTAATGCATAATCCTAGAATACAACATAAATGATAATATCTAGTAGTAGTTGGGCTTTTCAATGCATTTTTATTGTTGCTTGTGGTTGGCCAGTAATTACTTTTAAAGTCTGTTAAAGTCATTTAGATGTTACAGGTAAAGATGAACTTTTTCCCCTCATGAGAAAGTATGCTCTATTTTCTCATTGATGTAAAATGTTTTCCTGATACATTTTGTAGTTGCTAATTTTAACATGCACATGTTTCCAAGTTATCTGATACTATAGTCAGCTGAATACACACTGAAACTGATATTGTGTAATTACAACTTTTATCAAATACTACATTCCTCTGTTTATCAAGAATCTTGCAAATTTAATAGAAAGAAAACAATTTTATGGGGTTCAGTATGGGATATTAGTTTTAGAATCTTAATATTCACAGTTAACATGGTTAAGAGAATGTACCAGTATTTCTTAATATTGCAATCAATTTGTAGGTCTTTATGTTTCTACATGTTTCCTTGCAGATACAAAGGGAACACATTGAACATGCTCACAGCATTGCATAATAAGATTTTATTTGTGAATTTAATTTTGAACTTTCGATCTTTTTTATATACAATTGCAAACATCAATTGATATTTACTTTTTGAACAATTTTAATCTGCTTGTTGCAATTTGTTTGGACATTATTTATATATAAAATAATATCGAAGGAGTTTACCTTTACTTATATAGAGTTCAAGTTAGAAGTTATGCAAGTTCAATAAAATAAAAATTCCAGGGCATGAAATTATCATTTCACCAGTAGTGTAAATCTTAAGTTCAAAGTAATTTATTAAAGTGAAATAGGTATGTACTTGTGCTATGGGAACACCATATAATTACTCCATTAATAAAACAAGGACCTTCCATCAACTGAATGAATGGTATTTTAATAATATACCTGTACCCATTTTAACATATGTGAATTTACTGAATGAGACTTTGTTTAGTCTACTGTAGCACTTGTAGGCATCAGCTGGGAATTATATCATTATTATATTAGGAAACACTCACAGTATTATGGGTATTTCCTTGAACCAACAGAGTTAATGTGTTTAAAAACATACTGATGTCAAATGTATGTGAATTGAAATTTATCAAGATTTTAAGTCTAATAGTAGTCTAACCCCAAAAATTCTTATTTGTTTGTTAATAGTTACACCATTTGTGTACACAGGCCCATTAGACATACTATATATATATATATATATTTGTTTGTTAATAGTTACACCATTTGTTCAACCCCCCTTTTATCCTGGGTTGGAAATCCCCTTTTGAAAGTGGCTGGATCTGCCACTGATGGTTGTAATAACATTGATGCTGGGCATTATAACTTTGCTCAAAATGATCTTAATATTTGCATATATTTTTTAATCATTTTAATTGTAAGAATGTTAATCTTTCTATCACTTTGTTAGGTCATGGGTGTGAAATGTTGCCTTGTAATTTGATAAAAAAAATTAATAGGAAGGAGGTATTTATAACCAGGCCAAATATAATGCATGAAATTAAAATCAGATAAATAAAAGAAATATTAAAAAATTTATAAGAGATGATAACAAGTTATTCTGAATACAGGTCTATAGTAAACAGTAACATTCCCCAAACTAGAACTTTTTATGTAGCGCCTTTTGTATGACTGTCATTTTGTAAGACCTTTTGTGGGATTAAAATATTTAAAGTGGATCAGACATTGATAAATGATACTTATCTTTTGACACAATCATAAAAATCTATGTCAGACAGGATTTTTTACCTGGTATACTTGACCTGTTGTGACCTTTTTAGTCCTTCAGATCTTCAGAACTTTGAAAATACACAAAGTATTTTAATTCAACTTTCAAATGAGTGTTTTGTTATAGAAACTAGCAGAGTAGTCTGAGTTCAGTAACTTCAAAGCTTTTTACATAACTTGATAAAAAGCTTTAAGATGTGGGTACATGCATGTATCAGTGAGACAGCAAACAAGCAACATAAGAGAAATAAAAAACATTCTTGGTTTATATGAAAAGATGTTAGTAACATAAGTCACTGAAGAGTCTTATGAAGACGAAACGCGCATCTGGCGTATTAAATAATAATCCTGGTACCTTTGATAACTATTTACATCATGAGCAAAACTCTTACCATTTTGTCACAATAATTGGCCTCAACATAACAAAATGTGAAGAGGACCATTTCAGACCAGAAAACCAACAGCCTTATTTAAAACCAAACGAAAAACATCATCAACCAAAGATGACCACTTTACATGTACATCGATAATGACGTTCTAAAAAGTCGGACAACGAAAATCATCACCAATCGCCATTAAAAAAGTTGACTCATTTATGGCACTATGCTGTGTATATAGGTTTTACTCTCAGGTTTTACCACTTTCTTGAATGGGATATGATATTACTCCACTTCAGATTGTTTATATTTGAAATTTTGAAACAACTGTCCATCCAAATAACAGTTTATAAAAGTAAACCATTATAGATTATGAATCCATGATCTGATCTGGTGTATTTTGCATTGCCATAATTTTACTTCGTTGTTTCTACCTATTATTGATCAGAAGAATAAAATGCAGGAGTACAAATTTTAAAGTAAAAAGTCTGGTATAAAACCATCCTGAATGCAAATTCTGGGATTATTAATTATTTTTATTCAAAAATACACCTCCTGCGTATTGATGTAGTATTCTGCAACATTTTGTCTTACAGATAAACAACTAGATAAGTAATTTAACGCTTATTCCAAGTAACCATCTGTGTGTAAAATACCTTATTCATCATTCATATAACCTTGACTATATGGTAAACAGTCTAATGCAACATGTGTAGCAAAGTGCTGAAAGTTTTATGAATATTATAAGAGGGGATTCTAGACCAGGGGTGTTTTCCAGTGTGCACTATAGTTAGTTTTTGGAAAGGAGGGGGGAGTGTTGTAAAGTCAGGTTTTTTTCTTTTATTAGCAGAATACCAAATAAAATTGAGAATGGAAATGGGGAATGTGTTAAAGAGACAACAACCCTACCAAATAAAAAAACAACAGCAGGTCACCAACAGGTCTTCAATGTAGCGAGAAATTCCTGCACCCGGAGGAAAAAAACTATATAAAGTTGAGGAAGGGAAGTGTTCCAATAACTATTCTGTATATTGTTAATATAATTTGATTTACCAAAAACCCAAAGCTTCAAGTTTTATTACCCCACGAATCTGAGTACAGTTAGGGAAGCTCTTGAAAAATCTAGTAACAATGAATACATAGGTTTATAAGAGGATAATTTCAAACATATCCTTTAAAATATGATTAAGTGATTTAAAATAAGTGTAAGTGAACCATTGAAAAGAATAAAGACCTAAACAAAATATTTACTTTGTCACAAGTAGTCAGTTAATTGAAACTTAATCTGTGGTTTTTAAAAACCGATTTTCTTCTTCACCAGTCCTTAAGATATTGTTAATGTTTTGAGGTGTATTTAAATATTTTGTGGTAATATGCAGAATGATAGCAATGTTTGTATTGATTAGATTTCATACTTCTCATATTTCATTACAACACACCACATTCTTAAAATATTTGATATTGAAAGAGTCATTGATCTGATACTTTTTAATGCATTATTAGTAATGAGGACCATGTGTAGAATTAAGTAGTTTGTATTATAAATACTAATAAAGGTTAATAGGAAGATGGTTGAAAAATCAACTGTTATGTAGTCAGATGCCAAACACATTAGAAATTGAGCCAAATGAACTTAGGCCAGGATTTTTTAATTTGTTGGTTTACGGATCCGCCGACCCGATTTTGCCGATTTCGAGAATAAAAATAAAATCGAATTTTCGGGCTTTTTGTTATTCTCGCCGACCCTTACAAATGCATTATCTATGAAAAATAATTAAAATATCCTTTTTAAAGAAATGAAATGCATTAATCACTAACAGAAGTGATGACACTTTCTGTTGTGAAAAAATGAAACTTCCAGTTTACGTTTCTAAAAATAGACAAATCAATTATTAATGACTTTGAAATGTCGTTTGCGCAAATAATTTTGCGGAACGAAACTGGTGTTTAAAACCAATTACACAATAACTTCGTTTCCCTTATTTGTCACCAGTCCGTAAGATGCATGTTCTCATAGAAATAGACTTGTCCAAATGTGGACAGGTGGAAGTTCATGACATCAAGTTTAAAAAAAGTACTGAATTTTAAAAAATCATTTGATATTTTCTTGTTTCATAGATAATAAAAAAATATCGTCCATGTGGATAAAAAACGGGAATGCATGACAACAGATTATTTAACCTGATATTCTCGTTTTCTAGTGGACTAGTCTATTACGTTTTTGACACGCGTGTTGAAACTTATTTTCGTACGACATTTTTCTTTTTTTTTCTTTATCAGTTTTCGTCCTTATTATTTTTCACTAAGTTTTGATTAAAAGCTATTAAAGTCAAAATAACTGCCGTGAATCTGTTTTTCTTGTCTGTGAAATGATGATTTTATTTCGTCTTTCTCCGTTTACCACCTTTTTTTCACGGGAAATTATTAAACAATGTCATGCGATGTCTCTTACAGCTGAGCAATAATATAGCAACAATATTTCATCAAACTAAAATTTAAAAACGATGACAAAATCGTATGACAAACATATTATTAGAAAGGTCAAGGATTTGTATAGTGAGATCTCACTATACAAATCCTTGGAAAGGTGAAATATATTTTTATTTTGCATATCAGTTTTCTGTCTTGAAAATCTTTTTTATTTTCTTTTTTTTCCGACCGACCGACCCGACTTTTTCATGGAGAAAATCCGTAAACCAACAAATTAAAAAATCACGGCCTTATGTACTATTTATGTAAAGACAGCACAAATGTCCTCTTCAGGTTCAGACTGAGGGTTCAGATGAGGTGTATGCCCCTCTGTCATCTATTCTAAGAACTATTTATACAGGTTCACTCTATGTCTTGAGACCAGATAGTGGACTCATTTCCTTATATTGGATACTGAACTCTCCATTTGTTTCCTTTTGGAGGATACAAATCCATTCACAAGGTCGGTGAACATAAAATCATTGCCATATAAAGTCATACACTTTATTTTACTTTAGTTGTCCTCACAAATTTTACATAAAGTTCCTTGAAAGATCAGTTTAAACCAAACAGCTAAACATTGGTGGATGTCAAGTTGCCAACTTAGAAAATTGACTTGGGCACATTTGACACACAAGCTATATGTCTGCTTCCTAAAATATGAATTTTATTATTTATTAAATATAAGCAACAGTGGGGTCTGTTTTTGATAGTTTTGTTTTGACTTTCATATGTATTAATTTGGTTTCAAAGAAATGTGAATGTGAACACATTCTCATTGAATGCTTGAAACTGGTATTAATATTTTCTGGTCTAGTTTCTAAACATATGTATTATGTTATATGCTGTAAGGTTTGTGATGTCATTCAACTGTTATTGCCATTTATATTAACTTCATCTTGATTAAATTCTTATGTTGATCTGGGATAAACATTTAATCAGATATATTATATACAGCCTCAGAATTTACTAAAAATATTCATGACACATCAAAGATAAGCTATACACGTACAGTACATTCTATTTTTGGAATGCAATTACAACATTTAAGTCATTTATTTGATGGTGTTTCTAAGTTAAGTACATTCTTCCTTATAGAAGTGTATAAAGGGACATAAAAATAATTTTCATACTTGAGCTTTTAAAGTTTGAAGATAAACTTTAATTTTGCAATGTTTTGCGATTTCAACAAAGTATCCTAATCTCTGTCTGACTGACAAAATTTCATTCGATCAGACAGAAATATTATAGATGGTTGTACTTTTTGTGAGACTTTTGGTATCTTAATATCAAAAGAAAGAGCAAATCTAACTGGATTTTTGTTTAAATTACATTTTTGCACTGGCATTCATCTGTTTAGATTCATGCAAGATACTTGAGAACAAACAGTATGATGTAATTTAGAATCACCCAGGAAGACAGCTGTTAAACAGTTGTAACCTCAATCATCAAGTATTCTCATTACACTACACACAAGTGGGTAATTAGAATACATACTCTTCCTGTTTATTTGAGGCATGTTAGAGTTATTTCCCTTCTATTAATGTGACCATTTAAATGTTTAATCCCACTGCAATTGTTTGCACCTGTCCTTAGTTAGGAATCTGATGTTCAGTGGTTGTCTTCTGTTTATGTGGTTCATTATTAGTGTCTTGATATTATGTGGATTCATTATTATTCCTGGATACCAATTTTCGTGGGTAGACTTTAACCATAAAATTAAATGTTCAACGAAGAACAAATTTTCTATAGGCTTGTATGCAGACTTCGGCAAAACCACAAAATTTAATATCCACGAACATGCAAGTTTTCTTTAATCCACGAAAATTGGTACCCACGAAAATAAATGAATCCACAGTAGATTAGACTGATGGTTTTCCTGTTTGAATGGTTTTACACTAGTTATATTTGGGGCTTTTTATAGCTTTCTGTTTGATGTGAGCCAATGCTCTGTGCTAAAGACGTACCTTGACCTATAATGGTTTACTTTTATAAATTTTTATTTGGATTGAGAGTTGTCTCATTAGCACTCATACCTTTTTTATAAATTTCCTGTTACAAAACTTTGAATCTTCGAAAAACTAAGGCTTTTCTTATCCCAGGAATAGATTACCTTAGCCGTATTTGGCAAAACTTTTTGGAATTTTGGGTCCTCAATGCTCTTCAACTTTGTACATGTTTGGCTTTACAACTATTTTGATCAAAGCATCACTGATGAGTCTTATGTAGAAGAAACGCTCGTCTAGCGTATTAAATTATAATCCTGGGATAACTATTAACACCACTGGGTCGATGCCACTGCTGGTGGACGTTTCGTCCACGAGGGTATCACCAGCCCAGTAGTCAGCACTTTGGTGTTGACATGAATATCAATTATGTGGTCATTTTAATAAATTTCCTGTTACAACACTTTGTATTTTTCGAAAAACTAAGGATTTTCCTATCCCAGGAATAGATTACATAAAGCCGTATTTGGCACAAATTTTTGGAATTTTGGGTCCTGAATGCTCTTTAACTTTGTACTTGTTTTGCTTTACAACTATTTTGATCTGAGCGTCACTGATGAGTCTTATGTAGACGAAACACGTGTCTGGCGTATTAAACTATCTATACCACATCTTCCTATATCTATTTAACTTCAAGATGAACTGTGTATAGGAAATTGATTGAAAACATAAACCTTCATACAGGCAACAGAAACAGTGTCCATTTTTTATATGATTGGCCCTCCAACTGTTTTCCTACCAAAGGTGAACTGGTGTTTGAGCTTCCACCAAAAATTAAAAAAATGACTGTTATGAAATAGCATTATAGTGCTGAAAGTGCATTTAAAATTATTTATCCAATCCAATCAAACTGTTTTGATTTTATAGTAATGATTAATAAATGTAGAAAAAACGATTGTCCTCCATACCAAATTATATGTAAAGGTTCTACTATTGATGTACTGTTATTTTTTTCTTCTCAGATAAACAGATCTTTTGATATTGATGAGGCCAAAAAATGTTTGAAATGGATTTGTTCTACATCAGGGGAGACAATTGAAATAAATGGAATTGAAGAAAGAGACAAGATGATGACGTTCTTCCATACTACACTTAAAGATGGAATGGTTTTATGCAGGTATATAAAAATGTATTGGTCAAGGATGAAAGAAAAAGAAAAAATGATTGCTTTTTTAAAAGTTGATGCTGCTAATACCTGTACCCACATGTACAATGCAGAGGGGCGTAAAAGGGGGTACCTCCATGAAAGAACACGAAATAAAATTGCCATTTCACGATGAACGAACAATTAAAAATTTCTTAAACATTGATCTTTTTACAGATTTCACGGAACACAATGAATAAAAAACCTTTTTCACGACTGCGTGTGAAATAAAAATTGCAAAACATGTTGCACTAAAATAACCCTTGGCCTTTACCACCCTCGATGTAGTTTGAAATCATCTCTTCATGAGAATGTTTTGAAATAAGACCATTATAAATAATAATTTTTTATAGATTGCATCATATTTATTTCAACATGTTCATTATTTTGCTATTATTGATTTCCAAGTATGAAAAAAGAAGAAAGTCAACTTTGCTATGCACCTCTAACCCAATGTAATGTATAAACTAGATATATTCTTTCACAGTAATCGGTATTGTAAGACCTTGAAAAAATTAATGATAACTTTATTTTGTATGATGGATTTATTCATTTTTGGTGTGACTATTACAGATTGATAGATGCCTTGTTGTTACCACAAGATAAAATAGACTTCAATTCAAAGAGTTTTCAAGAAACTAAACTGCCAGCATTTCAATCAGCCAGAGAAAGAGAGAGAATAGGAATTTTCCTGAACAAAGCCAAAGCTTATGGTGTGTCAGAAGCAAATATCTTCCAGACAGATAATTTGTATGAGAGAACAAATTTAGTACAAGTTTGTAATACAATCAGAGCATTAGGAATAGAGGTACGGACTGGTCTATAAAAGCATATCACACACACATGAATGCACACTAAAGTCACTTCTAAACATATTATCCAAAAAAGCCTTTTAGCAGAGTTCTATATCAAAATGGTTATCGACTCTTCTGTTGATGGTTCACCATGAAAGTATATATGGCACCACAAGTTTCTATAAAGGTTAAGTGGAATACATGCAATCTTAAATGTTTATGGATTAGAATAATTAAGTCATGTAATGTCCTTTTGTACCTCCTATTTCATTTCTTCTTTTGAAAGACCTTGACATTTACTATATGGCATGACATGAACTTCTTCATATTGACAGGGGCCTTGGTGGCCAAGTGGGTTAAGTAGTTCTACAAAGTTCTGTAATCACTTGCAAGTCAACACTGAGGTTTTGAGTTCGAACCCAACTCATGTGGGAGCACTCGACTTAAATCTTAATTGACTAGGATTGTCAGTTTACTTACCAAAAGGTCTATAATTTTCTCAGACTCTGGACATTTCAGCTTCCTCCACCCACAAAAACTGACGGCCACAAAATTGCTAAAACGTAGCGCTTAAAAGTGGCTTTAAACACCAACAATCAATCAATGGTACACACCAGTACACATTTGAACATTAACCTCGTCTCCACAACCTTTCCATGAACCTTCGCCAAATAATATATAGAACCATTGTGTCTTTTTTTATCAGAATTATATTTTGGTTTCCTTTGCAAATCATACTGTTTTTTGGAGTATCTATTTTGTGCCTGCAACTTTTCTTCATCTTTTTCTTAAGATTTATTATGAATTCGCAAGATCAACATGGTACACTAATTTTGGGACAATGTTATTAACCACCACTGAATTTTTTTTTTATCCAAATTATTTGTGTTTTTTTTTCAAAGCAAATACTAGATTTTGCATTTGTTTATTTTGGAACAGGGGTAACTATTTATAAGTTTTGGTTGCAGTTCCTCTAGTTTAGTGATGGAATATAGTTTCCTGCCTGTTCATAACATTGCTTAGACATTGATATTAGAGGAAGGTATTATCTCTATATCAGTACATTAGAACTGTGAGCTTCAATCAAAACTTATGGTGTTAATGTTTTAAGATCATGCATACTGTCAAAGTTTGTTTTCATGCAGATTTCAATGTTTTCTTGTGTGTTAATTAAGATAATTAATTAGATAGACAAGAAAAAAAATAGTGTGTAGTAATTGATTATGAGATAATCTATCCTGAAACAGGTGCCATTCAATCATCACAGAGACCACCAGAGTCAATGATAATAGTTTTTATGTTCTTATCCAATTAAAAAAGAGCTTTAGAAGACAACCAATCTAAATCATGGAATGTTTATATTTTCCCTGTATTTAAATTTGTTGATTCAAGAAATATGCATGTTGTGTGGAAAGAAAAATGTTATGGTAACAGCAGGACACACAATTTGCAACATTGATTCAATGTTTCAATCAATTTCTGGATTCCCATAACCTTAGCAGTTGCATGTTCAATACATGGAATTCAAGGTGACATTATAATTTTTTTTAAAATTTATCTTGAAATTCCTCCTAATTATCTTATCTTAGCTCTGCAAATTGCTATCATGCATAAATTCTAATGGGAACAATTATTTAGATTAATACTCTAATTTAGTATAATGTTTATAAGCAGTTCGTGAAATAAGTTAACTGGTAAATTAAGGACATACATGAACGAAGCAAAAAGTTATAATCTTCAACAGTGGAAGTCCATAGATGGAAAGTTTAGAATGTATCATAATATGGTATTGAAAGTTATCTTTTATTGAAGTCAGTATGTTGAACCTTATTTGTTGTATTGTTTGGATGCTGTGATGTTGGCGTCCACTCAAACCTGTTATTGAAACAAAAGTTTCCTTTTGAATATGTTTTATTAAAAATCTGTGTATAATGATTAAATATTAAAGTATAGCATAATTTAATAATATGGTTTATGTTAGAAATTATGTGGTGTGTATTTTATTGTTTCAGGCTCAGACTAAGCCAGGATATAGTGGTGAAATGATTTGGCCGAAGAAATCAGAAGAAAACAGACGTACATTTACAGAGGATCAGCTGAAAGCTGGACAACAGATAATCAGCCTGCAGTATGGAACTAACAAAGGAGCAAGTCAGGCAGGCATGAACTTTGGTAAACAACGAAAGATTCTCGACTAAGGTCATTTTAAGGTTAAAAAACATTTACTAGTCAATCTAAATTATGGAGGGCGATATTGAAGAATATTGCATGATCCTTATGTAAGAAATTATTGATGCAGTATACAAAAGCCATAGGATGATTAGAAATTAGAAAATGAGAAGTATTTTTCTGTTTTTAACAATTTCATTTAATACGTCAGTTTTCATTAAGCTTTTATCATTAGAAATAGTCCCAAAACATCCATAATTTCTGCCTTAAACATAGATCTGCTGGTGAAAATATTCTAAAAAGTTTGTTATTTCATTGATATTATTTTTGTACATGATATTATTAAGCTTTAGTTATACATCTGTGATAATATTAAGTTCTATGCAATTTTGTGCCAACTTACGAGTTTATACTGTAGTAGTTTACCCTATTACAAATATTCAATAGGAAACAATGTTTTTAAAAAATATGAAAAACTAGTTTCAATCTTATAGATATTGACATTATTGATGAATGCAATTTGTTCTTTTCATCATATAATAAATTGATACTGTATAAATCTTATTTAGATACAATTTATGTTAATGATATTTTTCTGTTCTTTTGCTATCAGTTGTTTTTTTCGCTTTAAGTACAGAATTGAGAAAAAAATTATCTGTAGATTTGAAAGAAAGGAATTATTATCTGTTGTTTCACTTTGAACGTGGTTGTATGTATAAGCCATTCACATTACTAATTTATTTTACAATGTATAACAATATATATTTATACTCATTAATGAAATGATAATCATATTGTTCAAGTCTCCACAATTTACACAAATGAAGCATTTGGAGATGTCAGTATTAATAAATACATGTGTTGTTTGTTTATTATAGAGGAAATCCTTGTTGATGATATTTTATATTGTTAGGTTGTATTGTTTTTGTTGGCAATATTTGTTCTTGATTAATTCCATGTGTTACTGGGACCATTGTAATAAGAAAAGACAACTCTTGTTTTATTTGTACTTAGAAAATTGATAAAGACTGAATTCACTAATGCCAATGTTTATATATTGTAACTGTTGAATGAAAGTCATAATTTTACGCCCCATTGATGATAATGATGTGAAAAATGTTTTCAGTTCATTTTGTAAAATAAAATTAACAAAAAAAAACTGACTGTCATTTTAAAAAAAATAAGGGAATCGCTTTTCCGCTTTTTTAAATATGTACTTAAAAATATATAAATAGAATCTTGCAACTTTTCATTATTAATAAATACACTTCCATTCTCAATTTTGCTTGTCAGTTTTGCTGAATAACTTGACATGATTTCCAACAAAAATTATAACTGCCACTGTACCACTGATTGATAAATATATGTCCTGATCCCTTCACAAATTCATATCACCCATATAACTCTGTTTGATACATTTTAACATTTACATAACATTTCTATATGAAAAATATTATATACGTTAACTCAAATATTTATTTCGAAAAAAATCTAGGGTTATTTCCCTTAGACCATTTTGAATGTTGTAGAATAGGTTGTCAAGTTAAACAGAATTTTAAGCAGGATGCACAGGGTAAAAGATGGTTGTTAAAAGTTTGCAATATACAGATTTTATCAGAAAAAGAAAGTGTATAGGATAGAGACATGTTAACGTTAATCTCAGATGTGAAGGAACTTTATACATGATTATATATTTGGAAATGTAATTTAACCTTGTTGACGATGCTTTAACACTGCTTTATGTTTAACTTGTTTATATTTTTCTTCAACTAAGGACTCAACTAAATTGTGAAATTAGTATTTAGTTTTGATTTATTTGTATTTGAAAAATTAATTAATGAGAGTTATTTCCCCTACAACTACTTTTATACAATATTTAATAAAATAAGGTTAAATATTGCCCTACTCAATGATTTTGATGAAAGATGTTCTCAAAATAACAAAGCTCATTGTTTGTTGAACTTAAAATCTAAAATTTCCTTTAAAAATTTGTTATAGTTATGAAAATATAAATAGATTTTTAATCATGTCTTTAAAAGAAAAGATCAATCATCATACCCAGTATAATTTGTATTTTTGTCTGTCAATATGGGAATACAATTTTCAGATTTTTGTTCCAGAGTTATGGGACTTTGATCATTAAGAAATTAACAATTTGAAGTATGTCTCGAGATTATCCCCAAGTTTGATTTTATGGATCTAAACAAAGTTTTAACACAATGTTTCTACATGTACAAATCCAAGCTTCCCATCAATTTGTTGATTTTAAGATATAATGTACATTAAGGGACTTAAATTTTTGAAATATTTGAAAGACTTTGTTAAATGAAGGGATGTTGGTAACTAAAATAAAAAAAAAGTATTGCATCTTGGGGTGCTCTAATGTAGCTTTTTACAGCAATTACATTATTTATAGCAAAGTAAGTTCTGATTGATTTCAGCAGATTCCTTTAGCAGTAACAAGTCACTATTTGTTAAGTGGGTGACTGAAATTCAATCTTTTGATGATCAGAGTAAATATTGCACACACACACAAGTGAATAAACCCAAGATAATATGGTTTCAGAAATCAGTGTATTCCATACATATTCAAGTTATCACTTCTGATTTTCAGTAGACTTTTAAAGGAAATTACTTAATAATATAATGGGTTGATCTTAAGATTGACTGTGGAAATGGCTTTTGTTTTCACTTCAGAAGTATTTTAAAATCAAAATGTATATAGTAGGTTGTAGTCGTGTATTAATGTATATATCTAGGTGCTAAACAGTATTATTAAAATAGTGCATAATTCTTAAGTTTTAGTAGTTTTTAAATGTACATATTTTCAGTGTAATCTTGCCTTGTTTATTGAAGCAAGGGATGATTTGCCAGTTTATATATTTTAGACATAATTTCAAACTAGATGAACTAGATTTTTTACTTCAGATAAAATTTGCTACCACAGAAAGTAAAAATGTCACAAATTTCAACACCTTTTCCGTAAGTTTTGATTTTATTGTCTGAAATTAAAAGTAGGCCTCTGTAACTGATTTGTCTTAGTGAGTTCATCTACACTATCACTGGCTAGTCAGCACGTAAGTTTTGAGTTAAAACTGCATGTGGCAGATGCATTTAACTCTTGAGGTTAATTGAGTAGGATGCCATTTTTCTAGTAGAAGGGTGGTTCTATGATGACTATGCCTTATGCTTATGAAAACTTACTGCCACAATTAATACTAAAAGGGGCATAAACACCAACAACCAATGAACTCAATCAAAGATCAAGCTGAAATCCATTTTAGTTTCTTGTGTATAATTCAGAGTTTAGTATGATGTCCATTATCACTGTACTAGTATACATATTTTTAAGGGGCCAGCTGAAGGATGCCTACGGGTGCAGAAGTTTCTCGCTACATTAAAGACCCATTGGTGGTCTTCGGCTGTTGTCTGCTCTATGGTCGGGTTGTTGTCGCTTTGACACATTTCCCATTTCATTTCTCAATTTTATTGAACTTATAAAAACTTGCCACTGCAATTTAGACAAGAGTACTAGAAGGGGCATAAGATACCAACAATCAGTGAACTCACTCAAATATCAAGCTGAATCTAGACAATGGCCAAGAGTAAACAAAAACAAGTTGTCAACCTATTACAGAATTAACAGATCAAACTATCTTGACCCCACAACCTTATTAAACTAGTTTGACCCCACCATATGTTTATGTGCCTGTCTCAAAGGTTTTTCATTAACAGATTTTGATCTCAAATATTTTATCTAATGACAATTTGTAAAAAGTGTGTCATATTTTTTATCGCTTAAATGTATTCTAATATACAGACTGACAAATTAAGAGCTAGAAATATATATGTAACTGCTTGTCTATTGTTGAACTTGTTAGGAAAACTTGATGTCAATTTTTGTTAATTTGCTAGGTTGCTCTATTTCATCTCAAACTTTCTTTATCTACATTGATCACTTGATTTTTCTCAAAAAGAAAAACCCTGATGATAACATCTTGGCTAGACTTGATAAATTGTTATATGAATAGGATTCACACAAGATTATAAATCTATTCTAAAAATTATTACGATAAAATATCGATAAAATATCTTGCGACAGGACAGATTATAAAATCAATGTATTTCCATATTTGTAGATAGTTGCATTCGTACTTCATATGATTTAATTCATTATCATTGAATTTTATGATCTGTTGTATTTATTTCTTGGGGCTATTAAATCCTTTTAATGTGGGATGTTATTTTCTTTATTCCTTTTTTCCTCATACCATCAAAGTTTGGAACACTCTCCCTCCTGGGGTTGTATCAGCACTGTTAGTCAAGGCTCTTAAAGCCTGTGACAAAGCTTAATTAAATTCTGACAATATGGGGGGAGAGGTCTGTATGCTATCCAAAGTCAGGGCAAAATATTCAATTGGTTGATTGTGGCCATTATCCGGTAGAAGTAGAAGAAGTAGAATATATTGCTCTGTAGTAAACTTATAGCTAATCCTTAATTGAATTATTAATACTGAAACCATATATGTGTTTCCAAATTGGTGCCTTACAATAATGCAACCATTTTGAAGCAATATTGCCATGGACAATATCAGTGAATTTTACAAACTAATTTTTGTTTTATTCAACAGGGAATATAATGTTGTTTTTTAAAAATACACATTAATATGAAATATTACAGATTTGTAGTGATGTTTCTCCAAGTCAAAAGTGGGTCTCATTGTGGTTTAACTCTAAGCGTGACGCGGGATTGCTGATTTTATTGTAAGCGTGACACGTGAAAGTCAAATTATTGTGTTGTGAAATTGGGAAATGAAGTCTAGAGGGACACAGGAAATTACAAAAAAAAGAGAATTGCTTACATACATAGTGTAATACAGGAATCTGACAAAACAGTCAGCGGGGTCCAGGATCAGAACCCCCTCAATGAGCCCCCTCAAATTTGAACAGGCAATTGTGAATATAGAAACTATTTATTTATAGATACTTCCAATATAATATGTAAAATTCTTTAAGATTACAGATTTTAATGAAATAACAAGGAAATGTTACTTATAAGTAGGAAGTAACACTCCACTTGATCTGTATGTATTTGTTATGATAATTCAAGGGAAAGAAATGTGATTTAAAGATAAACAGTGGTTGTCAAACAATTTGGTTTTTTCAATTTTGTTTAAAGTATACGACATGATGATAATTGAAGATTATTTGATTTTTTTTTATCTTTTTAAAAGGTGAAAGCAAATATGAACATGTTGTGTCAGATAACAGAATCATGTATGAAAATTGTTTTAGCTTGCCTAAACTTCCCTATTTATAATAAGATGACTTTATAATCTTTGTTATTCCGTTTATAATGTATAACTGGTGGTGATACAGTTAGACAGTTTTCAATCTTCCAGTAAGGTCATGCTACCCACTGTATGTCTTATAGAAACATTAGTGTTTCAGCGTTGCCTTAAAATTCTTCAATTAATTACAATGCTTTACCAGAGTTGCTTGGGTTCTGTTCTATAGGTCAAGGCTGCTGTTTAACATGGAAAAAGATTAAGCCCCATCCAATCTTGACAAAACTTTGGTTCACCTATTCCCTTATAAGGACTTGATTGTTCATCAACCCCATAAAATCATGTATGGGTGACCAGATTAGACTGCAATGCCATTTACATTGAAATTTTCACCATGATAAACTTAAATTATATCTAGCAATCACTCTTTTTAATGCCTATAAAGTTTTTGAGCTGATTCCTTTGAAATAACTTTTATGAAGTTGTTTTGGCTGCCTAAGGGAAATGGCTACAATCCACAAACAAAAATAACAAAAAGTTGGAGGGTTTTCTAGAAGGTTCAACAAGAGACAAGTGTCGCAATAAATATAAAATCACAAAATATTCTCTTCTTTGAGTTGAAGAAGTACTTCAATCATTGCACACCAGGTTATGGATATTATGTACACTGAACTCATGTAATATAAATCATCTGAAGATCTGTCAGGAAATCAGATTAAAATAAAGTAGTAGTTTTCACTTAAAAATCTTACAAATACTAAATTGTCTCTAACAACTTATTTATTGACATCAAAGGTCAAGCTAAGGTTACATCTTTAAAATAGAAGTGCTATAAACAATTGACTCAGATTATCACAATTTAATCATTTTTATAGCTTTGAATTCGTCTACAGTGACTTTTTGTAAGGAACTAGACTATCAATGTTATATCACTTGTCAAGCTAACTGACAAGATTTAAACCTTAGAAAGTACTATGATGTAATTCTATGTTAGATATTAGTCAGCCACAAAATATTTCTCTCTTCAAGTTCTAAAATTCTTTTCAATTTATAAAGATAAATCATTATCCAATAACTTAAACAAACAGTATTTGGTGTTGTAATGTGCCAAATATTGAAAGTTTTTCCTAAATGCCAAAACAAAATTGGTGCTTCATAGCTTTTAAATGTATTATGAGTTTAAACAAACATTGAATCACATAGGGTTATTTCAGTGAATAACGATGCATGATGCAACCTTTGCCTAAATCATAAGAACTTGAAAAATGAATATTTCAACTATATAAAAGTATACAAGTTATTTTTTTGCATTTTTTCCCCTCTGTTGAGATAACTTGTTAAACTAAATACATTTATAATGTAAACAGATATTTTAGCTAAATTAATTTTTGCCTTAAAGTTGACTTCACTAGTTAATATACAGGAAACTGTTGTATGCTGAATATTGGCTTGTTTATCAGTTTTACTGTCTGAGAAATGATGGTCTGTATTGATGACCATGAATTAATGTTCAAGTTTTTACACTGTTTTGAACTTTGTTAAATTTATGTATGTATCATGTAAATTTTATTTTGTGATCAATGTACTAAACATATATTTTATAAAAGTCTTTTATATCTTTGTCTGTGTGTCTTTTTCTTGTTTATTTGTAAATGTTATGTAAATGTTCAGGTCTCGGACTAGCAATTCAGCTTTGTGGACTTTGTTATTGTTGCCAGTGTGAGGTTATTTTTTTTATCCTGATTATTCAGTAGGATGATTTTGCATCAATATTGACCTCATCCTTGTTAGTTGTTAGTATTTCCTGGATTTCCTGGTTCTAGAGTTGTTTGGAATAGCCAATTGTATCATGGTTCTAGAGTTGTTTGGAATAGCCAATGTATCATGGTTCTAGAGTTGTTTGGAATAGCCAATGTATCATAGTTCTTGAGTTGTTTGGAATAGCGAATGTATCATGGTTCTAGAGTTGTTTGGAATAGCCAATTGTATCACAGTTCTTGAGTTGTTTGGAATAGCCAATGTATCATGGTTCTTGAGTTGTTTGGAATAGCCAATGTATCATGGTTCTTGAGTTGTTTGGAATAGCCAATGTATCATGGTTCTAGAGTTGTTTGGAATAGCCAATGTATCATGGTTCTTGAGTTGTTTGGAATAGCAGATTTTGTCATAGTTCTTGAGTTGTTTGGAATAGCCAATTGTATCCTGGTTCTTGAGTTGTTTGAAATAGCCAATTGTATCATGGTTCTTGATTTGTTTGGAATAGCCAATTGTATTATGGTTCTAGAGTTATTTGGAATAGCCAATGTATCATGGTTCTTGAGTTGTTTGGAATAGCCAATGTATCATGGTTCTAGAGTTGTTTGGAATAGCCAATTGTAGAATGGTTCTTGAGTTGTTTGGAATAGCCAATGTATCATGGTTCTAGAGTTGTTTGGAATAGCCAATTGTATCCTGGTTCTTGTGTTGTTTGGAATAGCCAATTGTATTATGGTTCTAGAGTTATTTGGAATAGCCAATGTATCATGGTTCTTGAGTTGTTGGGAATAGCCTATTGTATCATGGTTCTTGAGTTGTTAGGAATAGCCAATTGTATCATGGTTCTAGAGTTGTTTGGAATAGCCTATTGTATCATGTTTCTTGAGTTGTTTGGAATAGCCAATTGTATCATGGTTCTAGAATTGTTTTGGAATAGCCTATTGTATCATGTTTCTTGAGTTGTTTGGAATAGCCAATTGTATCATGGTTCTAGAATTGTTTTGGAATAGCCAATTGTAGCATGGTTCTTGAGTTGTTTGGAATAGCAGATTTTGTCATGGTTCTAGAGTTGTTTGGAATAGCCAATTGTATCATGGTTCTTGAGTTGTTTGAAATAGCCAATTGTATCATGGTTCTTGAGTTGTTTGGAATAGCCAATTGTATTATGGTTCTTGAGTTGTTTGGAATAGCCAATGTATCATGGTTCTAGAGTTGTTTGGAATAGCCAATGTATCATGGTTCTAGAGTTGTTTGGAATAGCCAATTGTAGAATGGTTCTTGAGTTGTTTGAAATAGCCAATTGTATCATGGTTCTTGTGTTGTTTGGAATAGCCAATTGTATTATGGTTCTAGAGTTATTTGGAATAGCCAATGTATCATGGTTCTTGAGTTGTTGGGAATAGCCAATTGTATTATGGTTCTAGAGTTATTTGGAATAGCCAATGTATCATGGTTCTTGAGTTGTTTGGAATAACCAATGTATCATGGTTCTAGAGTTGTTTGGAATAGCCAATTGTAGAATGGTTCTTGAGTTGTTTGAAATAGCCAATTGTATCATGGTTCTTGTGTTGTTTGGAATAGCCAATTGTATTATGGTTCTAGAGTTATTTGGAATAGCCAATGTATCATGGTTCTTGAGTTGTTGGGAATATCCTATTGTATCATGGTTCTTGAGTTGTTTGGAATAGCCAATTGTATCATGGTTCTAGAGTTGTTTGGAATAGCTTATTGTATCATGGTTCTTGAGTTGTTTGGAATAGCCAATTGTATCATGGTTCTAGAGTTGTTTGGAATAGCCAATTGTAGCATGGTTCTTGAGTTGTTTGGAATAGCCTATTGTATCATGGTTCTTGAGTTGTTTGGAACAGCCAATTCTATCATGGTTCTAGAGTTGTTTGGAATAGCCAATGTATCATGGTTCTTGAGTTGTTTGGAATAGCCAATGTATCATGGTTCTTGAGTTGTTTGGAATAGCCAATGGATCATGGTTCTTGAGTTGTTTGGAATAGCCAATGTATCATGGTTCTAGAGTTGTTTGGAATAGCCAATTGTAGAATGGTTCTTGAGTTGTTTGAAATAGCCAATTGTATCATGGTTCTTGTGTTGTTTGGAATAGCCAATTGTATTATAGTTCTAGAGTTATTTGGAATAGCCAATGTATCATGGTTCTAGAGTTGTTGGGAATAGCCTATTGTATCATGGTTCTTGAGTTGTTTGGAATAGCCAATTGTATCATGGTTCTAGAGTTGTTTGGAATAGCCTATTGTATCATGGTTCTTGAGTTGTTTGGAATAGCCAATTGTATCATGGTTCTAGAGTTGTTTGGAATAGCCTATTGTATCATGGTTCTTGAGTTGTTTGGAATAGCCAATTGTAGAATGGTTCTTGAGTTGTTTGAAATAGCCAATTGTATCATGGTTCTTGTGTTGTTTGGAATAGCCAATTGTATTATAGTTCTAGAGTTATTTGGAATAGCCAATGTATCATGGTTCTAGAGTTGTTGGGAATAGCCTATTGTATCATGGTTCTTGAGTTGTTTGGAATAGCCAATTGTATCATGGTTCTAGAGTTGTTTGGAATAGCCTATTGTATCATGGTTCTTGAGTTGTTTGGAATAGCCAATTGTATCATGGTTCTAGAGTTGTTTGGAATAGCCAATTGTAGCATGGTTCTTGAGTTGTTTGGAATAGCCTATTGTATCATGGTTCTTGAGTTGTTTGGAACAGCCAATTCTATCATGGTTCTAGAGTTGTTTGGAATAGCCAATTGTAGCATGGTTCTTGAGTTGTTTGGAATAGCAGATTTTGTCATGGTTCTAGAGTTGTTTGGAATAGCCAATTGTATCATGGTTCTTGAGTTGTTTGAAATAGCCAATTGTATCATGGTTCTTGAGTTGTTTGGAATAGCAGATTTTGTCATGGTTCTAGAGTTGTTAGGAATAGCCAATGTATCATGGTTCTAGAGTTGTTTGAATAGCCAATTGTATCATGGTTCTTGAGGTTCTAGAGTTGTTTGGAATAGCCAATTGTAACATTGTTCATGAGTTTTTTGGAATAGCCAATTGTATCATGGTTCTAGAGTTATTTGGAATAGCCAATTGTATCATGATTCTTGAGTTGTTTGGAATAGCCAATTGTATCATGGTTCTAGAGTTGTTTTGAATAGCCAATTGTATCATGGTTCTTGAGTTGTTTGGAAAAGCCAATTGTCTCATGGTTCTTGAGTTGTTTAGAATAGCCAATTGTCTCATGGTTCTTGAGTTGTTTGGAATAGCCAATTGTCTCATGGTTCTTGAGTTGTTTGAAATAGCCAATTGTCTCATGGTTCTTGAGTTGTTTGGAATAGCGAATTGTATCATGGTTGTTGAGTTGTTTGTAATAGCCTATTGTATCATGGTTGTTGAGTTGTTTGGAATAGCCAATTGTCTCATGGTTCTTGAGTTGTTTGGAATAGCCAATTGTATCATGGTTCTTGAGTTGTTGGGAATAGCCAATTGTATCATGGTTCTTGAGTTGTTTGAAATAGGCAATTGTATCATGGTTCTTGAGTTGTTTGGAATAGCAGATTTTGTCATGGTTCTTGAGTTGTTTGGAATAGCAGATTTTGTCATGGGTTAAGAGTTGTTTGAAATGGGAGAATTTGTCATGGTTCAAGAGTTGTTTAGAAAAGCAGATTTAATCATGGTTCTAGACTTGTTTGGATTTAAAGATTCCGTCATGGTTCTTGAGAAGTTTGGAATAGCAGATTTTGTCATGGTTCTAACGTTGTTTGGAATAGCAGATTTTGTCATGATTTAAGAGTTGATTTGGAATGGGAGAATTTGTCATGGTTCAAGATTTGTTCAGAAAAGCAGATTTTATCATGGATCAAGACTTGCTTGGATTTGGCGATTTCGTCATGGTTCTTGAGTAGTTTGGAATAGCAGATTTTGTCACGGTTCTAACGTTGTTTGGAATAGCTGATTTTGTCATGGTTTAAGAGTTGTTTGGAATGGGAGAATTTGTCATGGTTCAAGAGTTGTTTAGAAAAGCAGATTTTATCATGGTTCTAGACTTACTTTGATTTGGAGATTTCGTCATGGTTCTTGAGTAGTTTGGAATAACAGATTTTGTCATGGTTCTTACGTTCTTTTAAATAGCAGATTTTGTCATGGTTTAAGAGTTGTTTGGAAAGGGAGAATTTGTCATGGTCCAAGAGTTGTTTAGAAAAGCAGATTTTATCATGGTTCTAGACTTGCTTGGATTTGGAGATTTCGTCATGGTTCTTGAGTAGTTTGGAAAAGCAGATTTTTTCATGGTTCTAACGTTGTTTGGAATGGCAGATTTTGTCATGGTTTAAGACTTGTTTGGAATGGGAGAATTTGTCATGGATCAAGGGTTGTTTAGAAAAGCAGATTTTATCATGGTTCTAGACTTGCATGGATTTGGAGATTTCGTCATCGTTCTTGAGTAGTTTGGAATAGAGATTTTGTCATGGTTCTAACGTTGTTTGGAATAGCAGATTTTGTCATGGTTTAAGAGTTGTTTGGAATGGGAGAATTTGTCATGGTTCAAGAGTTGTTTAGAAAAGCAGATTTTATCATGGTTCTAGACTTACTTTGATTTGGAGATTTCGTCATGGTTCTTGAGTAGTTTGGAATAACAGATTTTGTCATGGTTCTAACGTTGTTTGGAATGGCAGATTTTGTCATGGTTTAAGACTTGTTTGGAATGGGAGAATTTGTCATGGATCAAGAGTTGTTTAGAAAAGCAGATTTTATCATGGTTCTAGACTTGCATGGATTTGGAGATTTCGTCATGGTTCTTGAGTAGTTTGGAATAGCAGATTTTGTCACGGTTCTAACGTTGTTTGGAATAGCTGATTTTGTCATGGTTTAAGAGTTGTTTGGAATGGGAGAATTTGTCATGGTTCAAGAGTTGTTTAGAAAAGCAGATTTTATCATGGTTCTAGACTTACTTTGATTTGGAGATTTCGTCATGGTTCTTGAGTAGTTTGGAATAACAGATTTTGTCATGGTTCTAACGTTGTTTGGAATGGCAGATTTTGTCATGGTTTAAGACTTGTTTGGAATGGGAGAATTTGTCATGGATCAAGAGTTGTTTAGAAAAGCAGATTTTATCATGGTTCTAGACTTGCATGGATTTGGAGATTTCGTCATCGTTCTTGAGTAGTTTGGAATAGAGATTTTGTCATGGTTCTAACGTTGTTTGGAATAGCAGATTTTGTCATGGTTTAAGAGTTGTTTGGAATGGGAGAATTTGTCATGGTTCAAGAGTTGTTTAGAAAAGCAGATTTTATCATGGTTCTAGACTTGCTTGGATTTGGAGATTTTGTCATGGTTCTTGAGTAGTTTGGAATAGCAGTTTTTGGATGGGAGAATTTGTCATGGTGCAAGAGTTGTTTTAAGTAGAAGAATTTGGAATGGTTTAAGAGTTGTTTGGAATAGCAGCTGATGTCATGGTTGTTTGGAAAAGCCCATTTTGTAATGGTTAAGAGTTGTTTGATATAGCACATTTTGTCATGGTTAAAAAATTGTTTGGAATAGCAGATTCTGTTATGGTTCAAGAGTTGTTTAAAAAAAGAGATTTTGTGATGGTCCTAGAGTTTTTTGTAATAGCAGATTTTGTCAAGGTTCACGAGTTGTTTGGAATAATGTTTTGAAAAGCTCAATTGGGTTTTGTTTCAAATTGGTCCTATATAACACAGTGGCCGTTCTACCTTGAAATCATACCACCTTATCATAAGTCATACTAACTAAAGTGACTTTTAAACAGTTTGGGATTTGATTCAGAAGGGGCGTTCGCCACTTAAAAATATCCATTTACACTCTAAAATCGACATTTAAAAATGATTTGGCGTGTGTCCAATTTTGATGACTCAAAAAAATCAATCAGTCTGTATGGCACGTGCTTTGGGCGTATGTTTGGTTATCAAGCATAGCAAGCATCAATCGGCTCGTGCCAATAGTGCCCTACACTTTTAGCACGTTTAAGACACTGATTCTAACATGACGTCCTTCAAACGCTTTGAGTGCACACCCGTGGTAAAATATGAATATATTGCATTGGCTGTTCCGATCGTACTCCCACGTCATATGTTTTTTTATGAATGAAGTACCCGACGTCATAGAATGATGACGTTATAATTTAAGCATTTTACGGGAAAATACACGCTTCTGATACCGAAAATCATCACAACAAGGAAACGTCAACAAACGATGCTAAAATGTGGTATAAGCCCATTTTTTTTATACATAGAAGACATATAAATTAATTATCATTAAAATAAATTCTTCCAAATCTATCTAAATAAGTTTTGTGAATAGTTTGAGCATGACACTATTTCTGTTTGCTCCGTTCTTTTACGCCAATCTAAAAGTGCGTTAATTTATGAGAACGGCAAATAATGGCCTCCACATTGAGCGCTTCGATCCAAAACAGTTGCCGTATTTGTCCTATTAGAATCGAAATAATTCATGGGGGCTTGAATATATCTAGATTTTACCACGGGTTGTCCCTTTATGCCGATATTTTACCCCTCGCTATCGCTCAGGGTAAAATATTTGTCATAAAGGGCCAACCCGTGGTAAAATAACGATATATTCAAGCCCCCGTGAATTATTTCTTAATTTGACTACATGTGATTTGTCGGCTATGTTGAATTCCTGCCTCTTTCCCAACATATCCCTTTAGTTTTTTAGCTCACCTGGCCCAAAGGGCCAAGTGAGCTTTTCTCATCACTTTGCGTCCGTCGTCCGTCGTCGTCCGTCGTCGTCGTCCTGCGTTAACTTTTACAAAAATCTTCTCCTCTGAAACTACTGGGCCAAATTAAACCAAACTTGGCCACAATCATCATTAATGTATCTAGTTTAAAATTTGTGTTTTTTTACCCGGCCAACCAACCAAGATGGCCGCCATGGCTATAAATAGAACATAGGGGTAAAATGCAGTTTTTGGCTTTTAACTCAAAAACCAAAGCATTTAGAGCAAATCTGAGATGGGGTAAAATTGTTTATCAGGTGAAGATCTATCTGCCATGAAATTTTCAGATGAATCAGACAACCCGTTGTTGGGTTGCTGCCCCTGAATTGGTAATTTTAAGGAAATTTTACTGTTTTTGGTCATTATCTTGAATATTATTATAGATGGAGATAAACTGTAAACAGCAATAATGTTCAGCAAAGTAAGATTTACAAATATGTCAACATGACCAAATTGGTCAGTTGACCCCTTTAGGAGTTATTGCCCTTTATAGTCAATTTTTAACCTTTTTTCGTAAATTTCCATATCTTTTACAAAAATCTTCTCCTCTGAAACTACTGGGCCAAATTAAACCAAAATTAGCAACAATCAACATTGATGTATCTAGTTTAAAATTTGTGTTTTTTTACCCGGCCAACCAACCAAGATGGCCGCCATGGCTAAAAATAGAACATAGGGGTAAAATGCAGTTTTTGGCTTATATCTCAAAAACCAAAGCATTTAGAGCAAATCTGACAAGGGGCAAAATTGTTTATCTGGTCAAAATCTATCTGCCCTGAAATTATAAGATGAATGGGTCAACTGGTTGTAAGGTTGCTGCCCCTAAATTGGTAATTTTAAGGAAATTTTGCTGTTTTGGGTTATTATCTTGAATATTATTATAGATAGAGATAAACTGTAAACAGCAATAATATACAGCAATTTAAGACTAAAAAATAGGTCAAAATGACCAAAATGGTCAATTGACCCCCTATGAAGTTATCGTTTTTATAATCAATTTTTAACAATTTTCATAAAATTTGTGAATTTTTACTAACATTTTCCACTGAAACTACACGGACAAGTTCATTATAGATAGAGATGATTGTAAGCAGCAAGAATGTTTAGTAAAGTAAGATGTACAAACACATCAAAATCGCCTAAACACAATTTTGTCATGAACTGTCTGCTTCCTTTGCTTAATTCACATATACCAAGGTGAGCGACACAGGCTCTTTAGAGCCTCTAGTTAGTTGTAGTCCTAAATGTAACCCTCCGCAGTGGCGAATCCAGAAATTTCCTTAAAGAGAAGGGCACTGACTGCCTATTAGAGTGGGGCCGCTCCAGTCAGGCTTCGGTGATTCCTTATCTTTACTAACCAACGTTTACCCACAAAAAGGGAGCTTCCCCCATCCCCTGCATATATCATGCTTTTAAATGGCATATGAAATTATTGAAAACTATCATTCTGCAATGACAATAATATCTTTGTGTAAATTGTATAAACCCATTCGGGCTAACATCCTCAAGGTGTATCTTATATTACATATATTGAATTTTCATTTAATGTGCGACCATAGTCGCAGGATTCTTTTTGTTACTTCCTCTCGCTTGAAGGACGCATTCCAATCATTAATATTATCATAATTATATGCATTTAGGTGTAACAATGTAGATGCCAAAAGGGCAAGTAACTTTACCTGTTACATGTAACTATAGACGTTAACTAGTCTAATAGAAAAAAAATACCCATTAATGTGATGTTATCATGTGACCCTTTATTCTAGTCCTATTTAGGCGTGTCATAATCAAATGAGAGGTGAATAAGACGAGTTGTTAAAATTTGATCATAACAAAACGATATGTAGATGTAACTCAACACTGTAATAAATATACACTATAATATAGATTCATATATCCTTTATATAGTTTATCGTGTATGTATATGCATACAAATATATCTTAATCATACGTCAAGCATTACCGGAGGAAACTGGATTTATTACATGTCTACAAAAATCAATTGTGTTCATATGTTCAATGTTCCCGAAGCATTATCGAATCGATATGAATCATACATGTAAATTACAATAGAGGCTTTTCAAAAACGTTTAAAAGGCCACAACATGAAAACTATGGGGTTTGCATATATGTTTTCATAGGGTTGTGGACATAAATCCATTATAAACCTAGACTAATCCTTGTGCTTTTGATGCTTGGTTCATATGTAATTTTTCCAGTGTATGGCGCCGGCTGGCTATTATATAGTATAGCAGCATCATCATAAATTATACTAGTGTCTATAGGTCCAATGACTGGGTTGAAGCTACTTATCCATTAAGCTTTATTATATATAAGAAATTACATTATAGCCAGAATATACTTTCATAACTTTCAAATAAATAACTAAAAACTTCGAGATTGAACGCAATAAATATGCTAGTGGTGGAAAGAAAGCCATTTGTAAACGAAAGGTATGGTATTGTAATAGATACGTCTGACAAGAGATTGCATTTTTCATTCGGTTAGAAAAAGGTCATTGCCTTGTAAAAGGGATTTATAGACCCACTTCACAATTTTAAATAATGATTTAAAAATTTACTGACTAAAGTAAAACATCTTAAAATACTTTCTTCATGACGCAGATACTTAACCCGGACAATGATATATTTTTCCTTAACGACCTTCAACGATAGTAAAGTAAACACACTTGTACTTCACATGTCACATCAGCCTGGGTGTAGTTATATCCCTAACTTTATTCAAGGCCGAATAATTAGATTGTGCAACCTTTGCTAATCTATGAAACTCGTTGCTTGGGCAAATACGTCAAAATAATCTTATATACAATTACCACCATGCAGACTCGAGCCGAAACCCAAGAAGCCACCGAGCAACATACAATCGTTAACATAGCATTTTATTTCGCTCTTTTATCTCAACTTTTAAAATTTTATAATTGTACTTGGTCGTTATAACATTCTTACTTAAATTTCATTACACCCACGTCAATTTGCCGCGGGTCTTTGGTGGATAGCTGTCTCATTGGTAATCATACAGAATCTCCTTATTTTTATAATGTATCACATCAAGCGGAAATTCCGTCCTTTCATCTCAATATAATTAGGACTTCAACGTGGCAACTATTATGTTCATTTTAAACCTTCCATGTATTAAATAGATATAAGAAGATGTGGTATATGAGTGCCGGCAATGAGACAACTCTCCATCCAAATCACAATTTGTTTAAGTAAATCATTATAGGTCAAAGTACGGTCTGCAACATGGAGCCTTGGCTAACACTTAACATCAAGCTATAAAGCTTTACAGCTATTCACATTGTAAGAGGCGGCTGTATCTCCTATATATCATGAATATTAAATATTCTGTTTTTGTTCTATCATGACACTTAAACCATTGTAAAGAGGATGTATTTCCTCTTTTCTGCAACTATTTCCTCATTGAGTTATCCGGACTTTCACAAAGCAACAATATACCCATTCTTTTTATAGGTTCTTTCATTTTTAAAAATATTTAAAGTATTTCCTCTTCTCGTTTCAATTTCAATTCTTCCTTTTCGTGCATTCACGGATCGATTCTCAAATATGCAATTAGATATCAGTACTTTAGTTCCTCATGTTTGATTGAACTTCTCATTACTAATCCTTATACTCGGGTTAATCCTGGTTCAACGATAATCATTTAATGCTTAATCAGCAGTCATAAGATACCTGCATGGTTTACCTTGATGTCACGGAAATTGTTGAAAATGATAGAAATTATTGCTCTGGAGTATAAAATTAATCTCTTTTTCCTTTGTTGAAATTAGTTGGTAGAGCTTTTTCACAATTGATTTTGCTTCTCTTGTTTTTTCAACACGTTGAATTATTTGCAGCTTCCTTATACATAAGTGATGGTGATGTTCTAAATATATCTTACATAGCATGCTTTAACCCGTTATGTTAAATACGAGCGCCTATGCAGGTGTATATTAGGTATACATACACTTGATATAACTTTACAATAAAGCTGCCAAAAGACATTATTTTATAACTTTAATATTCATAATAATAGTAACAAAAATGGTGTAAAATTATAGTTAACTTGCTGAAAGTAGACTGTATTAGAATCATATTCACGTATGCCCTTATCATTTGCATATGACTAAACATTAACATATAATTTGACAGATAACATTTTCAAAACAATAACAAAACCTTGGAGATCTGACGGATGACAACATCTTGGTCCCACATATTAACAATGTAACATGAAATTGCACCCTTTTTGTTTCCTCAAAAAACGTTTAGAAAGTTGATGGCAAGATCTAATAAATGCAAATGAAGATAAAAATGAACAAAAGAGATAATAATAATTATGAGATTGATTTCCTAATCCATAATATGTCGTGTGTTTCCCATATTCATGCCAGCTTGTGAAGCACCTTTATTGGTACCCATTTGTAGTCCTATAACACTTTGTCCTTGTCGTAATTGTTCTTCAGTAAACTGTCTCTCGTTCTTTGCAGATTCCTTTGGTCCAATACCGCCCTGTCCTTTTGATTTAGCCTAAAATGTTGAATATATTTTAAGGACATGCAGACAAGTGTGGAGTCTTTAATCATACTGACTTTGAAATAACAGAAAACAAGAGTGTCATATTCCTGAGTTTACATCATCTAATAATATGGCAAGTTTAAAGAGATGTAGCTAGATTGAGGTGAGTGAGCACAACACACATGGAACATCAAAGACAGTCAATTTAGTCATGGTTCTTTTTATCTAACAATAGAGAACAGAAGGGAACTTCTCACGAATTTCATCTGTAGACCTATACATCTATGGCATAACATTATAATGAATTGACATATTATTGTTTCCCAATTGTGATAGTTCTTTGAATTTGCATGTTTATATGTTTCACGTTATATATCAATTTTACTTAGGGTATACCATCATTTTCATTAAGAAAGCTACTATAAGTATAACACTGACCTTTCTTCCTACTGCAGAACAACAAGTTAATACAGCTGTTAAATTCCCTGCCTCCCATAAATCAACAGTTTGGAAAAGTTCTGTTTTAGGTACACCATATGATTCCATGGCCATCACTGCCTGATTTATTACTTCCATACATTTAAATGCTAGAGTTGGAACTTTGCCATTAATTATTTTCTGTAGTTGTGGACTTGGAGCTAATGTATTCATTAACCTGGAAAAAAGATTAGACATGTATTATACAAATGTTGCATAATGAATTTTCTTACAAAAAAAAGTAGTCACTGTCAAATGACTGTAAACCAACGTAACACTGAAACGCCGATATTCACGGTGAACACAATTATAGTCACCGTGAACCAATGAAACGCCGATATTTCGTATACAAAGTACAGTCACTGTAAACCAATGAAACGCTGATTGGTCTTATATAAATTTCGGTCACTGTGAGCTCATACTCCCGGCGAGTTAAAGCCAGAATTGGAACCGTCGACCTAACGATACAGACACTGGTACAACCGCTACATGATGATTATGTCGGCTTTGGTTAAATCAATAATAAATCGGATATGTTTGGTTGTTCTATCATGTTTACACTATTGGATGAAAGAAGACAAAATAACAGATTACATACTTGCATAATAACATGCCATTTTTTAAGACCGCTCCAAAGTTATCCATGTCTCCAGCTGTATTGAAAGATTCTCCAGTAGTTGTCTGGATCCATTGTAAAATCTCTGCAGCTAGGTTTTTGTCGAATTTATCAAGGTTCTGAAAAGTCAAATATATACATGAATGAGTGTTGCATTTCGTTGAACAAGGGCTGTGATGTCTATCACATGTGCCGAAGGATGCGAAAGTAAGAACATACCTATCCTATGAATAATGCAAGGTATAAATATGACACTTAATAGTATTTGAAAAACATGTACTCCTAATGTCATAGTTACCAGAGAGATCAATGCCTAAACAATGCTCTCGTAAAATATGTGTTCAATATTTAAAAAAGAAGATGTGGTATGATTGCCAATGAGACAACTATCAACAAAAGACCAAAATGACACAAGCATTAACAATTATAGGTCACCGTACGGCCTTCAACAATGAGCAAAGACCATACCGCATATAGTCAGCTATAAAAGGCCCCGATAAGACAATGTAAAACAATTCAAGCATGACTGTGTTTGGTTTATACTGAGTATAGTACTATAACGTTATAAAAGTATCAGTTTTAATATATAATACAGTTATAGTTTTCTTTTCAAATAGAACTTTTATTCTTTTTATCATGAAACGCACATCCCTTCATGAATACCGGACTTCGATATGTAGTTTGGGGGATACAACTTCAAAGAACCTATTTTAAGTGATTTATATGATAAACCGTACTGAAATGTAAAGTGACCTTGAAGCACAAGCTCGCTTTCAATTCGAAATCCAACTCTGAATGTTGATGAAATATATTGAATAATAATTCAAACATACTTCAGTCGAGTGGTTTTCGATAAAAAAAAATGAAAAGTGAATAATTTCTTGTCGTCTAACCTGGCAACATAACCATACCTCCGGATGTTGATTTAACTATGTACTCTTGAAATGTTAATGGGCGTGTCGTAAGTGATTCAATTTCATCTTGGTATGCCGGATACATTTTAATTTAGACATAGAATTATATAGTTGTGAACATATTATATACACTTTACTATACGTTCTCAAGAGAGAAGTGTTGGGATTTGTTACGGAGTATAATCGAGTCTGGGCGGCACGATATAAACGAGGCAGATGTACAATTATATAGACCCATAATCATGTGTACCTATTGAATCTTATTTTCTAATTAGAAAATTGATTATTTATTACACTCGTCTTGGTGTCTTCTTACTTCTTAATGAGAGAGTGCACATTCCGGCCTTCTCAGTGGGGAAATTGAAACGTATCAGTATACGTATATAAATTACAAATCAATATCAAATCCATCACATTAGATTCAGATCAGATCATTTCATAAGTTACCTGTAGAAATATATTACAGGTAACATTTGTTTATTCAATGTCTGGTCTTCCGACAGAATGATAAATGACAACTTCTAACATATTTGTTCATCACTATGAAATATAGTATATGATTTTTGTATTTGTGTATGTGTATACTGAAACTAGCCTACGTACATCGTCAATTTTAATTCACTGTAAATAATTCAATTAACTTCAGCGACTGATAAGATTAGAGTTGGTCTCAGGGGTGATTTGAGGGAAAATAAGATTTTTAAGTCTTAAATAAGTGTTAAGATCATCTTGTATGTGATGTGTCGCTTTCCTTATACGAATCATAATATACGTGTAACAGATTGAAAACGGTCTCTTCTGTTGGAAAGTGCAGTATTTCTGCATAACATTTACAATTAGTTTGCATTTGTATCATTTTCATGTTGATATATTCAATTTTTCAGTTATTTTAATAAACACTACCAAACTAACAAATACTAGTAGCAAAAGTAGCAAAATAAGTTAAAAGAAAATATATGACAACACAAGGCAAATAAAACCATGTAATACTACGATAATGTTAATAAGCAGCACCATGCGTTTTTTGGGTTTGGTCAGACCCCCAAACCGATTCTAAATACATAACCTGATAACGCACAGGAAATATTTATTGTATTTCCTGACTGATATGAGAGTGTTCCCTGTTTAGTCATCTTTACCGCATGTGTTTGTCTGATATATGGTTTTATTTGACATGTTTATCTAAAAAAATGACACCTTACCTTCTGTTGAGCTTCAGCAGCAAATCCGGACTTTGTAGCTCTGTGAGACATTTTCACTTTTCTATTAAAATTAAAAATCAAAGTAAGTAACTATTTTACACCACTGGCGATATATACCGGCGACACGAGTGATTCACAACTTCAATCAATAACAAGTCACATGATACAAAAATTTGAATTTCATTAGATAAAGTTGGAAAGGGCGTATACCTGAATACACTGTTTACTACAATTTGTACTATAAAAGCCATTGACTTACGTAATTTTGCACCCATAAATGTATTTTGTACAGCACCATATTTGGCATTAAGGTGGATTTAAATGACACCTTTGTTTGATATTTTTTTTTAATTTATAATGATCAAATCGAATACTAGTACTTTATAGTACTAAAATACGTCAGGAATAGTTAACATTCCTATTCTGTTATTCTAGTGAAATTGTTTGTTAGAGATACATTTACAGTATTGAATTAATTGGTTGTGGTTATCATTAGGTACACGAATAATGACCATTAATGTTAAGGTGCGTTTACCATATGGGTGGATTCATGTAATGCCTGATCTTCGTTGACTTTTTTTAATCATCTTCATAGAATTATATACTACCCTAATACGTGCCTAATTCAGCCTCTTGTTCAAGGAAAGGATGCATTAACACGTTACAGGAAACTCCTCTATAACAATAGAAGAAATAAAACTGAAAAAGTTTTACTGGACACACAGGGTACACCATAGTTTATGCTGTTATGTCTTTTTTTTAATCTGTAAGACATAATTTACTTACTACACCGTTTATGAAATTGGGGTTTGAACTATAGCTTTGATTAACCACAAGACATCCAAGAGTATTACTTTGTGACTGTTGTCTTTCTCATAATTCTGTTAGTTGTTACCGACTAGAGGCAGATATAGGAGTACAGGGGACTGGTCACTATTTTTAAAGCAATATATATGGTCGACTATTTAGGTAATTACTGAAGCATGACTATTGAATGGGCCCCGAGTCAGTCTCAGGAAGCCAGACCCCCTTCAAACTTTCTGGACCCTACTGCCGATTTAAAGAATCCAGTCCTTTCCAAATGTTTGTAGCAGCGATCATTTTAAACCTTTCTATCCATATTATGTATCTTTGTTTCTTGTTTCAGTTGGCGATCATCTTGTTAATTTCGGAAAAAGAGGGGCGAAAGATACCAGAGGGACAGTCAAACTCATAAATTGAAATAAACTGGCATCGCCATGGGTAAAAAATAAAAAGACAAATAGACAAATAAAAGTACAGAAGACACAACATAGAAAACTAAAGTCTAAGCAACACGAACCCTACTGGGGGTGATCTCAGTTGCTCCGGAAGGGTCAAGATCCTGCTCCACGTGTGGCATCCGACGTGTTGCTTATGTTTTTACAATATGCAGGCTTTTTATTATTTGTTTAACTTCTACGATGTCTAGTCTATTGAATGGCAAATATGCAGGATTTAATAGATACCTGAATCACTTTTTGTGTCAGTACCAAGTCAGATATGCTGATCCATGTCACGGTTGTTCGTTGTTGTATGTACTTGTATGTCTATTTTATCAGAGGAGCCGGTTGTACTGTGTTGTTCGTTGTTGTATGTACTTGTATGTTTATTTTATCCCAGGAGCTGGTTGTACTGTGTTGTCTGTTGTTGTATGTACTTGTATGTCTATTTATCCAAGGAGCTGGTTGTACTGTGTTGTTCGTTGTTGTATGTACTTGTATGTCTTTTTTATCAGAGGAGCCGGTTCTACTGTGTTGTTCGTTGTTGTATGTACTTGTATGTCTATTTTATTCGAGGAGCCGGTTGTACTGTGTTGTTCGTTGTTGTATGTACTTGTGTATAAAAAAGAAGATGTGGTATGATTGCCAATGAGACAACTTATTCACAAAAGACCAAAATGACACAAACATTAACAACTATAGGTAACCGTACGGCCTTCAACAATGAGCAAATCCCATTTCGCATAGTCAGCTATAAAAGGCCCCGATAAGACAATGTAAAACAAATCAAAAGAGAAAACTAACGGCCTCATTTATGTAAAAAAATGAACGAAAAACAAATATGCAACACATAAACAAATATGTAACACATAAACAAATATGTAACAAATAAACAAATATGTAACACATAAACAAATATGTAACACATAAACAAATATGTAACACATAAACAAACGTCTATTTTATCAGAGGAGCCGGTTGTACTGTTCAATATTTGTGTTTACTTTTATCCTCCTTTATGTATCATTTAAATGTAAGATACATCTTTATTTCAAACAACAACAATGAAAATGTAAGATACATCTTTATTTCAAACAACAACAATGAAAATGTAAGATACATCTTTATTTCAAACAACAACAATGACCAGAATATATGATGTAGTAAGATTACCAATGATTCAAGTTAAACTAAAGTTACTTTCAGCAACTAAGGTCAGTTGACGGTCTTCATGCAACAATGATCAAAATTCCAATTTCTCGGCTGAGTGAGGATTTACACACTTTAAAGTATATACATAGGGATGTTGACCTCCCATAAGATAATCAAGAAGGTACAGTTATCGTTACTACAGATTAGTCTTTCACTGAGTACACCACCTAACCGGCGTCTTCAGTTAATTGGCCCTTCATCTTTACTAGTTATACGTCTTATATTCCGTCAAAGGACAATTTTGTAAACGACTAATTTAGTATATCCCAGTTGTTCAACAGCTCTTCTCGTACAATATCATACAACAAAGTCCAAGACGCACGAAATGATATGATGTGAATACGAGAGAGACAATCCAAAATGTCCTTGTGCTCATTTTTCTTTGAGTAATCTCTAATAATACATTTCTTCACGGTTTTTCTAGACTCGAGCCTTGGGACTTCATAATCCTTCGAAAAAAACTAAAACTGACAAAGACTGAAAAAACATGTTCCAGACAGCCTGTTCACAAAACTGTTTAATAAGTTTTTCGTTTATCGTAAAACTCAAAAACACAATAGAAAACATGCACAGTGCAGCTATGAAGGACGATGGCTAACATAATCAACATACTAGATATATTTACAAGAAAACTGGCAATACGCGTATGGTGTAATTGTTTTAAAAATTAAAACAGATCGTCCTGAAAACAAAGATGTGAACGAAAGATTGCGGTTTTTTATACTAGTTTATTAACCAAAAGGTTGAGGGTTGGAAGCATGTTATATTGTTACATGTCATGTATATGCATATTTGCATACTGTTTATTTATATAGTAAAGAAATGAATCTTTAAGACGGTTATGTAATAAACGAGTTTAATGGGGAAAATGTATTTAACGGTCTCTCCTAATTCCAAAATGGATGTTTATTAGGTCAAGATCATGAAAATTTTGTCAAACGAATATATGCGCCTTAACCCAACTTATCACGAAAACTAACATTGACCAATGAACCATGAAAATGAGGTCACACACAGTTGAACCCTGTCAACCGAACGTGCATGACCCTCTTACAATGATTCTCAAGACCAATTATAATACTAAACTCCTACTTAATTTCCTTAATAGTAGTAGTACAATTTGACCTAACCATTTATACTTGAAACGGCGTTGATGAAACCTGGAAATGAGGTCAATGTTAAAAGTACCTTTGGCAAACAAATGTTCAGTACAATTCCACAGGCACTCGTCACAGAAAAATGTATTTCGATTAACGCGTGACATAACAGTTTTTGGTGGGGTTGACAATCGTGAAATCGAAACTTATAACGGTAGTTCGCGGTTGACGTTTTTCTTTTTTTTTAAATGCGAGTGAAGTACAAGGACATTTTTTTTCTGACGGACAAGTGCATGTGTATAATTCAACAAAATATAATAGCATTGTCTGAATGCGTAGTAAAGATTTCGCAAATGTTGGAGAAGTTGTCGAACATTAATGGTTTCGTAAATGTCGGCGAAGTTGTCGAACATTAATGAAAAATGTTGGCGAAGTTGTCGAACATTAATGATTTCGTTAATGTTGGCGAAGTTGGGGAACCTGGCGAACATAATGAGTTCGTTAATGTTGGTGAAGTTGTCGAACATTACGAAGTTTTACACAATCCTGAACCTAAATGGAGAAAAAAATACCGGACCAAAAAGGGAAATTGCCAGTGTAAGAAGAGAATGTGAATTATCCTGGATCATCAAATTATAATATCCCTATATTGTCTTGTTCTAAACGAACACTTAAAGTCCTTAACGGGTAAGAGAAATATGTTTCACAACGGGCCTCTATCTACAGTGCAGGATTTGTATGAGCTTTGTATTACGCCGACGTGTTTCACGAAACTTATAGTAAAATTATTTGTTACTGGTCCCCCAATGATCCGAAGAGGGTTAGTAAATACTATAGAAGGTGAGGCCGAAGAATTATGAATTCATGATTAAATTGCTAATCTTAGTGAATTTTCAATTTAGTGAATCCATCGATACAAAAGAGAATCAAGTTAAACAATTTCTGAACTTGAAATTGATTCAGGACAAGGACTAGGTATGAGATAAATAAGAATTTCAAGTATCTTATACAATTATGTTTTAAATTGATACCAGTCTTGTTTTGATAATTTTAAAACAACATGTACCAGTAATTTAGCACTCATATATAAACGTTCTACATGCAATTGCAAGGGGTCTTGTCCATAGTTTTGAGCAACCCAGTCCTGATTTAAACAATAACATTATCCAGAAATATGTAACTATTTAGATAAATATCTATCACCCCTGTGGTCAGATTGTTACCGGTCAAGATGATATCATTTAAGTTCAGGAGGTTACGAAATTCATATTTCAAAGGACTAAACTACCGTTCTATATCTTAAAGCATTTAAAATCACTCAACAATAATACCTTTGATTTTATTTCAAACAATTGTACCAAGTGGTGCAAACTAGAAAACCGTAATACACATATTCTGTTTCGTTTTAATACATAAAGACAATAAAGTTATTAAAATTGTTCTTTTAACAGGATTATATGAATTAGCTGTCTGAAAAAATATATATTATGTACTCGTTATTGTATTTGTTTAAAATGAGAAAATGACAACTCCATTATATAATTGGCTATACACCAATGATTCAGTCTGTTCTGTGATTTTAATTAGTTTCCTTTAAAGGGACATTGGCTACGAGATATGGAAAAATAGAATATTATTTTGTTTGTTTCGAAAAAAATGAAATACTAGTAATGGTTCGCTTTTAGCAGCCATTTTGTTCTATTTTGTAGAGGCAAAGAAACATGCTGATAATTTTTACTTGCAAGTGAATAATTTCACCTAATTGATTCCGTATTCATGTGACCTTCACTGTAAACCGTAAGCTATAGAAGGGTTGTGCATGAAGTAGTCGTATTCAGACATTTAAAGGAAAATCATGTCAACATTGAAAGTTAAACAAAGGTGAACCATTTCATTCACTGATCAACATAAAATATTCTTTTACAGGTATAAACGATAATTAACTTATTTTTGTTAGCCTATACATGAAATCAAACAGACCTAGATAAAGCACGAGATCGCTATCTATTTATGTTTATGTTTGTATCGGGTTAGAAGACCGTTGGTAGTATTTGGAGGTAATCTCAATAGTTAAGTAGATGGCGTCTAGACAAAAAAAACTCTCGAAGTTCTAATGTCTATTATCGAGTAAATGCTTTGTTGACCGTTCAAACATGTAGCTTTAAAATTCTGAATAACACTTTACCATGTAACTTATCTTATTTTTTAGCTTGTAAAGTAAAAGACATAGATGTAAAAAATAATGTGCAGAATATACATTTTAAGGCTTATTTTATCATATTTAAAAGGGCATGCATAAGCTGTCAATTTCACGTTCATCGATTTACCTAAAATTCTCATATTTGTTGATTTATCCAAAATAAAACGTATAGATCCAAATGATGTGTCAGAACGAGTCGATTGGTTGTGAATGATGTAGTCTTGTGTTTACCGACCACCATGTTTTGTACATGATTCCTAGAAGTAACTTTTTATGTATCAATTGTACATTACTCAAAGTAACATTAACAATGTACTGCCCATTTGTGAACCCCTTTCATTCATGTTTGGTTCGTTAATCTTTTTTTTTTATTTTGAGTAAAAAACAGTTTTTCTTTAGTTTGCGCGAGATAAGGAAAGCCCTGACTGAACCAACAACAACAACATTTGCTCTTAATTTTGGAACTTTATTTGGACTTAAATCTTTTATTATTCGAGCCCGTCTCGATTCACTTGGTGACGAAACCTGCGTCTGGCGCCTGCTATCTTCGACGAGTTATTTCTAACGGACAAGAACACCTTACATGGATTTTATAAATTAAAATTGGTTCTCACAGTTATTATACAAATCATTTTGATTCTGATTTAATATTTTATTATAGTCTAATCACATACAAACATATGTCTAGCATTCTGTGGAATTCGTCGAACGAGAAACCAAAATCACGTTAAAGTTATGAGATTAGAATAAATATTTTTAGACTTGTGTCTTCCATTTCAAGTTCAAAATGTTATATTTATTTACAGATTAAATATTTTAAAGAGAAAAGGAATTTGATAGGTTAAATGAGGCCACAGGTTTCTTATCAGTGCAAATATTTGCGTAATTATAGAGTGAACATAAAATCTAATAAAAGGCCAGGTGTAAGAACTAAATTTTCCATTAATAACGAAAATATCTTATAACATTCATAGTTTATTTTCTAAACTCGAAAACCTAAAAATATATAAACAATGCTTATGATTTTATAACTTGTATGAGTCCTCGTCTAAGGCTTAAACATAGTTTCTTAGTAAATTTTGTAGCCTGAGTCCATTTATTAGGTTATACAATAATTTGCCTATCTAAAATCAGTCTATTGTCAAGTTCAATTTTATAGTCAATTTATCTTACGAGTGAAAATGTTATCATTTCAGTTATGTTTTAGCCGGCAGATGTATACATGCAACATTTTCATTCGGAGATATCGTATTAACCAAAATTATATAAGAGTGCAGTTAGTGCACACGCTAAAATGTCTTGTCTTCTTTACTGATCATTCATGTTATGTTGATATACCTAAGTAAGAACTGTTAACCAGCAACCCGAAATTATGAATATGGAACGCCGTAGCTGCCTTATGTGTACTTGTTTCTAGATACGCTTATACTTTTCAATATATGCACATAGTTTTTCTATATATGCACATACTTTTTCTATATATGCACATACTTTTTCTATATATGCACATAGTTTACTTTATATGCACATAGTTTTTCTATATATGCACATAGTTTTTCTATATATGCACATAGTTTACTTTATATGCACATAAATTCATTTAAGGTGGTCCCTAACACTACAGGGAGATAACTCTGTAAAATCAGCTAAATGTTTAAATTACGTTGTTTTGTAAATGGAACATTAAGCTTCTCAATGATTAAAATCAGTGTTTGTCAAACTGCTATGTATCCAACCAATTTTTTCTGAGGAATTGATTGGTTCAAATATTTTGAAGTTTTTATATTTTTTTCAAAGGGTCAAAGTAAATACTTTTAAAAAAAAAATAAAAAAAATAATTAAACGAAGCAAATTAATTTAAGTGAAGGTGTTGGGTACCACCTTAAAGACAGAGGATTAATGACATGAATGATACATGTATATGTGGTTGTTAACTCTTCGCTGTACAACACAATAATAATACACATTTTTTTCTTGTTTATTGGCTTATTAAAAATACACACAATTATATTTTGCTCACACCTTGACATTTTCATTCACTTAACAAACATTTATCAATTAGCTCAAAAATCACTCTAATTCATAAATAAACAATATGTTTTAACTAAAAAAAAAGTCATTGTCTTCAATGCATATAAAAGACAACATTATATAAATATCAAACACTTTTGACTTGTCTATGGAATTTAAATGTATGGCCAAATCTAGCAAGAACAACAATATTATTTATCAAATCCTTTAAGTACTGGGAATTTCATTTTGAAGATTTATGATTGAGGGAAAAGTATATTATTGTGAATATTTGAATTCTTGATTTTGCCAAAGTCTGTATTCAAGCTTTTTGAAAATTTGTAATTACTGGATCATATTGGACTGGTGACAGATCCAGGGGGTGTATTTAAAATAATAAAGTCTTGATTAACCATAAATCAAGCTCCATAAAGGGCCTGGTCCCCTAAATCTGTCCCTGAACTTTGAGTGATAAAAAAACCCAACAAATTATTAAGGGATTAATCAAAAGTTTATTGGAAATATGAGTATTTATAGATCCAGTAGTTAAATGAAATAATAATGCTAACATGTTATGCCCTTGCACACATTTAAAGATTCTATTTCAAAATAAAATAAATAAATTTGAAAATTCCCAAAGAAATATTTCTAATTAAGTGTCTGTCTTTGTTCAGGTTGTTAGAATCATGCAATTATGAAGAATGTCAAAACATAGCAGAATCAAAGAGCTGAAAGCTATGAGGAAAAATGACGCCACTGTCTCTAATATTGGGATATTTTTTATGCAAGTCTTGATTTTCACATACCGTAATTAATTTAACAATGCAACATGTCTTGTAAGCATATAATTGATATTCTTATATATGTGTGTGTGTGTGTGTGTGTGTGTGTGTGTGTGTGTGTGAAGTGACTGTTTTTTTAAGACAAATGAATAGGTCAAGACTACCTGAATTGTACAAATAAATACCGTAGAAAGGCTTTTATATTTCTCACTGTTACATAGTCCCTTCTCTCAGAAAATTTTAATTAATTTTAAATAATCTTTTTGTTACTGTTATCAAAGGTCTAATGAAACTCAGGTTATTTAAAAAAATTATAGTCAAACTGGCACCTGGTTAAATTGGCACCTGGTCAAATCGACACCCTATATAGTCAATTTGTCACCCATGTTAAATATATATTTTTAACAGTATTTTAAGCAAAAAGAGTAAAAATAAGAAAGGGGTTGCCAGATTTGTTTTTAGTATTTAAGCAAAAAGAGTTAAGTACCTAAGGAAAGGATTGTCTGAAAATATTTACTTTCACATTTTTGGGGGTTCATGTACATTTTGTATATATTTATTTTTCTCCACTAAATGTGTATGTTCCAGACCGTATGAGTATTTGGACCGTACGCGTGCGGTCTGGACCGTATGCGTACTTTTTCAAAACTATCTGATTAATATCATTAAGAAGTTGCTTAAGTTTATAAGTTACAAATGCATGTAAAGTTCATTTACAGCTCAACATAACTAAACTCTCAAATTAATATGTAAAAGTTCCAATAGTAATTGGAATAAAAACGTAATTTTTTAACTAATACAAAAATTCACGCTTATTAAATAATCAATCAGGAAATAGTAAAGTATATTGAATACAAGTATATCCTTGAAGAACTATCAAGAAAATAAGGGAAAAGTATACACACGGAGAACGATGTGTATACATAGTAAACTATGCGCATATATAGAAAAACTATGTGCATATAGAGAAAAACTATGTGCATATAAAGTAAACTATGTGCATATAGAGAACAAGTATGTGCGTATAGAGAAAAAGTATGTGCATATATAGTAAAACTATGTGCATATATAGAAAAACTATGTGCATATAAAGTAAACTATGTGCATATAAAGTAAACTATGTGCATATAGAGAAAAAGTATGTGCATATATAGAAAAACTATGTGCATATATTGAAAAGTATAAGCGTATCTAAAAACAAGTACACATAAGGCAGCTACGGCGTTCCATACGAAATGGTGGCAAACTTTATCATAGACTGTTTAAGGATAAGACAAGATTTTATATAAATTACACGACGTAATCAAAGAGCTGAAAGCTCTGAAGAAAAATGACGCCACTGTCTCTAATATTGGGATAGTTTTTATGCAAGTCTTGATTTTCACATACCGTAATAAGTTTAACAATGCAACATGTATCGTAAGCATATAATTGATATTCGTATATGTGTGTGTGTGTGAAGTGAAGGTGACAACTGGCTGTTTTTTTAAGACAAATGAATAGGTCAAGACTAGCTGAATTGTACAAATAAATACCGTAGAAAGGCTTGTATATTTCTCACTGGTACATAGTCTGAATCTGAGTCCGTTCGCTTCCATTCACGTTTGCGCCCACTCATTTTCACCCCTTTCACTTTCACACCCTACATGTTCGCACCCAATCTTAATTGGTTTTGTGTTTAATAACTATGTAAGCAAGTGTTTTCTTATAAGTATAATTGTTGTCATTGTCTCAAAATAAAGTGAGACAGCAATTTTTTTTTTGTGTTGAATAAATCTTAATTATGTTTTGGATAAGGTATTGCTAAAAATAATAATAATCCTTTCTAAATAAAGTGGTATTTTGTCAACATTTTATTTTGTGTTGAATAACTCTTAATCATGTTTTGGTTAGTGTATTGCTATAACTTGTTTCATTGACTTGTTTCAAAATGAAGTGAGATTCTGACTATGTTTGTTTCTGCGTGTTGAATAAATTTTATCATGTTTTGGTTATATTAGTGGATTGCTATATTTTGGTTTCTATGTTTTATTGTTTCGTTGTTTCAGATCAATGGGACCAAGCTGTTAAAAACAATTATCTTTTGTGTTTTTTCCTTTAAAATCTTCAATGTTTTACTCATACCAAGCTATAAATACATTCAGTATTTACACCAAAGCAATTTAAAACAACAACCATAATTTTCCAATTATTCAACTTGAATTTGAATTAAAATTGGGCGTGAATGAGTAGAGTGTGAATGTGCGAACGTGTAGGGTGCGAAAATGTATTGGGCACAAACAGACCTGATGCCACACAGTCTGAACCCCCTTCTCCCACAAAATATTAAGTAAATAATCTTTTTGTTACTGCTATCAAAGGTCTAATGAAACTCAGATAGTTTCAAACATTTGTCAAAGAATTCTAGTCAAACTGGCACCTAGTTAAATTGGCACCTGAACGTCGTAGGAAGGCGTCCCAGAAAAATAATAAAATAGCCTTGCCAGACGTCATAATTATTTGGACTAATACACGAGATATTGTATATTTTTCTGCATTATTTTAACCAGTTGAGCATTTTACAGGATTGTTGGTTTAATGCTGTTTAAACTTTACTGAAAAACAAACACCTTAAATTTGCTAATTATTTGGCATGAAAGTTTGATTTATTGAAAGGGACTCATAGTTTTCCATTTTATTTTAATAATTGACTTGTTTTTACAATTACACAAATTGTCTAATTGTTAAAACAACAGCTTTGGTAAGGGCTTCGTGGTTTACCAAAATACACAACAACATATTCACTATGTACTTGGTAACAGTAATTAATTAATTGAATAGAAAATATTATATCAAATATTATTGGATGCCGAATTGACGTCGAATAGGTGCCGACTAGATGCCAATTTAACCAGGTGCCGACTTGACTTGTACGTTTCAATTCCTCTGCGATCGTTTGCGGTATTTTCCTGAGAAAACCTATTTTCCATCATCAAAGAGAAGAAGAAACTGCTTTAAAATGATTCTGGAACGCTTCATGATTGTTAAAATAAGTTTAATTCACTCAAAAACAATTTTAAAACTTGCGATTAAACAGGAAGTTTCCAAAGCACGTGTAAAAGAAGAAATTAACCGGTGAGGGTGGAAATCCTTATATGACAGATATCCCTATAGTACGACTTTGAAAGTAAAACAGTTCAATCCTTTTGTAAAACAATCTTTAATATACATATCACATTAATGTTTAAATGGTCTTAAGCTTATTCAAACCATATAAGTCGGTATGAAACACCAAAACGGAATGAACAATCGATTACGTTTTGTAGTTTACAAATTCTAAAACTGGTTCCCGTCAAACTACAACACTTTGTTCGAGTGTAGTGGACTACAAGCAAAAACCAGTGTAAACTGGGTCCTGGCTGGTTTAATACTACACAATGATGCATAATGATAACACAAGCAGATTCCAGTTTGTTTGGAAAATAGGAAATACGAAACCAAGCGCGGTAGGCAGAGCAATGTAATGAAGTTCAGGTCGGCAGTTATGGAACAATGACTGCGTCATTTTCCAAAAACTGTAAAACTTAATATTTTATATCATATCAAAATAGCTATACATGTATAATAATGTTTTAAAATTACGGTGCTTCGTAAGCCAATATCAGGCTGGCTGAAAATAACAATGTTCATATTATATGTACTATATAATGGCAATTCAGGTTGCACTTTAATAAATTATTTATTCATTCATTCATATAAAGCTTTCTACACATACCACGAAAATTTAACATGAGACAAAGATGAATTGCTTCGCCGAGCGCAGCTGGATACGACCACAGGTCAATTAACCATGAACAGTTGGTGCAAAAATGGAATAATATTCGCGCTTGCGCAGGTCTTAATTTAGATTGTAATATATTAAATATTTGACACAAAATTGGTTTCTGACACAGAATAAATGTAGTCAAAGAACTTAGAATTGGTTATATGATTTGAATTTATATTCATTTTTTTCTGCTTTTGTGCATTACACTATACTGTTGCAAATTAAACCCACTTTTGTTTTTACAAAAATATTGAAATGTCCCCTCCCCAATTTTCTTTTTTCACTCCCCCCTCCTGTTTTCCTATCACACCCTCAATGGTCATAATCTCAATTTAAATTTTTAATGGAGTTTGCACAGGTTATTTTCTTCTCATATATTTTATGATAGTATGATACTAAACCCCTAACGGGAGGGATTGTGCCTGATATTCATATGATGAGAAAATAATCTTTCAATCAGTTAAATTGAGGTCTGAAGCTGGCATGTCAGTTAACTGCTAGTAGTCTGTTGTTATTTATGTATTATTGTCATTTTTTTGTTTTCTTGGGTTATTTTTGTACATCAGACTCGGGACTTCTCTTGAACTGAATTTTAATGTGCGTATTGTTATGCGTTTACTTTTCTACTTTGGCTAGAGGTATAGAGGGAGGGTTGAGATCTCATAAACATGTTTAAACTCGCCGCATTTTGGCGCCTGTCCCAAGCCAGGAGACTCTGGCCTTTGTAAGTCTTGTATGCTTTTTAATTGTGTATAATTTGGAGTTTAGTATGACGTCCATTATCACTGCACTAGTATACATATTTTTTAAGGGGCCAGCTGAAGGACGCCTACGGGTGCGGGAGTTTTCGCTACATTGGAGACCCATTGGTGGCATTCGGCTGTTGTCTACTCTATGGTCCGGTTGTTGTCCCTTTGACACATTCCCTTTCTCAATTTGATTTGCAACCATAATGTATATAATTACCCGTTTAAATACATCATAAAAGTCTTAAAATAGTGACATACATAGTCATGGCTAAAAGTAACGTATTCCTTACTGAAACAGCATTTTTTTAAACAGTAACTTTTGAAATCAAGAGTGCACATGCTGAAATGTCTCGCCTTCTTTACTAATCATTAATATTATGTCAATAGTCCCAAATATAAAAGGTTTATAAAAATTGTGACATAAACTTAACATTAACCTAGAAAACTTAGCCGTGATTAACCAATGAAATATGAAACTGAGTTCAAGGGCAGATGCACCATGCCAGGCAGGCATTTACAGCTAACATTTTTTCCATACAACATATATAGTTGACCTATTGATTATGATTTAAGAAAAACAGACCAAAACACAAAAACTTAACACTGATCTATGAACCGTGAAAACGAGGTCAAGGTCAAATAAAACCTGTGCCAAATATAGTTGACCTATTGCATATAGTATTAGAAAGAAAAAAAACCCTCAAAAACTTAACTTTGACCACTGAACCATGAAAATCAGGTCAAGGTTAGATGACACAGACTGTAACCTAGACATGCACACCTTACAATCATTCCATACACCAAATAATTAGTAGGACAATTGCAGAGTATAAGACAAACAGACCAAAACACAAAAACTTAACTATAATCACTGAACCATGAATATGAGTTCAAGGTCAGATGAAACCTACCAGTTGGACATGTACACCTTAAAGTGCTTCCATACACCAAATTACAGTATCTGAGAAATGGACTTTACCACCAAAACTTAACCTTGTTCATTGATCCATGAAATGAGGTTGAGGTCAAGTGAAAACTGTCTGATGGGCATGAGGACCTTGCAAGGTACACACATACCAAATATAGTTATCCTATTACTTATAATATAGTTCAGAGAAAACTGACAATCATCCATCCTTTTTTTGTTTGTAAGTTCATTGGTCACAATGACTTAATGCTTATAGTTTATGCATCATTGAATTGTTTGAAGCTTTATAACCAAGGTTATATCTTGAATACTAAGAGACATAGTCATATATTTGATGAAACTGTCTAAGAAAGTATTAAAGTGTTTATTCAAAAGAAAGTCATTTTCAATTTTAGAGCACCTGAGTTACCCCCTTTTTCTGGAAGAAGACATTCTAAAGATAATTGTGGTTTCAAAGTTGGATTGTTCAGTGGACCATGATATTGGGGTAAAAACTCTAATTTGACATTAAAAATAAGAAAGATCATACCATAGGAAACATAGGTTTACTAAGTTTCAAGTTGATTGGACTTCAACTTCATCAAAAACCACCTTGAACAAAAACTTTAACCTGAAGCGGGACAGACGGACGATCGAACGAATGAACGGATGAATGACCAGATGCACAGACCATAAAAACATAATGCCCCTCTACTATAGTAAGTCCAAGGACCATAACTCTGCACATTAAACCAGATCAAAATCCTCACTTGATCTGTAACTTGTCATGAAAAAGTATGCTCCAATTTTTAAATCAACATCTTCAATCATGACAATTTTTTTACCAGAAAACTGACTATTTAAGTGAATTTTCTAAATCCCAGGACCATAACTCTGCACAAAATCATCAGACCAGAACAAAATTCAAATTTAATCTGTAACTTGTCATGATAAAACAATGCACCAAATATCAAATCAATATCCTCAAGCATTATGTAACTAGAGGCTCTACATAGCCTGTGTCGGTCACATTGGTATATGTGAATATTAAACAAAAGAAGCAGATGGATTCATGACAAAATTGTGTTTTGGTGATGGTGATGTGTTTGTACATCTTACTTTAGTGAACATTCTTGCTGCTTACAATTATCTCTATCTATAATGAACTTGGCCCAGTAGTTTCAGTGGAAAATGTTTGTAAAAATTTACAAATTTTATGAAAATTGTTAAAAATTGACTATAAAGGACAATAACTCCTTAGGGGGTCAATTGACCATTTCAGTCATGTTGACTTATTTGTAAATCTTACTTTGTTGAACATTATTGCTGTTTACAGTTTATCTCTATCTATAATAGTATTCAAGATAATAACCCAAAACAGCAAAATTTCCTGAAAATTACCAATTCAGGGGCAGCAACCCAACAAAGGGTTGTCCGATTCATCTGAAAATTTAAGGGCAGATATAACTTCACCTGTGAAACAAGTTCACTCTGTGTCAGATTTGCTCTAAATGCTTTTCTTTTTGAGTTATAAGTCAAAACTGCATTTGACCCCTATGTTCTATTTTTAGCCATTGCTGCCATCTTGGTTGGATGGCTGGGTCACCAGAATTTTTTTTAAAACTAGATACCCCAAAAATAATTGTGGTCAAGTTTGAATTAATTTGGCCCAGTAGTTTCACAGGAAAAGATTTTTGTAAAAGATTACTAAGATTTACAAATAAAGGTTAAAAATTGACTATAAAGGGCAATAAATTTCGGTCATGAACTTGATCTGTACCTTGTCATGATAAAACAATACACCAAATATCAAATCAATATCATCCAGCATGAAGAAAACAAGTGTGGAAAACTGATTTACCCAACGGACGGACGGACGGACAGACAGATGGACAGACAGACAAACAGACAGACACAGACAGACAGATAGAGACAGACAGACAGAGACAGACAGACAGACAGACAGACAGACAGACAGACAGACAGACAGACAGACAGACAGACAGGTTACTGTCACGTCATTGATGCTCACATGTATTCCACATATCCTTTAATTCCCATTTGAATTTGTTTAGAAATAACAAGCCTATTGATCTTTAAAACATGTTATTATTCCACAAATCCATTGATTCTGTTGCAAAATGTGTAATGCATAATTACTTAAATTGAATTTAATTAATAAAATAAGTTTACACTAATACATCCATTTAATTGTTTTACTGCCACGAGTTAAAACTGTTAAACCTCACCAAAAACTAGTAAATACAATGCTGTAAATGAACACTCTTGACTTTAAAAATTCAGTATAGTTTAAGAAAGTTATTAAAATTTCAAAAAATTTGATGCAGCCGCTGACTTATGACGACGGAATGTAGGAATGAAGGCTTGATAAAAGTCATCATTGCTACAAGCTTAAGGTAAGTTTAATAACTTTATAACTTATATACATGAGATGTCTATCTGACCTGCTGAACACATTAAATGTCTTAAATACACAATTTTACGCTCATTTATAAAATGTCTTATTTGACTGAGAAACAAATTGATTGAGAATATTAAATCTTTTCAGTTTCTGTAGGTACATGTATAAAGGAATACATATGTGGGTTATTTCTGATGAACTGTTTTAGGAAGAACGCTAGTTTATAAAAAAAAAATTCAACAAAAAATACCATAAACCTATCTAGTCATTGTTTAACCTATGATTCATTGTTATAATTAGTAAACTAATATTTGTTTTTGAAGCAGTATGAAAAATTAGGGCCATATAAAGGCTTATCAAACCTACTCTTTAAGATTAGTTTATTAAACTACAGTTGCCTACATCCACATCATTTGAACTCTGGTGAATAGTAGACTCATTAGCAATCATAACACATCTCATTATCTTTAAATTAAAAGATAACAGGAAATAATAGAATTATTGATAGTAAAATTTGTTAAAACACACAAAAGACATTATCTAAGCAAAGTGCTGACCTTGTAAAAAACACTTTTATTTGGGAACTACATTTTTACAAAATCTTACTATCTAAAAACATACTTAATGTAAAATGCAAAATTGCAACACATTACTTATATATTACCAGCATTTATAGCGCATGTACATCCATACAAATATTTATCTCTATAGTTATTCCTCTCAAAAATAGGTTGAATGAAAATACGAAAAAGTGTTATCTACAATGTACAGCAGATTTTTTAAAATAGCAGTGTTTCAAGCCTCGAGTCCATAATTCTTGTAGGTTGTTATACCATTCAAAGGGAAATAACTCCAACTATATCATATATATATCTGATTAAAAACAAGCAATATCATTTACATTGGGAGTAAATTTACATAGGTAAATCAACATACTTATTTGAATTAAAAAAGACAGCAATCCATAGAGAGAAAATACATATAAAAAATAATGAATACAAAATACTCAAACTCTGTAACTGATACCAGGTGTGAAAAATTTGTACTTTATATAGTAAAATGAATAGTATTTTAAGAACGATCTCAACACCAACATAAAAGAATTAATAAATAAGGTGAAAATAATTATAAATGAGTATTAATAAATAAAAAAAACTAAGTTTTATTCTATGAGCTCATGAACATAAATGTTGTATGCACATAATTTTGAACCAAAAGTACAGACAAAAAAATCTAGGCCTGTTAGTTACAGGGTTGACATCACAGTCATATCATAGTACTGTCAAGGACAATTGTATATACTGGTTATCAACTTTTGATGATACTGCTAACTTTGGTTACCATGACATCTTCCATTTGCTTTTTTCTGTTCATCATATTTTCTCTCCTTCCTGACCTTTGTTTCAGCTCAATATCAAGCAAAATACTGCATTATCACTAGCATCCACATAAAACATTGCCAACATTTAAGTTATTTCCACCCTTAAATGACCGTAGTGTTCTAGTCTCTCATTGAGATTGGTTAACAACAAATACTACTACACTGAGAACACGTTGATATTTTTCCTTCATAATTCTAGAGGCAAACATCAAGCTCTAGCATATAATTCCCAACCGGTTTCGCAGTCCAAAATTTAAATAAATATATCAATTAAGTATTGATATTTTTAAAAATAAATTCAACTCTGTTAATTATGTGATGTATGTCCTAACGTTCCCTCTAATTTGTGCCCTACATACTGGACACTGCTGGACAGCTGGTGCACACTGGACACAACAACAAAGATGACCACATGGTAGGAAGACTATACCAACTTCATTTTCCAGGCATATCTTACAAGTTATCATATCTGAAATAATATAATGATATTATCCATATACAAAGGTAAAACTAAAACAAATTATGAGCACAGCAAATCAAAATGTTACTCTGCTGCCTGGTATGTGCAGAAATGGCAAAGTTCATGTTTTCTGCATTAATTTTTTTTTTATTTTGAAACACAATTAAGTATGGAGTTGGGGAGTTGGGAAGGGGGATTAACTGATGTCTGATGATTTTGTTGTGTGTAGAAAATATTCAACAGTTAATTTACTCCCCAAATTGCACTGACTGTTAGCTAGATCCTTCAGTTGCTCTTACTTGACAGAGTAGTAGTACCAGAATGTCATACCACAGCTAACCTATATATAAATGATATACTCCAGACCCAAAAGTCTGTTATATGAAAATAGTCTACAGATGTATCCTTATCATCTAAGGGAGCTTTTGCCCAAATTTATCTCGGTTTATCTCGGCTCTTTGGAGCCATATTTTATGGTTTTATATGTGTATAAAGAACTTGTCTTTAATTTTTTTTTACCTGTATTATATTAAAGCATAATATAATTTATGAAATTATTTTTTCAGAAATACAGTTTGTATCACAGCCTGTTGTATAAAGAGCAAGTTTGTGCACTCAGTGAAGGCTTATCACCTCACTAGCAGAATGGTTACTTTTAAAATTGGAAAGAAGTCATATTTTCACCAGGAAAAATCTTGTTGAAAATGGCACTTCATCACATAACTTTTGGAGGGAAATTAGTAATTGATCATAGGTGGGGCATGAAAATATGGCATCAGCTAACCTGCACCAAGTATATATTCTACACTTTGTGCTAGTCAAATTATTATTACATGTACTTTTAGTACAAAAGCACAAGTATATAGTTGTTACAATATTGATACTTAAGCAGCAGACAATACAATATATAAACTTTGATTGTGATTTTCATTATTATTTCTTGCACCAGAGGACTTAGAACATTAAATTACTTACTATAACTTTCAATCTGTAATTCTATTACTATAGAAACAGGAAAACAGTTTTGTATTTCAAGAATTACAAATTTTATAGATGTCATGGTGAAAATATTAATTTAATTGATTCAATTGTTCCACTCCCTTTTTTGCCAGAACTTGCTCTATATTTGCAGACCTGAGGTTATTGCCTGTAGTTTTAAATTAACAATTTCACAGGACCAAACCCCAAGATTTTTAAAAAGGGGAGTAATTCTAAGAAACCAGAATATATATTCCACCTATTCAGGAGGGAGAATCATAGACTTTTTGACATATGTGTCGATCTATGAATAATTCAATTTTGAATGTAACACATCTTCTGATTGGCTGACGATATTTTGTTATGAGCCCATAGACATAATTTAGTCATGTGATCGTGACGTCATCAATGTTTTTTCATGGTTTTCTACGGTTTAAAATGGAATTTAGATTTAAATTAATCATACTAACCATTTTGCTGGTGACCTGTAGAACTTGAATTGCTTGCTGGGCCTTTTTCTGAACCTGAAAATCAATAATGTGTTAAGTAACATTTAGGTTTACAGTTTATGTTATTGATCGTTATTGTTTTTCTTTTTCTTCAGTCATGTCATGTGTACAGACAGGTAAGAAATCTCAGTAATTTATTAGATTCAGTTAATAGTTAAATTTCTGATCATTACTGTGTGTGTTATGTCTTCATCAACTATTGACACTATTCTAAGTCTACACATTTTGTTTTTGATTATCTCCCTTTGGTTGATTTATCAAATAAGGGGAGTTAACTACTCCATCCTTATCACATATATTTGTGTTACATGTATTCAATTCTTAAGTAACAGAAACCTTTATTTAAGAAAGAATGCATACAACTTAATTTACCTTCTTACATACACTGGACATATATAAGTTGCTGCAGACAAGTACAAGTATTTAATTTTTAAATTTCTGAGTATAATCCTGGATTATCAGGTAGGAAGAATATACAAACAATGCCAGCAGATACTCTTTGAACTGCTGACCTGCTGTTATTATAATATCTGACACTTCTGCAATACATAGAGAATAATACATGGCAAAATCCGTATCATATGTCGTATCATCCCGAGACATCAATATCAGCCCGAGGGCCTTTAGGCCCGAGGGATGATATTGGTCGAGGGTGATACGGCATGTGATACGGATTTTGCCATGTATTATACGCTTTATCATATATTTCAACAAAAGAGTATTATATTATATGAACTGTTTTCTGATCCATAGCACTGGGTTACCTTTAATTCTACTTTCGTTTTGTTTCAAAGGCCTTAAAAGAACTGCTCAATTACTTATCCGAAGCACCTTACAATTTGCGTGCTGTTGCTTTAAAAAATATTTTGTTTATTATTCACAATTTGTATTTATTTGTGTGTTTTGTACTTTTTATAGTTGCATTTAGTGTGCCAAAAATATGAAAACTTGACGTTAGTGACGTCACATACAATATAGAAAACTTGACGTTCGTGACGTCACATACAATATAGAAAACTTGACGTTCGTGACGTCACATACATGTACCAAACAATGACGTCATTCAAAAAATTGACATATTTTGAAGAATTTAAAAAAAAATAAAAAATAAATAAACTGACTTAATGTAAAAAAAAAAAAAAAAAAAAAAGGAAGGGGTGTGATAAAGGGTAGGGGTGCGATAAAGGGTATGCGATAAAGGTTAGGGGTGTGATAAAGGGTATGCGATAAAGGGTGCGCATCAAAGTTGCGCGATATGGATTAAACAGCAGGCTATTTATCACATATGCAAAACTACTGTATTTACTACTAAACATATGATAAAAGTAAATATTGACAATAATTATTTCAATTTGTTTCTGATATATTCCCTTCCCCAATACAAATGTTAGGCAAACATAATTTTAATGTTTAATATCAGCTCTTCATTGGGGGGTCTCATTAGGGGGTTTCGATCCCAGATCACGCTTACTGTTTTGTCAGATTCCCGTATCCTGCTTACACTATGTACGTAAGCAATTCTCATTTTTTTTTTCATTTCCCGGGTCCCACAAGACCCCATTTCCCATTTTCACGCCACAATAATTTGACTTTCACGTGTCACGCTTACAAAAAATTGGCAATCCCATGTCACGCTTAGACCCCAATGAGACCCACTTCATTGGCTAAAATTTGATTGTGATGTCATTTTTCTTTTGATCTTGCCTGATTAAGTTATAATGCCAGACCTTATCACTTAAAGAACTATTTTTTATATAGAATCATTCTACCACTTTATCATTTGGGAAAAAATAAAATTCATAATTGAAAACTATACTTATTACTTTTTGTCTTCAATAAAATAATGCTATATATAATAAAATACAACTAGGAAAATGCCAGTCATATTTTGCACATTTATAATGCATCCTATAAATTTTTGAATTCACAGAACCACAAATATGAAGATTCTAACCTAAATAGAAACATCAACTTTACAAAGATCTACATACCTATGCTACTTGGTCCTGCTTGACTACCTGAAGGCCCTGGGGTATTAGATGGTGTGGGCAATGAACTAGGTCCTGCTGTAGGTGTCCCCTGGGTAGGAGTAGTTATGCCTATATCTTCAGGCTGAGCCTCCATTGTTAAAACAGCTTCAAGTAAAGCTTCAGCATCAGCAAAATCATCTCCTGTAAAAAATAATAAGATATACTGTGGATTTATTTATATTGGTGGGTACCAATGATTGCGGATAATGGAAAAGTTATATTTTCATGGATATTGAATTTTGCGGATTTGTCAGTTTGATACAAAGTTTAGAAATTATATACCTGGTTAAATTCATGGTTTACATATACCAATGGCTGAAATGAAAATTGGTATCCTAAGAATAAAATAGTCCAAAATGTATAAAAGTAAGGAGATGAAAATATCATAGCATACAATTAGAATACATGTATTTTAAAAATAATAATATATTGATTGAAAGGTATAATTTATGTGTACTTGCATGTTTGTAGCTGACCTAATCGTATGTTCCCTGCTGATTCAATTATGTTTCCTCAATATGGAATCAGTTTAGCATGTAGGCCCTCTTTTTATATATTTGTTCCCTACAGTTATGTCTGTTACATAGTACAATCACATTTTCTATTGATACATATTTGAAAGACTTTATGCATCTTTTATATTAAAATTGTGCACACATTTTGCCTAGGTATACCAGAAAATTTTCTTTTTTCTTTTTTTTTATGACATTTGTTCTTAAAGTGCAGTTCTAATAATTACTAACGCTATCAGATATTTACTTTCTGTAAAAATATACCAGATTAAAAATCAATAAATTGAAACATTCTGAACACATTGGGCCATTCCAGTTAATTTCTGACAGGTGGGGATGGATGGGGAGATTTTTGTTTATACCTATCAGAAACTAGAGGCTCTCAAGAGCCTGTGTCGCTCACCTGTTACTGTATTTACTGATGAGAATCATCTTGGTTGGTAGGTGGGGTCATTTGACACTTTTTTTAAATAGATACTCTAGTAATGATTGTGGCCAAGATTGGTTAAATTTGGCCCATAGTTTTAGAAAAGAAGATTTTTGTGCAAGTTACAAAAATGACAAAAAGTTGTTCAATATTGACTATAAAGGGCAATAACTCCTTAAGGGGTCCTCTTACAATTTTGATTATGTTGACTTATTTGAAGATCTTACTTTGCTGAACATTATTGCTATTTACAGTTTATCTTTATCTATAATAGTATACAAGAAAATAACCAAAAACTGCAAAATTTCCTTAAAATTATCAATTTTAGGGCAGCAACCCAACAACAAGTTGTCCGATTCATCTGAAAATTTGTGAGGAGATAGATCTTATTCTGATGGACATTAAAATCTTGAGAGATTTGCCCTTAATGTCTTAGTTTACAAGATATACATCAAAAACTGCATTTTACCACTATGTTCTAATTTTAGCCATGTCAGCCATTTTATTTGGAAGGCGAGGTCATCGGACACATTTTTTAAACTATATACCACAATGATAATTGTGACCAAGATTGGTTAAATTTGGCCATGTAGTTTCAGAGAAGAAGATTTTTTTACTTACAAGTTAGAAGAAATGACGAAAAGTTGTTAAAAATTGACTATATAGGGCAATAACTCCTTAAGGGAATAACTGACAATTTTGGTCCTGCAGACTTATTTGTAGGTCTTACTTTGCTGAACATTATTGCTGTTTACAGTTTATCTCTATCTATAATAGTATTCAATAAAATAACCAAAAACTGCAAAATTTCCTTAAAATAACCAATTTAGGGGCAGCAACCCAACAACAGGTTGTCCGATTTGTCTGAAAATTTCAGGGCAGATAGATCTTGACCTGATCAACAATTTCACATCTTGTCAGATTTGCTCTTAATGCTTTGGTTTTTGAGTTATAAGCCAAAAACTGCATTTCACCCCTATGTTATATTTTTAGCCGTGGCGGCCATCTTGGTTGGTTGGCGGGGGTCATGCCACACATTTTTTAAACTAGATACCCCAATGATGATTGTGGCCAAGTTTGGGTAAATTTGGTCCAGTAGTTTTAGAGGAGAAGATTTTTGTAAAAGTTTACAGACGACGGACGTCAAGTGATGAGAAAAGCTCACTTGACCTTTTGATCAGGTGAGCTTAAAAAACATCATGAAAAACTACCTATCAGATCTATAAATTAAGACCTATCAGATGTAGAGTTTCTGTTCATATTGGGAGGATGGGCTTTCATGGGAAAATTTGACCTATCAGAATTTGTTACTGCAAGGATTGTACCCATCAGAATTTTGAATACAATACCAGATAATGCATGATACGAAACTGTCTACATTCCAAAGCACCCCTAAGATCTAAAATAGGTATTTTTTGTAACACCTAAGATGTAATTATTTGTAATTATTTACTTCTGCAAGACCCTCAGAAATTTTTGCATATAAGTGTACGTGTCAGATGAAAAAAAAAAAAATTTCACCCCTGAGATGTATAAATTTTACACCCCTCAGAAAGGACCATCCATCCCCCTTTTGCAGATATTAACTGTAATGGCTCATTTGCAAGTGTCAAGGTCAGTTATGATAGATACAGTTTTTTTTAGAGAATCTTTCTAACCTGTGTCACGGAGACGTTTTTCTATAGCCTTCATTACACTTGATTTACTAACACCAGTACTAAGCACTGTCCTCACCAGAGGTAACTCCATCCTGGCTTTTATTTCTCTATCTTCTATCTGATGACCACCAGCGACTGAAGAAAAATATACATTGAGTTTTATCATATTTCATTTAATACTGTCACATTAAATTAATTAGTCTATTTCTGCATCTAAAAGCACACAATTTGAATTTTGAACAAATATTAATTTGGTTGAACATTATTTTTTACGAAATTATCCTTCAAATTCTGCAGAACGTAATAATAAAGCATATCATCTTTAAGTCTACCCATAGGTTTTGCTCTTAAAACTGCATGTTTAAATTTGTATTGAAACTTTTATATAATTAAACCATTTGGCATTATACACCTTTTTGCTATTTGTCCGCCATTACTGGACATCACACAGGTTCCCATAAAATTTAGACGTCATAAAACAAATTATCTGAAGTCACAATAGAAAACTGATTGTTGTATGAAACCAATAGTTCAAGCCGGACAGATTCTCAGGAAGTGATATTCCTTTAAGTGGATGGAACCATTGCATCCTTATAAAAATCTTGAAAGTATAACATATAACCACTTGCGTATGATTTACCCCCAAAAAAAATTTGTGAGAATACTTATTGAAATTTAAAAAAAAAAGCTGCATACAGCTCTATACATTGTAACTATCAGATATCAGAATGTGAGTTCTTATTATTGTGATATTCACACTAATCAAACCTTGGGTTGAAGACATGAAACTTTGCTCAGTGCTTGGAGCATAAAAATCATGCTCGATACATGAAATCCAGTTTTGATCGGTTGATTTTGCAGTATGGGTACAAAAAGCTGACTCGTAAGTTTTATGACTTCAACCCCAGGCAATAATTTCTAAATTTACAGTATAATAAATGTAACTAAGGTACATAGCTTAAAGTATATTAGATAACAAACCTCTAGTTTGTTGTCTCTGTCCACCCTGTTGGAAGGCAGCTTGTACATTTTTGATGTACTCTTGCCCTTTAACCGACAGGACAAATGGACATTTAGGAAACCACCTAGCATGTTCAACCCACGGATCATCTCCAGCTTCCCAGTTCCTCAGTCCTCCATCACAATAAAAACATTTCACATTATCACCAAATCCTAAAAAAAAATACAATTGTATTGAAACCATAACAAAAATTAGTTGTGTTCAAGGTTATTAATATACTCTAGATCTATATTTCAAATGTTGGAAAAAAATTTATACTGGAAAAGCCAAGGTAAAAATCACAGGTATTTGGGGAATGGACCCCCCTTTTTTTTTGGACCTCACTAAAATAAAATTTTGGCGTTTTTTTTATTCATTTACAATTTTCTACAATGTATAAACATATATCAAGTCTCAACAATCCATTGCTAGTCGATTACAATAATTTTTTTACTATCGATTACAATAATTTTTTTACTATCCATACGAGCCCCAAGTGAACTTGGGGCTCGTATGGATAGTAAAAAAATTATTGTAATCGACTAGCAATGGATTGTTGAGACTTGATATATGTTTATACATTGTAGAAAATTGTAAATGAATAAAAAAAACGCCAAAATTTTATTTTAGTGAGGTCCAAAAAAAAAGGGGGGTCCATTCCCCAAATACCTGTGGTAAAAATAGAGAAGTTGGAATTGTAGAAATATTTTTATTTTTTTTCAACTTCATTTGTTTGCATGTACCACTGTGTATTTTATTTTAGCATATAACATTTGTTCTCATCTGTTTTGAGGTTCAAAATTTGTCCTTCAGGTTAACAATTTATTGTGAATTTGTTGCAAGATTTTATATGTAGATCTATATAAAAGAATTAGCATCTACAATGTACCTACCTACATTGTAATTGTAATATCTATAATGGTTCGTTCAGAGCATGCTTTTTTATATAAATAGCTGCATGTAGTAGAAACACAAAAACTTTCAACATAATTCATGATTCATAAATCATCTACAAATGATTTAAAAATATACATTTTTTTATTGCAGGGAATTTTAAGTGTCACTTTCAATAGGGCATTTATCAACCTGTCATTTTTTTTGCTTCATAGAATTTTTTAAGACTGAAAGTTGTATTATTCTATTTTAGTTCTAACCTGCAAAGAAGAATCCAGCTGATCCCAGAGTTTCTGGAGTCTGATGTTTATATGTTGGCCAGTTTCTGAATGTAGATATCCTACTGGATTCTACAGCATATTGTGGATTCTTAGGACGTTCTGTGTTGATACCCAGTGCCTCCATGTTAGACATTGGCTGATTATTGAGGAACCCAACATTTGGAGGTTGATTTGTGCTGGATGGATTTGGAGGTGGCATAGCAACGTTTCCGACATTAGTTCCTAATACATATGGACATCTTGGAAATCTATTTTTATGTTCAATATGTGGCTTGTCTCCCACTTCCCAATCTTTAAGTATACCTTTACAGAATACACACTGTACTCTGTCCCCGGTTCCGGTGTAATAAAATCCATTTTTAGCAAGTTCCTTGGCAGTAACAGGAGTTCCCATGGGCCAAGTTCTAAAAGTTTCTAGTCTATGTCTTTCATATTTAAGATTTCCAGCATCAACTTTTTGCATATTTTGTGGTTTATATTCTGTTTTTGTTGCACCAATACTTGCACTTCTTGCCGCAACTGCTGCCAAGTTTTCTCTTGAGCTGGGACCAGATCCAGGACCCAGACTAAGACTAAATGTTTCTGTTTGCTGTCTATTAAATTGAGCATCTTCAGATGTGCTTTGAACAGCTATATTACGTTCAGGATTAGGACCAAAATTATCTGGCCTGTTCATGTTAGGGTCTGATGGATCAATATTATTTTCATGTGGACCGTTCATATCAGATAACTTGGATGATGAATTCTGTTTACTAGGTCCTACAACTTCGGTTGGAATTTCTGGAGGCAATGAATCAAAAAGATGAGTAATGGGATCAAATCTATCCCTCAGTTCAACACTTTCAGATCCAGCAGGGATATTTGTCCGGTCAGATTTTGTCAAAAAGCCACAATACGGATTCAAATCCCTATGGAGTTTAAAAGGCTGATCCCAATCTTTCCAATCTTCTTTCTCTCTTAAGCAAGCAAAACACTTAACTTTATTTCCAATCCCAGTGTAAAAAAATCCTGCTGCTGCAAAACGTATAGCAAATCCTTTTTCTGTATTTGGTCTGTCAATAAATGATTTTATACGAAGAAGTTCATACTTCATATCATCTCTGATATTTGTGTTTTTTATTTTTTCCTCTAAAAAAGGATCTAGTTTAGAGGACATTATTCATCAAAAGTAATTGTTTTGAAATATGAAAACAAATTGGTGAGAAATTTGTGAAATGAGTCCAATGTTGTCAAATTATAATCAGTTTATCTTTTGTCAGAGTTAAGGAAGGACTTTTGATATGTAATGCCTTGAAACTTATTATTTGTTTCTAAATGTTTTGAGATTTTATGACAAATGTCAGCTTCTGCAATCACTCTGAGATAGCCACAGTTATTACAGTCCAAAAATACTGATCTTGGCTTCTTGCTACTTGTTTGTTTGTGGTTATTATTAACAATCTTCACTGAAATCCAACTTATTTTGGATCCAATGGAAATGTGAACAGGAATTTTTTTAATTAAGCTTTTCTTGTATAAAACAGTAGACCTGTCTCTTTGTTTATGTTTTCCACAAGATAAGAGTAGTGAAAAAGCAACATACAATAATTTCCAAAATATATTAACTTTCCTTTTCTTTGATCTTCTTAACTGGACAGTTCTGCAAGATTGTGATCCTTTAAAACTTCTTAATCTCTCATGAAAGTCTGAAGAGGTTGACAAAACTCGAAATAAAAGCACAGTTTTTAGTTTATCAAAACAATCTGTTAAACTTCTCAGTCCATGTATTGACCTATCATTAGTTAAACAATCTCCATATTCCTCCTCGACACAATCTGAGTAAAATACTACACTGAATGGGGAGTAGAGACTATGTTCATCTATGGGTTCTGTGTTAGGACGGTCAGAAACTTGTTGTCCACTGTTCAACCAAGGAATTGTCATCACGCTTCAATAAAATCATCATCCAGATGTCTGAAAATATAAATACACTATTTGAAGTTTATGTAAAATGTTCATTTTTTTGTACAGGTAATTAATGAAAGTTTAATAGTTTTTTCCTTGTTCATGAAAAAAACCTAGTACCAATGTAGACAGATTTTTGATTAAACACAAGTTCAGTCTAGAAAGGTTTTAATTTTATCCTTGGCTCAGTTGAAGTTTACAGGTTTTTTTAAAATTTAACCAGGTTTTGGTTAAGACAAGGGTTGGTTTAGACAGGTTTTAAAATCTTGGAGGATCAGGTTTATAAAAACATAATAAACAGACAAAAAGATAAAGTATTATTGCTAATGAAACAACCCTTCACCAGAGACCAAATGATGTTAGCTTATCCAGGTTTTTGTTTAGACAGGTGTTCAGCTTATCAAAGACACAAATTGAAGGATTCAGTCTAACATTTGTCTAAGCAGGTTTAGAGTTTATCAACACCAATGTTTTGTTTAAGCAGGGTTTAAGTTTATTCAAGGTTCAGTTAAACCTTTCACAGTAGCTTCTGATCTTACCTTGGAACATCATGTGATCCAACAGTGTATCAAAGTATGGCTAAAATCATAGGATACAAGCATGACAAGTGTACATTGTATGCATCAAAATGAATGAGATTTTACAAATACATTTGGTATGAATATATATTTGCAAGCACATATAGATATACTGGTTAACTGCAGTGCTGAGCAGCAGTGAGAAGTAAATTAGAAAACAATGGGTTACTTTAGTTTACTGTATATTTGTGCTTCACAAAGTGTATAACTAATATAACAATAAGATGTGGTATGTTTGCCAATAAGAAAACTCTCCAATAGAGTGCAAGTGACAAAAAGTAACAACTGTAAATCACACTTCACAGCCACAGTATAGTCAACTTTAAAATTTCAGTTTGATAACAAATTTGTTGGAAGACACTTTTATCAAGGTGACAAAGTCCCCTATAACAGTAACTTTTTTTTTCTCGCATTTGCGCAAATATATCTTACTTACCGTATTTCTGAAAATTTGAGAAATTGAGAAAGGAAATGGGGAATGTGTCAAAGCGACAACAACCAGACCATAGAGCAGACAACATTTAAAGGCCAACAATGGGTCTTCAATGTAGCGGGAAACTCCCACACCCGTAGGTGTCCTTTAGCTGGTCCCTTAAAGAATATGTATACTAGTACAGTGATAATGGACGTCATACTAAACTCCCAATTATACACAAGAAACTAAAGTTAAAACTCATACAAGACTAACAAAGGCCAGAGGCTCCTAACTTGGGACAGGCACAAAATTGCAGCGGGGTTAAACATGTTTATGAGATCTCATCCTTCCCCTATACCTCTAGCCAATGTAGAAAAGTAAACGCATAATAATACGGATATTAAAATTCAGTTCAAGATGATGTAACAAAATAAAATAAATAAAATGACAATAATACATAAATAACAACATGACAACAGACTTCTAGCAGTTGACTGACATGCCAGCTCCAGACCTCAATTAAACTGATTGAAAGATTATATATATGTCTTCATAATATGACTATCAGGTACAATCTCTCCAGTTAGGGGTTTAGTATCATACTTTCATAAAATATATGAGAAGAACATAACCTGTGTCATGTCAACAACTGTTTTTAAAAAAAATGTGTTTAGTTCCGATGCAAAGACCCTAATTTTAAAGTGAATCAATATTAAAACCAAAATATGCAATGTTTAATGACCTGACAACAGTATCGTAACTATATCCCTTCTTAACAAGTCTGTTTAAAGGATTTTTAAGCTTTTGAGGTGAATACTGACATTTTTAGTGCTTTGTAAAGAATACTACCATAAAAGATTGGATGTCAAATACCTGAACGTATAAGATGTCTGCATGTTGAGTTATATTTACGAATTAATTCCTTATACCGATGATAAAATTTAGTACTGATATTGTACACAAAGGATGATATTGACCTGTTCAGTTAAAATAAGCATCATCCTCATCAACCATGTTTACAATTTGTATATATTACATGCAAAATACAAAAATGTTACTTTCATTTAGGCTTAAAACCAATGAAAATACCCAGAAACTTTTAAATGGTGTATTCTGAAACTTATTTCAAATTTAAGGGATTTAATTATTAGCCTGCAGTTACTTCATATAACTTTATTACTTTGTTTTGTTCATGTTGTTAGAGTGTGTATATTGATTAAAAGAAATTTATTCGTGCTTCCAAGGACAAGCTGGGTCTGTTTCTATTTGTCTAAAGTGATGTCTGTTGAACTCTAGACTACATTCTGCATTGCATGACAAAGATCTGAATCATCATGGCTATACGTATGCAAGGCTAAAATTTCTATGTTATGCTTTCAGAAATGGTTTCATTTATATAATACATAAATTAATAAGCATTTATAACGAAAGTGTTGTTCTAAATGGCCTACACACTGTACAAACCTGATTAGCATATATCGATTTATTTATAGAATGACTGGACTGTAAAGGGAAATTCCCATAACTTCCTGTTTCTTTTCTCGTTATAACACTTTAAAATGATTCTTATTGTGTACCACTTACCTATCTATTAATATACGATGAATTCAATGTTAAAATTTATAAAAAATAAACGAAATCTAGCATTCATCTATTCATTGCGTAGTAAAGTCAATGGAAGGGACTTGCAGGGTAGGGGAGGAAGACACAAAGAAATTAAGCAAACCATATGGTTAATTCGCCCCTTCGACAACTCGGTCCGTTTACAAATCGAGACATCAAACGGCGTATATAAAGATATTTCAAGATAAAATGGCCCTTATTAAAGGCAATTCTACTTTTCGGTGAAGAGAAATAAGGCCATGATTAATGACTGAAATACATCACTGTGAAATACGTATTACACTTTAACTTAATGATGATTCTATATTTACCGTGCCGAATAATTATAATGTCTCGGCTGGACAGGAACACATCTATATTGACATACTCTTCCCAGCTCGGGACATGTGGAACAACATATGTAACAGGTAAGACAGCTGAAGCAGCCTTAACTTCTGTTTAATCATTGGTCAAAATTGTTTCTTCATTTGATATTTTAATCATTTTATATTAAAATTAAAAACTACATCTTCAAAATCATAGTGGGCTCAATAGTAACAACACTAGTATTATAATTTCCAAGTTTCATTTTTTAAAGAACCATGCTTGAAAATGTTCATTTCTTTATAAGGACTTGATGTACTGGTCTAATGTCTGTCCAGTTTTCTCTTTTTCATTACAAGTAGCAAGGAGTTATAAAGTGTCACTATACAAATCCTTGCCTGTAGTTTCTATTTGCTTCAGAAATCTGATAACATTTTACTTCTGAAATAACTGGTGTCTAAAAATTTACAATTTAACAGCTTTATAGTCATGTGTTCGGAGCCATGTGTTCTTCTTCGTGAAGGAGGTTTCTGGTGTTTTAAAGCATAGCAAAGTCGAACTCGACTTAAAATTGGTATATGCTGCTTCTTCGATTAGAATACTGCATTCATAAAAAAAACTTCAAAGACTGGTCGGTCAGCACGGAATCAGAACAATGTGCTCGGCTAGGGTAAAACATTTGCATACCGACTGTTACGATGATCAGCAAAACAAGTTTATAAACATTTCAACATGCTGTCGGAGCGTCTAGAAAATCGAGTCTACATGTTAACAAAATGTATAAACGAACCAAAAACCAAAGAATTGACAAGGCCCTGTGAAAATGAGAATTTCGTGCCTTTTGTGGCGACAAATTCGATACTTAAAAGAAGACTCTTGGGGTTTTTAATCGAAATTATAGCAAGTTTACTTTCAATATTAGTTTGAGAAAAATTCTCGTGAAGTACTAACTAATTTTCACTAAATTATGTTCGTTTTCTTTGAAAATTTAGATACTAATTACACTATTTATATGCAGCACACGTTACCTATCGTAAACATTCAAACTATTCTACAGTTTACATCCATGGATACGTGTCGTGTCTTTATCAATAACAGTGTCTCCCCCCCCCTCCGGGTGGGGTGAGGGTGGTGGTGGGGGTTGGGGGTTACTTCCTATGTTTTAAGTGGTATAAGTGTGCTGAAAAACAGGGTCGCTTTTTCATGCCCAGTTGATTAGAACAGGATCCATTTTTCATGTCTGCTGGTTAGAACATGGTCGCTTTTTCATGCCCTGTTGATTAGAACAGGATTCATTTTTCATGTCTGCTGGTTAGAACATGGTCGCTTTTTCATGCCCTGTTGATTAGAACAGGATTCATTTTTCATGTCTGCTGGTTAAAACATGGTTGCTTTTTCATGCCCTGTTGATTAGAACAGGATTCATTTTTCATGTCTGCTTGTTAAAACATGGTTGCTTTTTCATGGCTTGCTGAAGAGAATAGGGTCTTTTTTTAAACACAATATTTGTCTAGAACAGGATCGCTTTTTTAACTGTTTAAGATACATTATAGAACCCGGGTATAGAGCATCTATTTTATACGGCCTAGAACAGGGTATACATTTTTTGAGCGTGTCTAGAACAGGGTATTCTATACATCTGACGTGACTCTGTACTTACGTATCCCGTCATAATTTGAACCACACAATTATTTTATTTATTATTAGTACTTTTACTGTTAAGTCTGTTTTTTGTTATTTCTACTTTACTTGACTGTATTGATGTATGCCGTCATACTTTGAACGACAAAATTACTTTATGTCTACCTACGGGGCGCCTAATGGGACTCTTGTGGTTTTGTACAAAATTCAATTCTGTCATGCCAAAATCATTTTTGTCTTACAGAACTATGATACAGACTTGTTTTATGAGAACTTCAATTTTGTGATGACAAAATTCATTTTTGTAGACAAAATTCAGTTTTGTCATGACAAAAGTCAATTTTGTCAAAAAGATATGCAAATATAAACTTATTTGCATAAAAATTGACTTTTGTTACCTGATAAGGAAAAGTCAATTGTGTAAGACAAGATTCAATTTTATGCTGTACTGATCACGAAAACCTTCCATCCTTTAAGGGTGACTTTTACATAGATAGATAAAATCGTATAATATAAGCAAAATGAGGATGTTAGATTTGATGTATGTCTTTTTGTGCTTCTTCGTTACATTTGTTGTTTTATAGTGTTTATAAGATGATAATACAATGTCACGTGACTGCTGTACATACCCCTATTTTTGACATTTTTATTATGTGTCTGTTTGCTTTGTTCACGCATCGTTGACAATGTAATGGAATTAGATGCGACTGTCATACAAGTGAGAGGTTAAGCTAGCTTTAAAACCAGGTTCAATCTACCATTTTCTACATAATAAAATGCTTGTACCAAGTCAGTCAGGAATATGACAGTTGTTATCCATTCGTTTGATGTTTTTGAATTTTTGAATTTGCCATTCGATTTGGGACTTTCCTTTTTGAGTTTTCCTCGGAGTTCAGTATGTTTGTGTTTTTACTTTTTACCATGTTTTCTGGTTAGAACAGGGTATGCTTTGGCAAGACCTGTCGGCACAGTTATACCCGAAAGGATAGTCGGTAACCCCCCTTACCGGGTGTCTACAGAGGCGGATTTAGGGGGCAGGGGCCCGCCCCCCCTTTTTTGGAAAAAAAATGGTTGCTTATATAGGGAATCTCTGAAGCGTGACTCGAGCGGGCCCCTCTTAGGTCAGTCAGTGGGCCCCACTTATGAAAATTTCTGGATCCGCCACTGTTCTAACGTAACCAGAAATTAAAACGGTTTATATATACTTACAGGACACTACGATATAAAGTTGATTCCAAATGATTGGCAACTCTACGTCCAATCTCAACTGTAGACGCTTTTAAATAAAACTCTTTTGGACTGAAAGGGTGGTTTCCAATACTACAGGTTTAAATTTCTATTTTTAGGCCAGTATCTTTTCCTAGAACTATTATACAAAGAATACATTCTTAATCCATTTAATTTTAACACCAGTGATATAGGATGAAAATATTGACTAATGCGTTCATAAGCTCTCAATTTGTGTACAAATTATACGTAGATGTATATCGTTCGAAGCTTGAAATAGTAAGGCATGTACATGCTACCATTATTTAAACAACAGCTACATCACAATAAAGCATATAAAGACAATACAACTTTCTTAGGAATTTAGGAATTGTGTTAGCGTCAATTCATCTATCCTAAGCTGATGCGGTGTCATTTCATCCCATTGCTGAAATAGTCTTTCACTTCGTACGCCGCAAAAATATACGGAATGAAAGTTTTGATCATGCAGACTACATAATAATAAATTTGTTTTATGGTACAAGTATTCGTAACATCGCGGGATGTTAGCCCGATATGGTACATATAATTTACATCATGATACTATGGATAATGCGCAACATGATAGATTTCGACAACTCGGGGGCGGATCTCAATCCAGGATAAAATTGGGGGGGGGGACTTTATGCCCCCCAGTCATTTTCAAAAATAAGATTATTATAAAATGGTTAATGCAGGTTCCCATTTTACTCGTATTGCCGGGTAAAAACTGTGTCATGATATTCATCGTATATAAATTATAAAGCCTTTATATATCTTAATCTTATATTTAAATGTTTTATCTATCAAATACAATGTCATATTTGTTTTCTATAATTAGAATTTTTGGAGAGAAATGGTGTTTTCCATGGTAATAAAATTATCACGTTTAATAAATGTGTAGACAGTCATGCTACCCGAACCACCTTTACATTTTGAATATTTTATATTTTTAACTAACTTACTATTTCATTTAGTCATTGCTTTTTGAATAAGTGTATGTTAGTATCGCTTATCCGTTTATGCTAAACAACTGATATCCAAATGAGGATTGATTTTTCTTCAAATAATTTAAGTGATCAACTATGATGATGAAATATAGATAATCGTGAAAATAAAGAAAACTATCAATGTATTTTGTTTGCAAATCGTTGTCTCGGTTGTGCCAAGTGATTATGTTAGACATACAACTGGTAGAGCATTTAACTTTGCTTATTAAGTTATAAAAAAATGAAATTAAAAAGTGCATACAAAACGCTTCGTACGCTTGAAATCTAAAAAGAGTTGATTTCATTGTATAATTACTAGAACTGGGTGGACACCATTGCGGTTCTTATTTGATTTAAAACATACCCTCCAAAAAAAAATCCCCATTCGCAAATTAAGAAATGAAGGTTCGACTCCCTCAGGCAAAGTTGAACTTTGATGAATATGGTTATTCTGTTAACCTCTTTTTTGGTCATTTAGATGTTAAATTGTCGCGAATATTCACACCCTTAGCCAAAATTAAATGAGCAGCGCTTCGTAACATTACAGCTAACTGTATTTGAGAAAGACTTTTACGAATCAAGTAAACGAAGATTAAATTTCTATGCTGTTGAAAATGCAGAAAAACGAAGTATCATACCTTTTGCAGTTAATATATATAGTGTTTGACAATTTTGACCTTTCGAACCAATGTCAGATCCAGAAATTTTCGGAAAAGGCGATATTGACTGCCAAAGAGGGGACTCACTGCAATCATGCCTCAGTTATTCTCAATATAATAAATCAGATTTGTCCAATCAAAGGGGGCACTCGGGCAACCTGCCCCCTAAAAAGATCCGCCGGCTTTGCAAACGTACAGGTATTAAATAGATAGTGGTCAAGCCGGATCATTAACTTTCTACAATATTAGCTAAAACTAAGTAAAGTTAAATATGATATATAAACATACCTACGAGATTATAATACACTTATTGATGTTACACATTGAGTATTAACACCAGTTACGGACTTAACGTTTAAGAATGGATAAACACGGTGATTTCCAGATTTATTTAAACTAAATAGGTTAAAATGTTTATTTTTATAAAGACTTTTTCCAAGAATTACTATTTAAAGTGTGTGTTATTACCACATAACAGTGATATAACATTTGAGAGGAAATAAATACGATTGCTTTGCACTATATCTGCATGTTGGCAAACTATTTCACAGCTACTTGTTGCTTTGTTTTCAATGGGCAAATAAAACGACATCGAGATCCCCTTGTTTGTCTTTTGGCAAAATCTGCAAAGACATCTAATAGTTAAAATTTAATTATAAGTACATTTTGTACATGTACATATATTATTAATTTGAAAGTAACTCAGAGATGTGTCAATGAACATATTTAATAATTTAGTAATACTTATAACTACATTGCTATATGGGCCACTACGCTATTTTTCAAGGTACGAGCCGTTAAAAATTGCCAAAATCTGTTCATGAAAAAACACATTTTAGTGCAAAAAAAGAAATCTGTGAGATGTAATTTTGAAATAAAATGTGAGAAGATAGGTTTTATAATATTTTTAAGAAAATAAAAAGAAAAAATGGTGTCACCGAACTTGTTTCCTTGCTATAAGTAAAAAACGAAAATTTCTCTATATGTCCAGTATAAATTTTTAACTAAAAGAGTTATCTTCTCTTAAATCGCTTATTTGATATTTTTTTCCTTCTTAAAACACAAATATTTAGTATTTGTTAAAATATCTTCGATAATGTAATGAATCACTAAGTTTTCCTTATATAAATAAACAATGTAACCAATAAACTGCGGCTTTTCTACCTCAGAAATAGATTACCTTAGCTGTATTTATGACTTTTAGGAATGTTTAGCCCTCATTCTCCTCAACTTCGTACTTTTTTTTTGCATTTTTACATTTTTTATTCGAGCGTCACTGATGAGTCTTGTGAGTAAGAAACGCGCATCTGGCGTAATTATAAAATATTAATCCTGATATCTATAATGAGTTTATTTACAACCACTGGGTCGATGCCACTGCTGGTGGAGATTTATTTCCCCGAGGGTATCACCAGCCCAGTAGTCAGCATTTCTGTGTTGACTTGAGTTACATAATTATAAATTAACTGTAAACAAAACTTTGAAATTTTGAAATACTAATGCTTTTCTACCTCAGAAATAGACTAACTTAGCTGTATTTGACAAAACCTTAAGCACTTCAAATTTGTCATTTTAACATTTTTGATTCGAGCGGCACTGATGAGTCTTGTGAAGACGAAACGCGCGTCTGGCGTAAATATAAAATGTGAATCCTGATATCAATGATGAGTTTATTGGCACAGTCTGAGGTATAACATGCTTTTGAATAGATATTCATGAATGGATGTATGTACAATGTAAACAAATATGCATGAAGGAACTTAGTCATGTATTTCATACAACAATTCGATGTCTGATTTTCCCCCGTGTAGTAACGGGATAAATGATCTAGATTCATTTTTTCCAAACCGGTAATATAGAGGGCAATAAAATGTGTGTCAACAGAGCTTGAAGAAATACGTTGTGTATTTTTAAACGTTGTATCATTCTGTATGCAGATGATTACGTGTTAATGTCCGAATCCGCAACTGAACTTCAAAAAGTATTAGATTGTTTTCACAGAACTATATAGAGGCTAAACGAAAATGTTGACAAAACAAAGGTCGTGTTTTTTTGTGTGTTTTTTTTAAAGACGACCATCTCATATAATTTTCAAATTTTTTTTGTAATGAGAAAAAAAAACACCTGGATATTGTTGATGCATTCTAACAAAAACAGGTTATTTTAATAAAAAAAAATACCAAATACTGAACTCCGAGTAAAATGCCAAAAGAGAAGTCCCTAACCAAATGGCAAAACTTAGAAGCTCAAACACATCAAACGAATGGATAACAACTGTCATATTCCTAACTTGGTAGAAAATGGTAGATTTAACCTGGTTTTATAGCTAGCTAAACCTCTCACTTGTATGACAGTCGCATCAAATGCCATTATATTGACAACGATGCGTGAAAAAAGGTAACAATAGGTTCAATGTAGAAAGAGCTACTAAGTGTTAAGACTAAGTCGCCTTCATAATCTTTCTATATGTAGTCAGTTGAAAAATAGTTATCAAAGGTACCAGGATTATAATTTAGTACGCCAGACGCGCGTTTCGTCTACATAAGACTCACCAGTGACGCTCATATTGCTTGTTTGATAAAATGGTGATAATATGTACGTTTGTGGAGTATAGAGTACAATTATAATTTTGTAAATCATTATCAGGTCTAAAAACAACAACACCATCTCACATGATTCATAGGGAGCCTGGAACTCGTACAGACTTTGACACGCAAAGTAAATTGATCTCATTTTGGGTCAGATTAAATTCTGGTAAAGAGACAAACTATCATCACCAAAACCACATAGTTATAAACTTCTCAAAGACTTTTTTGATAAAGAAGATTATTTTAAAATTCTTTAGATCAAACTATCAATGTAGATTTAGGACCACAACTCATAAGCTCCCGATTGAACAGGGTCGATGGAATAATATCGGTTAGAAATAGAAGACGGTGTCTTTCATGATGTAAACATGATATTAGTGATGAATTTCATAGCGCATTAGAATGTAAGTTCGGTGAAGAAAACTGGAAAAATTGTATGTCACATTATTATTTTTAAAATTCAAAAATTGTTGAAAATTCAAAAATTGTTGAATAAAAGCAGATTATGTCTTCAAAACACAAATCAGAACTGATTAAACTTTGTAAATTTATAAAGACTGTCAATAAAAACAACAGTAGTATACCGGTGTTCAAAAGTCACAAATCAATCGAGAAAAAAACAAATTCAAGTTACAAACTACAACCAAGGGAAACGCATCATATTATGGGAAGAAAACAACGAAACAACAAAACAATAAACTGCAACAGAAAACAAACGACAATGCAAAATACATAGAAACTAACTTTTAGATAACAACTTCTATATTCATGGACACTGGTATAGGTGCTTCTGGCTAAAATGTACTTCATATATTGTCTTAGAAATTGGTTTGTTTGTTCTGTCTTTTTGTGAATATGTTCACAAATGTCTACTCAATACATATGTATATCATGTATATGTTTTATTGAGAATAAGATGAAGATACTTTCTATTTCTGTTTTTATAATTTGTTTGACAATAATCATTTAATTTCGGAAAAGTTATTCCTACGAAGTGCTTATAATTACAACTTTTCATGACTTACATGCAAATCATTATTTTCATTTCATGAATTACTTCATTCCAATTCCTTACAAAAGATTAAAACAGTACCATTTTAATGACATTCAATCTGAGAAAATTTGTTACTCTAACCAACAAACTTGAAGTTAAGGAATCCATGGGAGTTAAATCTGCCTCATATCGTGACTTCTTAATCAATAATGATCAATAATGGGGGTCATTTGAGAACAGAACTTACGACAAAAGAGATGATTTCCAATTGTGAACTTTCATATCTACAAGTATATCCAGGTGTAATGATAAGTCGTTATACTAAGGCTACTTTTTTCTTATTTTTTCTGTAGACTTAGCTTTATTTTTTTATAACCATGCATTGGCAAGCTTGATAACTCGTAATTGTTTGTCAGTAACTAAATGTACGATGATGTCCCATACGGAACCTTCTGACCTTGTTTGTTTACATTAAAATTTCAATGGCGTCAAAATCACGTGATGTCAATTCGTTATATCCAATCAAATTGCTCTACTGTCAATTAGGGGATTTTTCAGTCTACGGCAATTACGTTATTTCTTTCTGGGATATTGCTTCAAAATAGTTTGCAATAGTTCTGGGTTTTATTCAACAGGAAAACTCTTTTTTTGCCATGCCTTTTGACATCAAGGGAATTTTGTATGAATATTTACCTACAGTCATGATGGTCAGAATATCGATCTTTTTATAATGAATAAAAGGAAAATTCTATGAAAAATAAATGTAAATTGTTTCTTATTAACCAACTCTATATGCCTGTTCAAAATTATGGCATGGACCTCGTTTTTTCATATAGTTTTCCTTTCATTTTGGTTGGGCTTTTTTCGCGGGAAAATCGAGAAAGAGGTAAGGAGCATGTCATTTTTAAATTCCTAAAAATACGATTTGCTTGACCTGTATTGCCTGCCACAAGATTGATGACGCTGAATGGAATGTACACAAAGCAATGGAGGCCGGAAATGGGATTTTGTGAAGTTCTAGAATGTTTTTAAATATTCGGAAGTTGGGAATGAAACGGGCATTAGAAAATTGGCATTTTTTGGCAATAATTGAGAACAACAATGAAAACTTACCCTTAGAAATGTTTTTTTATTCAAAAGTGCAGAAAAAACGTATTTTGCACTGTTTTTCTACGCCAGAAGTACCGTAGTGACATCAATGCGGAGCTTCCCCGTGTGTTAAGTTCAAACACAAATACCTAACGAACTGACAAGATGAACGATCTTAGACTACGGTAGGATATATTACTCGGTTGGTACGATATTACAAAGCTTGAATTTCCTATCATAATTTCCTTGATAGAGTATTGCTATTTATTATGAAGATATTGACTATTGAACCAACAGTTCCATGTGGTAAACTTGAAACTATTCTTTCGAAAACCTTACGGATGCTATCACTAGATCGTTATGAAATTTCTGTTTCACAAATGACTGTAGATATGTTTTCTATTTTCTTCGAATGTGACCTACCATATCAAACTCCGGACAGTGATCGTTTCCGTTCCGGAACTATTTTCCTTTACTCCATCAAACTCCGGACAGTGATCGTTTCCGTTCCGGAACTATTTTCCTTTACTCAAACTCCCCGGCAGTTCCAGTTCCGATCCGCATACGGGCCCGAATACTACTCTCTACACTAATGGATTAAAGTAAAATAGTTCCGGAACGGAAATGATCACTGTCCGGAGTTTGTAGAGGCCCGTATGCGGATCGGAACTGGAACTGCCGGGGAGTTTGCTACCATATAAAAAATTATAAACGGGTTTTACATGTTACACATGCTCTGCTGACCCTTCATTTATGTATACAATATATTATATTATATATTATATTATATATTATATAATATATTATATATGATTATATCAAATGTTGAAATCAATTGATTGTTTTAAAACAATACTGCCTTAATAAAAAGTGCATCTCATAATGGTTTGAAAATCTTGACTCTGACATATTTATGAGGGAAACATAAGCTTATAAAGAGTATTCAAATTTAAAAAAGAAACTACAACGTTCTCTCTATTAAATCATCGGAATCTTGAATTTGAACTGTAAGATAAATTGTAAACGTCAAACCTTGCCAAAAAATTAAGGAATAATGTCCTTTTGGCTTATGTCTACATGTAAAATGTTTTTTGAGACAGTTATACATTAGATATTTTCAAAGAACAGCATAAAATATTTTTACAACAAGAAATTAATCGACCTGAATTGAAGTAACGTACTAAGTCGCATAGACCAACCACATCAAACGAACGATATACAGTGTATCCTATGATCCTGCTAAATCCGTGATTTAAGTATTCCGACACCCTGCTTAATCCGACATTTTTTTCTAGTCCCCCTGTGAGTCGGATTAGGCAAGTTCTACTGTAGATAGTGTTATATATCATCATGATTTTTGTTAATGAAATAATGATGACACCATAGCAAATTAAAAAGAATTCGATAGGAACGAGTTCGTGTAAATTTGAATATTTAGGATATGTTTTCAATTAAGGACGCCAAAAAGATCTCGTGAAAAATACCCACTAGTTATTAGACATAAGCTAAAACTTTGCAAAAAAATCGAAGTAAATCAAACAAGACATAGTTGCACGCCAGATATGATAACTCGCTTTATTGATGCAAATTTTTAAAATTTTATAACTTGCATTGATTGCTTCAAATGGAAAAAGGAATCGACAAATGAAAGTTTGCCTTATTTTTTGTTAATATTTGTATTCATTGAAAAGATGATACGTTTCCTGTATTAATATACACGTACAAATACCTTAAAATGTAAAATATTATGGGGAATAAATATATCAATTTTACTGCCGAAAATTCTCGAGAGTTATGAAATATGTGTTTATTGTTTTAAGCAAACTACTGATTATAATAACATTTGTTTTAACTGATGTGTGATAATTTTGACACTGGTTTTCAAATTTAAAAGAGCATAATTTGTTGGAGACTTTTCTTTGAAAAAATACTGTATTACATATAATAAATTCTCAATCATCTTCTTTTACACATAATTTACGGAATAATTCTATGAAGCGTTTATCAAAAAGTAATTATTAAAGGTAAACAAATAATTGCTTGTAGTGTAAAAAAATATTTCTTGCTTAAAATTTAAGTAATAATCATCCATACATCCATATAATAATGTCTAATTGAAAGATACCCAGTGATATCATAAATTTCTATGATAAAATAAACATATTGATTATCATGCTATTAAATCTTCAGGTAAATGATTGAAGAGTGAAACACACAGGAGAGAAACTAGAAAAATGCAAAAACGACAAGTCGAGAAAAAAACAAGCTTGATTTCATTTAAAATTTCTGAGAATAGTTTTGTTTTAGTATAAGTATATGATGGTCAGTTAAAATATAACATGTATCAGTCATAGTATAAAATTGGAAAGTCATTGCATAGTATTGGCCATTGAAAGGGCAAAGGGATTAAACCATTATTATGGGTAGCTATTTAATAACTTTATGAATTCAAAAGGTTGAAACTAAAACATGTGCTTATGAACACACACGAAGGATATCATGGTCAGTTAAAGTTTATTATTCATCCATCAACGTATAAAATTGAGGAGTCCTTGCAAAATATTGGCCAGTCAACGAGTAAAGGGATTTACACATTTTCCCCGGTAGTTATATGATTACTTTATGAATTCTAAAGTTCGAAAACTAATACATATACGTGTATAAATAAACTCATCTTAGAAACCAGGAATGAAATTTTGTATTTGCACCAAACGCGAGTTGCATCCACAAATAATATGTTTGCGTCTGAATTAATATCAATAGTTGCAACTAAATTTTTTCCTATCTCAGTCTTCAATATAAGCCCAAGAATTTGCATCAAAATGATGTTGAATAAAAAGTGAACTTATCTCCTGCACCACTTAGAAAACACAATATTTTCAAATTAAACTGTCACATCAATTATATTATGTTAGTTCACAGATGCCACATGCTTTCTTTCTCAATTTATAGGTGACAATTGCAAGAAGAGATTAAAATAAATACACAATAACAATCAAGAAATGTATCTTTTTCTTTCTTATAAATATGTGATTTTGATTTTTTTTACAAAATTTAATTTTTTCAATAAATTGCAAGATTAAAATATTAAAAAAAAACATCATTAAAATTAATTGGGTTTTCAAATTAATCTTAAAAGTCAGGATAAACAACATCAAGAACATTTCCCAAAAAAAAAAAAAAAACACCAAAAATTAAGAAAAAAGGGGGAGGGTCAATCCCACAAGTGCCTGTGCATTTTCCCTAAACTTTTAAAGTTTAACAATTTTGTGTTTTAAACATCTGTTTGTTGTAATAATATCAGTCGCCTTATCAGTATGAAATGACAGATTTATAGCACTACTTAACCATTTTATAATTGAGAGAAGATATGAAATTTTCACTTTCTTGTGCATGGATGTTGGACTGTATCTATAAAATTTCAACACACCACCATATGAACTGGTTACTTTGCTAACTTTCAGTTTTACACCTATATGTTTATATAATCACAATTGTTCAAAGGTTACGTGCATAAACACACTAATTGTACGATCCTCTGCCATATTTTCTCTGTGAAAATGTATCTAAAGTGATAAGTTATATATATCAATAAAACTCTTCATAGAGACCAGGACTGCAATTTTATATTGGCGCCAAACGCGCGTTTCGTCTAAAAGACTCACCAGTGACGCTCAAATAAAAAATATTTAAAAAGGCAAAATAAATGGAGTTGAAGAGCATTTGGGACAAAAAAAATCCTTACAGTTTTTCCAAATACAGCTGAAGTAATCTATTTCTGATGTATTATAATGAGGGAACGTAAAGCAAACAATAATCAATCACTATTATAGAGGGCATGATTTCTGTATAAATTTGTGTATAAAAGTTCTGTTCATTCATGTTAAACAAAATTCAAGTATTAAGAAAGGTTCATCATATTATAAATAAAATAAAAAAGGAACTAAACTCATATGCATATTTAGCTTTTAGAAGCTGTCCGACTTCTCTTATTTTTATATAAGGGCAAACTTGTCAGTAGATATTAAATTGATGTTTATATTTTTAGAAGTCAATCGCACATCATTTGTTTCGTTTGTCAATACCTAATTTACCCATCATGGCTGGATTAAAATAAATAGTCTTTTTCAAATATACTCAAACTTCAATAAATAAATTGAAAAAAAGTAATCAAAGGAACCAGGGGTCGGTTTCACGAAGCTATCTAACCTGTCATAAGACATATCTTAGGACATGTCTCATTACCTCTTTATGCCTATACTATGACATAGCTCAGACCTCGTCTCGAAGCTGTCTCAGAATGATCTTAGCAAACAAATCGTAAACATGTCGGAACAAAATACATGGATTTATAGAAAAATCATGGACATGTAGTATGTGTTTCCATTAAATTACTAAGCGTATTGATAATTAGATAATTTGCAAAATTAATATAAATATTCTATTACTTAAGAATTTATTAATATACATATGAACTTAAAATACAAAATTGAGAAAAGGGAATAAAATTAATTTTAACTTTTTTGTGTACAAGTGAGTTGAATTCAATTTGTCCCTGTATCGATTAGAAGAAAAGGTTAAACTAGAGCACTCTTGTTAACAATACATCGAATGTTCATTGTTGACATATCGTGATAATCCCTCAATAATGATTTAGTTGTGAGCAGGAAATGGAGAATAGACAAATATAATTTTTGAGAAAATTGATATAAAAACTGCGTGTATCTATATAAATAAACTTATGACTAATCTAATACCATCATACCTCTCTGAGCCCAGTCTTTTAATTTTATAATTTTGTAATTTCTTAGCTGGTTTCTATTAGTCAACTCGTTTTTTATAATTTTGTAATTTTCTTAGCTGGTTTCTACGAGTCAATTTGTCTGTTAAAAAGCACCAGTAACGCTTTGGTCAAAAGCGTAAAAAGGCAATATAAATCACTTTCAACAAAAATAAACTGTAATTACATTTTACGGAATATTTTAACAATACAAAAGCTTCTTATTTAAGAAACCAATAACATTTTGTTATTGATGCGGATTTTCTGAAGAAGAGTTCCTCGTGGTCTCTCTTGGGTTTTCTCTAACTAACAATGATAATTTACGAATTTAATTTATAATTATAAGTAGAAAAAAAACAAATACCGGCACTCAAACACGAGAGAGCGAGACAAGTTGATATGGACAGAAAATGAAATATCGTCAAGTATTTAGAAATCTTGTTTCGTTCTTTGAATGGAATTTATAGATGTATTTCATAGACCTACTCTAGTTTCTATCAATTGAAATATATAGCTATGTAACAACGGGGAGGATTGTGCCTGATATTCATATGATGAAGACATAATTTTTCAATCAATTTAATTGAAGTCTGGAGCTGGCATGTCAGATCATGTCTGTTAACTGCTAGTAGTCTGATGTTATTTATGTATTATTATCATTTTGTTTATTTTCTTTGGTTACATCTTCTGACATCGGACTCGGACTTCTCTTGAACTGAATTTTACTGTGCGTATTGTTATGCGTTTACTTTTTCTGCATTTCCTGGAGGTAAAGGGGGAGGGTTGAGATCTCACAAGTATGTTTAACCCGCCGCATTTTGCGCCTGTCCGAAGTCAGGAGCCTCTTACCTTTGTTGGTCTTGTTAACTTTTAGTTTCCTGTGTACAATTTGGAGTTTAGTATGGCGTTCATTATCACTGAAATAATATATTAGGGAACAGCTGAAGGACGCCTCCGGGTGCGGGAATTTCTTGTTGCATTGAAGACCTGTTAGTGACCCTCTGCTATTGTCTGCTCTATGGTCGGGTTGTTGTCTCTTTGGCACATTCCCCATTTCCATTCTCAATTTTATAATAATTTATAAATAATTTTATTTTATTTCTGTTGAATTTAATTTTTGTCCATGCCTTCTTTTAATCTATTATTATATATTATTCTAATATCACCTGATTTTTTCTCTCTGTGAACAACACCGTGATAAACTTCATTATATCTCTATACTCAGCGCAGAATCAAAGAACCACATAATAATTGCTGTTATAATATACCTCCCTCGTAAATCCACATGTATCGAAACTATTTTCGATTCTTGAATGTAGTTGTTTTTAACTCTTCTACGCATTTAACTGTTTTGATTCTTTACGTGGTAACTGGTAGACCATTCCTTCAAACAAAAGATTTACAAACTTTTAGAAGGGGGTTCAGAGTTATCAATCTGGATTATTTTCCCTAGAGTTTTGCTTTTGTCATATTCACGATGCCTTTTCTCAGATTTACTGTGTTCTTAAGGTATCTGTCAATCACGACATTGGTCTACCCACTTCTGAATATGCATGTCCATTAAGAATGTTTAATTGTGCTTTATTTACGTCCGAAAATTGTATTTCAGCAATTCTCAATTGTTAAAAGCTTAACTAAGATTTTAATGCAATATGAATTGTATTATAATTTTTCAAACCTGATGCAGAGTAAGACTTATTTCGATTCTTTGTGTCGTATTCTCCAACGGTATCAATTTCACGCCTGCGTATAGTTGTGACAAGTGCTACATAGTTGAATAAAAGAAGAGGATTTCACAGTATGACCGGAGGTGCATATACTCACAGCTCTATAGACTATCCGATTTTTTGCTGTTGAACATCTGGGGTGGTGTTCTCGAAAGTATCCTAAGATTCGTCCTAAGTCATAGATAAGACCAATTTTAGGACGGACTTAAGATCAACTTAGGACACTCTTAAGTTGTGTCTCGAAGCTTTCTCCGCCGAATCTTCTGTTAGGACGTCCTAAACATATCCTAAGTCGAAATTTTAAATCGTTAAAGATATTTGTTGATATAACATTTATTAATGACGAAAATATCTAATAAAATTGTTTACGAATTTTATAATAACATGTACACAATAAATTGCATAATTATCAATTTAATTATATAAAAAAAGATTGTTATTTAAACTTGAAAACAATTTGTTTTGAAAAGAGAATTACATTTTTGGTATAATTGTATCGTGAAACACGAAGTTCAAAGTTTAAAAGCATGCACCTTTTCTTTATATACGAGTTAATAACCGATTGTGCGCTTCATTTCATGTTCAGTTTCACGTAAAATAATGAGCAAAAAGCGAAATCCAAACTTTATTATACTAGGATGAAGATAGGATGCTTTTAAGACACCTTGTTGGGTGTCCTAAAGTTAGGACGAAAAATGAGATATATCATAAGTTAAGAGAGCTTCGAGAACACGACTTAGGACAAAGACTTGTCATAAGATAGACTTAGGACACGTCCTAATCCTAAGATAGCTCCGAGAACACCTCCCCTGGAAAATAGAGAGAAGGACACACCAAATCATTCATTCATTGTTGGAATTTTAAAGATATAAGTCAATGCAGCATTTAGCGAAATGAAAGTTTGACACACACAGCGTGTCACTAGCATTGTTCAACTTATCTATTTATTTTTTGTTTGAGTTCGATTATTAACTGTAATTTTCCAAATTTATTTGCAATAATAATCAATGTGATGTGTTGTGAGGCTACATCTTTAAAAAAAACGCGTGAAAAGAGTCGTACAATTTACTTTCTACAGAAGACAAGTATTATTAATCATCAAGATGGTTTGAATGTGTTCGAACAGACATTGAATTTTACATGAGGAATATGGTCACAGAATGGATGTTATAGGTAATTATCTACTTGTTTACAATATTTTTGAATTCATTGTGCATTATGCAACACGAGGTCTGCAGCTGAATGCAGTAAAAAGTGAGGTAAAAAGTAAAGGAAAAATGTAATGGGGAAAGAAAGTCACACTTAATATTTTGTGTGAAATGGTGATATGGCCGCATTTATGTGTAGGAAAACATTTTACCAATATACAATATAAATGGGCATATTTCTATACGTCAAGTTGCATGCTCTTCAACTTTCGAATTCAGATAAAACTCGAAATACAAAATAAATTTGTAGAAACTAGTGTTGTGATACATTTTTAGTTTTGATCCTTTTTCTTTTTCTTTTAAAAGAGCTAGTCAGCTCAACATTTTACTTTAAATGATAGAAATCTTGTTTCGTTCTTTGAATGGACTTTATAGATGTATTTTTTAGACCTACTCTAGTTTCTATCAATTGAATTATATAGCTATGTAACAACGGGGAGGATTGTGCCTGATATTCATATGATGAAGACATATTTTTTCAATCAGTTTAATTGAAGTCTGGAGCTGGCATGTCAGATCATGTCAGTTAACTGCTAGTAGTCTGATGTTATTTATGTACAAAATATCATTTTGTTTATTTTCTTTGGTTACATCTTCTGACATCAGACGTGGACTTCTCTTGAACTGAATTTTAATATGCGTATTGTTATGCGTTTACTTTTTCTGCATTTCCTGGAGGTAAAGGGGGAGGGTTGAGATCTCACAAGTATGATTAACCCGCCGCATTTTTGCGCCTGTCCCAAGTCAGGAGCCTCTAACCTTTGTTGGTATTGTTAACTTTTAGTTTCCTGTGTACAATTTGGAGTTTAGTATGGCTTTCATTATCACTGAACTAGTATATATTTGTTTAGGGGACAGCTGAAGGACGCCTCCGGGTGCGGGAATTTCTCGTTGCATTGAAGACCTGTTAGTGACCCTCTGCTATTGTCTGCTCTATGGTCGGGTTGTTGTCTCTTTGGCACATTCCCCATTTCCATTCTCAATTTTATTTTAATTTATAAATAATTTTATTTTATTTATTTCTTTTGAATTGAATTTTTGTCAATTCCTTCTTTTAATCTATTATTATATATTATTCTAATATCACGTGATTTTTTCTCTCTGTGAACAACACCGTGATAAACTTCATTATATCTCTATACTCAGCGCAGAATCAAAGAACCACATAATAATGGCTGTTATGATATACCTCCCTCGTAAATCCACATGTATCGAAAACTATTTTCGATTCTTGAATGTAGTTGTTTTTAACTCTTCTATGCATTTAACTGTTTTGTTTCTTTACGTGGTAACTGGTAGACCATTCCTTCAAACAAAAGATTTACAAACTTTTAGAAGGGGGTTCAGAGTTATCAATCTGGATTATTTTCCCTAAAGTTTTGCTTTTGTCGTATTCACGATGCCTTTTCTCAAATTGACGTACATTTACTGTGTTCTTAAGGTATCTGTCAATCACGACATTGGTCTACCCACTTCTGAATATGCATGTCCAGTAAGAATGTTTAATTGTGCTTTATTTACGTCCGAAAATTGTATTTCATCAATTCTCAATTGTTAAAAGCTTAACTAAGATTTTAATGCAATATGAATTGTATTATAATTTTTCAAACCTGATGCAGAGTAAGACTTATTTCGATTCTTTGTGTCGTATTCTCCCAAGGTATCAATTTCACGCCTGCGTATAGTTGTGACAAGTGCTACATAGTTGAATAATAATAGAGGATTTCACAGTATGACCGGAGGTGCATATACTCACAGCTCTTAAGACTATCCGATTGTTTGCTGTTGAACATCTGGGGTGGTGTTCTCGAAAGTATCCTAAGATTCGTCCTAAGTCATAGATAAGACCAATTTTAGGACGGACTTAAGATCAACTTAGGACACTCTTCATTTGTTGATAAAACATTTATTAATGACGAAAATACTTAATAAAATTGTTTACGAATTTTATAATAACATGTACAGAATAAATTGCATAATTACCAATGTAATTATATTAAAAAAAAAAGATTGTTATACAAACTGGAAAACAATTTGTTTTGAAAAGAGAATTAAATTTTGAGTACAATTGTATCGTGAAACACGAAGTTCAAAGTTTAAAAGCATGCACCTTTTCTTTATATACGAGTTAATAACCGATGGTGCGTTTCATTTCATGTTCAGTTTCACGTGAAATAATGAGCAAAAAGCGAAATCCAAACTTTATTACACTAGGATGAAGATAGGATGCTCTTAAGACACCTAGTTGGGTGTCCTAAAGTTAGGACGAAAAATGAGATATATATGAGATGCAACACGAGGTCTGCAGCTGAATGTAGTAAAAAGTGAGGTAAAAAGTAAAGGAAAAATGTAATGGGGAAAGAAAGTCACACTTAATATTTTGTGTTAAATGGTGATATGGCAGCATTTATGTGTAGGAAAACATTTGACCAATATACAATATAAATGGGCATATTTCTATACGTCAAGTTGTATGCTCTTCAACTTTCGAATTCAAATAAAACTCGAAATACAAAATAAATTTGTAGAAACTAGTGTTGTGATACATTTTTAGTTTTCATCCTTTTTCTTTTTCTTTTAAAAGAGCTAGTCAGCTCAACATTTTACATTAAATGAGTCAAAGTTTGAAATTCTATATTTTGGCCATATATTTATTTTGAATGTTTTACCTTCATAGCTGTGTTTTTAAAAAAATAACATGATAAAAATAAAATTGAGAATGGAAATGGGGAATGTGTCAAAGAGACATCAACCCGACCAAATAAAAAAAAAAAAAAAAACAACAGCAGAAGGTCACCAACAGGTCTTTTAAAAAATTAACATGAACATTCTTCAAATTTAATATTAAATAAACAAAGCGTTCATACTAATGATAGTTTGGTAATTACAACACTTATTGATAGGGACTATTGAATTTATGAAGTGGCTTATTGTGGCACATAAAGGAACATATTAAATCAAAATTGTGTCATAATGTGTCTTTTTCTTATATACATCATATGATTGTTTTTGATAATAATTATTCATTTATTTACTAATTCATTTAAGAAACAAAAAAAGTAACAAAAAATATTTTTTAATTCTTAAAACAAAATCATGAAATTTGTTGATAAAATTGTCTGCTCTTTTCTTATAAGCATTTTAAAATACTTTACCACTTAAGATAATTGATTTGATACAAGTATGTTATGACTTTTGTCTAAGCTTTAACGAAATCTGTGTAACTGACTTTTTAATGTGTATTGCCAGATACTTCTTTTAAATACTAGTAGTTTTACTTAATCCTATTTTTTGCTAAAGATTTTGTGACTTTTCCCGCATACACTGCAGCTGACACGTCGTAACACTTAAACCAAACATGCGTGCAAAGTGATTATTTAAAGGTGAAGGTTCAGTAAGACCCCTTTTTGGCCCCAAAATATAGCAATTTTACAAAATTGTTAAAATGTTAATGTTTAGTTCTTTATTGGACAGTAGAATTATACTGCTACATAAATATGGGCTGTTTTTGACAATGCAATGCACATATAACGGCTACTAGCACCAAGAAGTCATGCTATATTACTGAAATCTTCACAATTCTAGTATTTTAGTTAAATTTTAGACGGTTTCCGTGTAAAACGAAAGTGGCCGCATTCGTGTTCAACCTAAATATTGAAATGTAAGTTGTATTTGATGATAATACATAACATATATAAAGGTTGAAAACACGGATGCGGCCACTTTCATTTTTGACAAAAAACATCTGAAAAGTGTCATTTTTGGCATATTTTGTAGATTTTTCATATTTCAGCTTGAATCGGATCGTTTTTAATGACTAAATTAGTTAAAACCTTTCACATTAATTAATTGAATCAAATAAAATGGACACTTTAGTCTTTAAAAAGTGGTCAAAATCTTTCGTCAGATGAATCTGAAATATGAGGCCAAAATCGGTCTTTACCGGACCTACTCTTTTGCATTATTGTGTAATAAACGTGCGATATCGTAGCAAAATTTTATATATCCGATTCTGCGCAGTGTATAAGTTACACATGTAGGTCGACTTCATCCAATCTGAATTTTATACATTATCATTAAATATATTCACATACTAGTAATTGAATCATACAATATCCCGGAAGAAGCGTATTTAATCGTCGGTAACCTTGATCAACTCATCGTCTGTTGAATAAAGGATAATGTTATTAACCCTTTAATTATTGATAACACTATAAAAAGCAAATCAGCATCGTTATTTATTTATATTTTTAATACATCTATAATACTCGAGTTAGAGTTGTACAGCTATGCTTATTGTTTCAAGCAAATTACTTCTTATAGTTACTTTAGTTAAATACTGACGAAAATCATATGATTTTGACACTGATTTGTTAGATTCAATAGAGCCTATATTGTCAATTTTTCTATAAAATTCTCTGATAGATATGTTGAGAGTGAAAGCTATACATGAGAGAGCTAAATAAATACAAAAACGTCACAACACATAAGTCAACCAAAAACATTTCTGTTGATTTTAAAGCCTAAGTATAAGTATATCATGGTCAGTTATAATATCGCATTCATCTTTCATATTTTAACTTTGTATAGTCATTGTAAAATATTTATCAGTCAAAGGGCATAGGAATCAACACATTATTTTGGGTATCAATATGATAATTTGACGAAAACTAAAATAAGTACGTATATATTATACCTACAAAGGATGGGGTTGCATCCTCCGATTAATAATTTTTTTCCACAAACAAATAGCAAACTTCTAATTATGCTCACTTTCAGTTGCGCTCATATATGTAAAACATGTAAATACTTCTAATTTCGATATGTTCTGTGAGAAAATCTATTTGAATTTCCATTTCTGTAAACCAACCGTCCAACAGTCTAATGTGGGAATGTTTAATAGCAAACACCAATCAAACAGAAGTATTGAGGTAAAGATTTCTCTATTAATTTGTGTAGAAATGATATTTTCAGATATGTTATGATGTAGATAGAAAAAATAGTATTTGGCAAAAGGGTGTGAATCCAATTTGATTACAATACACAGCTTATGCCAGATTTTGTTCAATTATTAACACAAGTACAATTTCTATATACCTTTTTTCATAATTCTTATAAACTGCTTTAATTCGCAGTGGCGAATCCAGAGGAGGGGAGGGGGAGTGTCCGGGGGCTGTAACCCCCTTTTTTGACGATCAATGCATTGGAATAAGAGCATATAGTTGGACCCCCTTTACTCAGGGTTGGGACCCCCACCCCTTTTTAAAATGGCTGGAACCGCCCTTGATTTTATATCTTACCGTATGAAATATTAATAATAAAAAAGTATGACAATATCTCATTAATTTTAATGTGTCAAAATTTTGCAATAGATATATTCAAATTGATGTTTATATTTTTACAAGTAATTACATACCATTTGTTTCATAAGTCAATTAAAAAGTGGTTACACCATCTTACAATTCTGAGTGATTACAAATACCCAGCATGGCTGGATCAGAAAAAAGAGAAAAAAAAATATGTTCATTGTAATGAACAAAATAAAATATTCATAAATATTAAGAATGATACTAATGAATATGTTCATACTTTTCATTTTCCTATTTATCACTTTTTAATTATTATTTAAAATAAAAGAAAATCATTTTCAATTGTGACAGTCATAAGAGCACCATAGCTATGACTCTCTCAAGACAGCTTTGATTTACATCCTATGACACGTCATATGATAGTCATAAGATGATCATAAAATATGCCCTAAGATGTATCTTATGACATATCTTATGACACTTTCGAAAACTAGGCCCCTGAATCTCAATGAGTTAATTGAAAACAACTACGGTAACGATAATGTTGAAATTTATGTTTTTTAAGCTGAATTCTATAAGCAAATTAGTGTGCAAGAAAATCATCAGTAATACGTAAAAGAACGTCAAAAAGTAAAAAAGTCCTTTCAACAAAATAGAACTATTAAATAAAAATTGTAGTTGGTTTTCAAACAATAAAGAAGCTACATTTTGCAATTATATGATTAAACTTGAAGCTTCTCAGACACCCATGACATTCTTTTGGAAATGCAGCTCATCTGCAAGAGATTCTCCATCTCTATCATTTACAATTCAAACGTTGAATTGATAACACTATCTTATCAACACTTCTTTGTGATTTTTCAGTTAATTTGAAGTTATAATTGTTAAACACAAACTTAATTTTTAAAGAATTGTGTAATTTGCACTTATTTAGCTTGTTTTCTGTGTTAATATTCTTATTAACACATTTATAGTATAAGTTAGTAAAACACACCTGAAGTTTTCTATTTGTTTTATGATATTAAATTATATCTAAATACGACAAATTAATAAACAGTTGATATTTCCTTAGACTAATGTAAAAAGAAAGATAGATAACATCATAATTATATTGTCGATTTCTTCTTACTTGTAATCATATCAGTAACAAACTACCGACACACGAATGCGAGAGGGCGTGACAACTTGATCTGGACACCAAATAAAAAATCTTAAAGTATTAAGGTATTTTTCCATGTTTGCTATACGATATTTATAGGTGTACTGATTTTTGTCAACCTAGCTATAGTCTAGTTTCTTATAATAGAATGACAAATCAGAAATCATTTTTTGTTCTGTCCTTTCCTTCATTTAATTGGTTTTATATAAGAAATATAACTATACTTTCTTTTCAGTCATAATTTATATATGTATGCAAGTTACACTGTACTGAATATACATGTCAAGTAAGAAAGTTAAATTTTGCCTTTTGTACGTCCAATAATTGTATTTTATAAATTCTTAATTGTTAAAAGCTTAATTAAAATTTGAATGCAATATGACTTGTTCCATAGTTTTACAAAACCGATGCAAATTCAGAATAATTGCGCTTATTTGTGTAAATTCTCCCAAGATATCAATTTCACGCATGCGTATAGGAGATCCAGGTGCTTAAAAATTGAGTAAATGAATAGGATTTCACAGTGTTACCGGAGTGGTATATAACCACAGCTCCTTAGACTATCAGATTGTTGACTGTTCAGCACCTTAGAGCATATAAGACACATCAACTCATTCATTAATTGTTGGAAATTCAAAGATAACAGTCAGTGCAGTATTCGGCAAACCGAAAGTCATATTGTATCACATGTTTATTTCATCCGGATGATCTTGTTTATTAGTCTAATCATTCATCTATGAGTTTGTGTTCGATATCATTTATTTAAAAAATCATTTGAAATAATAATGGATTTGTTATGTGTTGTGAGGCTAGTCTTTCAAAAGAGCGTATGAAGATACAGTACTGTTGAAAGAAAAGTTTTGCACAATTTACTTACTACAGAAAACAAATATCAAACATCAGCAAGTTATTTTAAATGTGTTCAAACAGACATTAAACCTTACATGAGGAAAATGGTTGCAGAATGACTGTTAGAGGTAATTATCTTGTTTACAATATTTTAAAATCATCATTTGACTTTGTTTCAGTTTACTGTGCTGCTGACAAGTCTCCATAAAATTTGTTTAAAATGCATGCAAAGCAATAATTGTACCCCGTGCAATGTTTGACAAGGAACAAGGAATTACCGGGTGTCCGTCCCTCCATCCTTTTGTCCGTGAGTCCGTTTGTGTTTCTGTCCGTCTGAGCGTCCGGTCTTCCTGTTCTGTTCAGATACTGTGGATTCATTAATATTCGTTGGATACCAATTTTCGTGGGTACAGGAGAACCACGAATTCAAATGTTCAACGAAATACAAATTTTGTAAAGGAATGAATGTAGACTTTGCCAAAACCACGAAATAAAATATCCACGAATATGTAAGTTTTCCTCAAACCACGAAAAATGGTACCCACGAAAATAAATGAATCCACAGTAGAATATCTCGAAAAGATTTATGCAACTTCGAATTATAAATTTTAGGGATTCATCGTTAGAGCTCTGATGCGTGTAATTCTTACAAGAATATTAAGAAATTTATATCATATATTTATATAAGCAATGTCTTGGTCGGATTCGAATAAAATCAGTGCCCATTAATACAATTTTGTTTAGTAAATCCCTTTTGAAACATTCATTACAATGAAAATTTCAATCGTTAGCACTTTTATTTTTACAATTCTTGTCATATTGTTATGAAACTTACATCCCATATTTATATTAGCAAAATAAATGTATTGGCCTAGATCGACAATCCGGGCTGATCAATTATTTTTTTCAAGTTATTGACCTTGAACAAACAAAATTTGTGCAACACGGGTGACATTGGAACTGTATTATTTCATTAAAATTTACATTATTGTTTGATTTACGTTTATGTCACATTTCATGTTTCTGAAAGTATCTTAATTCAAATATAGTTGAATTGAGATTGGAAATGGGGAATGTGTCAAAAAGACACCAATCCGACCAAAAGTGCAGAAAACAGCCAAAGACGACCAATGAGTCTTCAACACAGTGAGAAAATCCCGTACCCGTATGGCCCCGTTAACAAAAGCATGTACTAGTTCAGTGACAATGGACGTCAGGCTCAGACATGCGACGTGTAAATTGTTAGACGTGTTTTTTTTTAAAGATCTTAACACTCTACCTATACCTCTATCTAGTGTAGAGAAGACAAACAGCATATGGGACAGAAATGCTCAGTTAAAAAAAGTACGATGTCAGAATAGGCAACAGACTTAATTAAAACAAATTACAATGATTCATAAATTAACAAAGGACTTCTAGCAGTTACTGATATACCAGCTCCAAACCCAAATTAAAGTGATTGGAAGATTATGTATTCATCATATGAAATCCCTCTAGAGTTGTATTTACTTTACGCTGGAAAAGTCGGTTTTCATGAATGTTGGTAACAGAATGTCTGTTAAAATATTTTGTTTATGTACCCCTTCAAACCGTCACTCATAACTCTGCATGAATTGGTTATTGGTAAAGCAAATCTTTTCATAACCTGGCGTTAAGATTCCTCAACAAATGGGTACCAGGGTGATGCGTTCATCAATCATCTGCAATATTGATCAACTCGGGGTAAGTTTTAAAAAAAATGAAATTGTCCTGTTCTAATTAGTTACATTATAAATTGTAAAACAGCATCTTTATTTATATATGGTTTTTTTTCCATTTAAACCTAAAGTGTTAAATATAATGGGAAATACTCGTATCAACTTTATTGCAGAGAGAAATGAAATTTGGTTTACTGTTTCAAGCAAATTACTGATTAAAAAATTTTTCGTTATAATTATTGACTAATTATAGGTGGTTTTGACACTGATTCAATTTCATAAGTGCCTGCTTGAATATGTTTTTGGGCCTTTTCTATGAAAAAGGAGTGTCGATTAAAAAGAAATAACAGATAAACATATAATTGCTTGTAGTGTAACAAATTCATTTCTAGCCTTGATATCTAACTAAGATTTATTCAAATTAAAGTGTCTTACAAAGGTTGGAATAGATAACCAGCACTTTAATACCTGTAATATGCTAAACAATATTGACTATTATAAGGAGAGAAACTTGTTAATGACAAGAACGGTACAAATAAGTAAGGACCGATTTTGGTCTCAAATTTCAGTTTCATCTAACGAAAGATTTTGACCACTTTTTAAACACTTAAGTGTTTATTTCATTTGATTCAATTAATTTATGTGAAAGATTTTAACCAATTTAGTCATTAAAAACGCTCCAATTCAAGCTCAAATATGAATAATCTACCAAATATGCCAAAAAATGTCGCTTTTCAGATGCTTTTTGTCAAAAATGAAAGTGGCCGCATCCGTGTTTATCCTCAACCTTTATATATGTTATTTATTATCATCAAATATAACTTATATTTCAATTTTTTGGATGAACACGAATGCGGCGGCCACACGGAAACCGTCTAAAATTTAGCAAAAATGCTAGAATTGTGAAGATTTCCGTAATTTAGCATGACTTAATGGTGCTAGTACCCGATATATGTGCATTGTATTGTAAAAAAAAGAGCCCATATCTATGTAGCAGAAGCATTCTACTATCCAATAAAGAACTAAAAGTTAACATTTGAAATTTTTTGTAAAACTGCTATATTTTGGGGCCAAAAAGGGGTCTTACTTGACCTACTCCTTTACAGTCTGTTTACTTCTTACATAATAAATGTATGCAATAAGTCCCTTTTCTTTTGTAGTTTTTATCTGTATATAATTTGTTATTTTAATTTCCAAACGGAAAACAGAACTTACAGATTCTTCAATGGTGACAAACTGGATCAGAAAACTACTCAAGAATATAAGAAAGACTTTTTTTTCGTGAAATAAGACGAATAAAGAGAAATGATATGGTAACTTGATTAAAATGATGTTGATTTAGATGTATACAAATTAAAACAAAGTAAAGTCAAACCAAGAATTGACTGGTCGTATCCTCTTATAAATAAAAATTCTCTTTTTAAAGTACATGAACTGGTAAAACAATTGGAATGCAGTATATTACTATACAGATCCAAATGTCTGTTTTTTTTATTTATTGTAATTTGATGTCAAGTTAAAAAGAAAACAATTATAAAAGTTTATACAGTATTTAGTTAAAAATAATTATCTTATAAATGTTTGATATATATTAAGACACATTTTAATGATTATTAAATTCAAGGGCAAGAACTTTAAAAAAAAGCTCATCAATTAGTTATTTTCACATATGTCTATATAGTTTAATTGCGTAGCAAGTTTTTTTAAAATAACAAATTGCTGTACAACAAAATTGGGAAATGAAAAAGTTAACAAATCACAAAAATAAAACTAAGATAGTACCTTCAAAATATATAAACAATATTTGATATATGCTTGTATGGCACGTTGCTTTGAGGGACTTTGGAAATGGAAAATCAACTTGTCTTAAATTTAATTTAGTTATTTTGAATACCTCTGTTATAGACATGTTTGTGAATAAAAAGTGCAATCTTAAATATTCTTAAGAATAATATCATTTTCATAAGTTGTGTACTGTTTCGTAGGGGACTTTTGTCCCCTACGAAACTCCTTCTAAACACACATATTTTTTGCAATATTAAATGTTTCCTATGGACATTCCAGTTTGTTTACTTTAAAAACTAGAAAAATCTGATTTTATTCTCAATTGGAAAACCATTTTTATCGATAAAGATTAGACAGTACTTCACATATGAAGGTACAACTCATGTTACGTAGTGGACATTTTGATGCGTTTCGCAGTGGACAAAACCGTTTCGTAGTTGACATCAACCCTATTATATGTTAATAAAACATGATCAAAATTACATGAAGCTAACTCTTGTTATTTGTTTTGCACGAATTTACTTGAAAAAAGATTAAAAAAGGATTGCATGGTAGTGGTAGTGTCCACTACGAAACGTTTTTCTCCCATACTTTTTTTGTAGGGGACCGTTTCGAAGGGGACGTATTCGCATGTTTTATTTTTCCCCCACAATCCCTATTTCGTAGTGGACATTAACAAAAATACGGTATCACTTTGGTCCATTTGATGTGCTCAATTTTTCTTACCAACAATTTAATTGCCATTATAAAAGCATCACATTAATACCCTAATGTTTATATCTCTTGCAAACAAACAGTACATTGATTTTATAAAACAGTTTATTGGCAAATTTTTATGACTTCGTTTCGTAATGGACATTTTGTGAGGGACATACCTTCGGAAATTATAAATCTTATATTGAAAGTTGTTAACTAAACTATGTTGGCTCTGAACATATTTTTAAATTATAAAAGAACTTATGTAAAGTAAAAATAACATTTATTTCTTCATTTTTTACGATATTTTAGAGTATGAATGTTGAACAGGCGGTCTAGGGACATATGCCATTTTGGTTGTTTTGGACCATTTAGGAGTCAATATCTTATCAATCCCTCTAAAAATAAACTGTTTCTTTGCTTAAAAATGTTAAATCCAATTCAATGTACTGACTGCACAAAAAATTACTTTACAAAGATCAAACACTTTTTTTTTAAAGTGGATGGGACAAGAAAATACGTTTTTATTGAAAAACGCCCTTATACTGTATGAATGAATATGGGACATTAACATCCGTTTTTCTTCCATTGCATAACCATATGACTTCTAGTTTTTTTTTATAATTCATTTTGGTTTTGCACCGGTCCAATGCCTTGAGAACTGTTTACCGGTTTCTAAGTATATCATGTTCAGTTATAGTTTAGCAGTCATCAGTTTTAGAATGACATTGCATATTTAAAGTATTGTTAGTTATATGATTTAGAGATCAACACATTATTCTGGGTAGCTACACAACAGCTTGTTGAATGTAACATTCAAAAGGTCGAAAACTAAAACAAGTACGTTTACTACACACACACAAAAGATGTTTTTGCTTCTACAAAGTAACTTCTAAATTTATATCTATTCCATAACATTTTCATCACACAAAATAATGAAACTTCTTATTTATACTGACTTTCAGTTTCACGTATAAATATATATATATATATATAAATCCAGTGATGTCATATATAAAGCTAAAAAAGTTTTGTGTCAACACTTTGATAGTAAATTAACTCATCATAGATACCAGGACTTAATTTAGTATATTTTTTGATAGCGGATCGTGCCAAAAGGCGACAAAGAGGGTGGCGTTCTAACCATTTGTCCCTCTTCAAATGCGTTAATCGTCACAAAGGAGGGTTCCATCGTTTGACCTTCCTGGATTTGCCAATGATAGGGCTCAACAAACACACAATGTATACATTCATCGATGCAAATCGAGACATGAATCAGACGCTAAACTTTCTGTATTTCTTGATCGAGAGGATAGATTTGATCAAACATTAAGTCAGCAAACTATGATTATAATAATTTAGTGACTTCGACCACTTAACCCGTTACTATAAAATATAAGGGCACATCACAATTACACGGATAAATCCTGTTCAACAAGAGATCCACGAACAACAAACCTTCTTATCGATATAAAACTAACGAGATGTGGTATCATTGACAATCAAACTGCTATCCTGGACTATTACTAATTTTTTTTGTTTTTGTTGCAGTTCAGTGTTTCTATTTTCCCGTTGATGTGTTTCCTTCGGTTTAGGTTTCTGACCCGGATTTGTTTTCGCTTAATCGAATGATAAGACTAATGAACAGTAGTATACTGTACTCTGAAATGAATTCTTTCAAAACAGATGCAATCGTATCGAAACTGAATAAAATCGACGAATTGATTTTGAAGATAGGATTTAGGGACCGGTGCAAAACTATAAATGAACTGAACAAAAGTTGAAATACCATGGTTATACGAATGACGAAAAGTTGATGCCTAATTTGCGACAAAAAATTTGATGTTCAAGTTTAATTACAGTATTAATTGTCTTTTAAAAAAAAAACTCACTTTAAACAGACATTTAGAACTGTTTATAAATAGGTAATGATTGTTTATTTGATTAATCTGCTGGTACATTCTCATTTCAACCGAATCTTATATGTATTCAACATCATTTGGATAAAAAACAAACAATTCTTTTTATTTGTCCGTTGACATTAAAAGATTCTTTTTTATACCATTTATTTTATCATCCTTCCAAAAACATAATACTTTAATCATCGTTAATTAATCGCTCTGTATTATCCAATATGATTGAACAAACTAATAATGTGGGATGTAAAAGGTAAATTACTCTCTGCTTTTAATCTAAAATCAACGATGGAACAGACGTTAGAGGTTCTTCTGATCATAATGATCTCCAATAGACCACTTTCGAGTTCATCCGTCACAGGAAAAAAATCGTTAATTAGGTGCGCCTTTGTGACGTCATTTACCAGATAGAGGGGGTTGCCTATATCCCTGCACTATCGACGTTCATCAAGCGTCTTAGTGATGATAATTGTGCAGAATAAACTAGAAATGATTTTAGTTTTTTAAGTACATAATCACAATTCCCAAATGACAGCAGTGCTGATTGTTAATTTTGAGAATTTAGTTTGCCGAATAAATTGTTTAGTATAATATTATAATTTTCCAACCACTCGCTCAACATTAGAACGGAGGTGACGATGCCCCTAACCGCACGAATGATGTTTACTAAAAACAGAGTTTTGGACGAAAATACCTCGAACTCGAAAATTGTCTAGTGGGAATCATTATCTCTGCTTTTCTTGTCGTTCATAAAGTTATAGAATATCTTAATAGAAAATGCAGTTATATAAAGTATATGGTTTAATAGAAATAAACTCATTATAGATATCAGGATTCATATTTGTATTTGCGCCAGACGCACCGTGTTTCGTCTAAAAATAATAATTTCTTAAAACTGTTTGACAACATGTCAGGAAAAACCCTGACAGTTATCTCCCTTTTATACTGTTCAAACAAATTGGAAAATTAGTTTTTAAGCAGATTCATAACTTTTGACATTTTATGCTTTAAAAAAGGGAGGAAAAAACAGATTTTGAGAATTTCTATATATTTTTTAAATGATTTGAGATTTTCATTAATTTGGGTCAATAAGTTATGCATTAACTGATCGTACAATATGCCAAATTTTAATTTGTTCTGTACCAAGTAAGGAGTATGGCAGTTGTTATCAAATAGCCAGTTACAATATAAGTTGGTGTTTGTTTTGTAGCAGTTGTGGGTTTCTATTGTTGCATTGTTTTTTCTTATAGATATAATTCCCTCGGTTTTGATTTGTGACCCGGGTTTGTTTTCGATAAGTGAATTGATGACTATTAAACAGCAGTATTATACTGTTGCCTGTATTTGATTGAAATGGAGATCGATTGTTTTCAGTGGATCATGATTGTTAATGATAATTTTATTTTTTTATTTAAAATAGTTTGTTGTCTTAACGGGCATACAGAATACAGAATATTTCTGATTACAAAATTTTGTGCTTACTTTAAATACAATTTGTTATATTAATTGAAATACAAATGAAATTTAAACTTTACGAGAGAAGAAACAAATTTTGTTACAAACAAAGTACTGAAATACTTTTTGACCTATATAGAAATGATAAAAATAAGAATGTGTCAATAGTTTACGGATGCCCAATCATCACATCACTATCAATTTCTATTTTTAGTGGAATGTGAAAATTGGGAAAAATCTCTAATTTTGCATTAAAATTAGAAGGATCATATCATAGGCAAAATATGTACTAAGTTTCAAGTTGACTGGACTTCAATGTCATCCAAAACTACCTCGACCAAAAAAATAAATAATCTGGAATGGGATAGAAGGACGGACGAACGTCCGCACAGACCAGAAAACATAAAGCCAATAAATGGAGCATAAACATTTAGATCAGTCCCCAAGACAATGGACAGCATAATTTTCCACAAAACGTTTCTGAATAAAAAAAGTATTGTGCTTAAAGTGATCGATAAGAAGATTAAATAAATGTTTTTCTTGACATGTTCTTTCTACATATATTGTAGAAATCAGCTTTTTAAAAAATCCAACACTTTTCTTTTTCAAAATTTTATTTCAAACAAAAGAAATTAGTTTTAAACAGAACAGAATCCTTTTAAGCAATACAGCATACAAAACTATTCTTGAATATATAATGCAGTAGCATAGAATTAACTCGTATCACACTGTAATTCAAACATACATTTATTGAATCTTTTTTTTTCTACATTCACATAAATGCTTTTATCATTGTACAATGTATTTTTTTTTAAAATACTCAAACATACAAAATTGTGAATTTTTATATAAAGTAATATATTCTAACAAGTTAAATGTGTTAGTTTTAAACGAAAACTAAAAATGCAATACACCACATCATAAATTTACCACTACTATACTATATTTTATATGCATTAACAATCAAACATCTAAAGAAACACAAGAATTATTTTAAAAATGAAAATGCAGTTATTTCTGTTGCAATGATTGTTTAGTTTTCTATTATAATAATATTGAAATCCTGGTTAAATAATATAAAACATCACAATTAATTTGGCTATTCATTGACAACAATTATGAACATTTATTTACACAGCAACTTTTTATTTGTAATATTATTTGTATTAGAGAACTTATAAATTCAATGTGCTTTTGAAAACAAAATATCTCTTTCCGGATATATTAAGTGAATCAATGAATCCATAGTAGTACAGTTAAGCTTTATTATGTACACTACACAATAAAAAATAACAATAGCAATTTGTTGAAAGCAGTCTTCTCTTCAACAATGCAAATGGTATGGATATGTGAACTATTCTGTTCATGATTTATATTGGAAACTATAACTGTTATTATCATTTAAATCTTGACTTTACTATTGATATAAAACATATATGTGCAGAATTCACAATGTGACATGTGCAGCAAAGTAAAAAAAAAACAAAAAAAAAACAAATAATAGTATAAAAATTGCACCTTTTCCTTGATGAAGGACTTTCTGATTTGAATTTCCAGTGGAGTTCGCGTTTTTTGTGTTATTTACGTCATCCTCACCTGAAAAAGGTCTTTTTATATGTTACACCTTCATCAAAATATATATTTTCAGCATTCTTTTGATGCATTTTCTCTAAGACTGTAGATATCATTTAGCAAATGAGCTGCTTCTCGTTAAAGTAGGTTTTTTTTCATTCTTAAAGTAATTATTATTACATTGTAGAACTGCAAAGCAATTTAACTTTATTCTGCATAGCTACAAACATTTTTCTATAAATTTTTAAAATGTCTACGGAAAATATGTTTTATGTTAAAAGTAAAGTTTCAGATTCTTCAGAAGTTATTACTTCTTGCCGATCATCTTCAAAAGTGGGCATATCATATCTTTATAGCTCTCTTTAAATTGAGAAACCTATACTGCCGATGCTACCACAGTAGGCCATGTAACTGATGACAGTCGGACATGTACTCATTAAATAACTTTAAAGATCAAAACAAAGTGGTACTTCGCCTCTGGTTGCACTATTTTCTTGCTGTCTTGAAAGCCAATTAGTGGCCTTGAATAATTTTCTGCTCTTTGGTGGGATTGTTGTCTCGTTGAAACGTTTCCCAATGTTCATTCTCAAATCCAAACATGAATAAATAATATTGAAATTAGCAATATTTGAAAAATAAAGATGCTGCCAATTACAAGTTATACATGTCAGGTGGAAAACCAATGATAAGCAGTTTATTTGCAAAATAATTATTTGTTGACTTTCTGCCTTCCACATAATTTATGATGGTGAAAACCATAAGACAAGCATATTACATCTTGCATTCTTAAACGTTTTAAACACTCATTTTGTCTCTTTTACATATTCCCAATTTCCATTCTCACTTCCAGTCATAAAAGGAAGATATGATAATTAAAATAGAAACAAGGCAAATCTTTCAAATAAATGACAAAACATGTAATATTCAAACATGTTTTGATGAAAACTTAATTAAAAAGCTATATAGTACAATAATTGCATATATTTACTCATGACCCTCAGGTCGATTATAAAATAAAAATACTCTAAGATTATATATACTATAAACAACATTAATACAGAAACTATATAAGGTTTTTTTATCAATTATATTTTAAGTTTTATATTTTTTTGTGTTTTTATTTTGAAGATATAAACATATATGTATATATAAGTTACACATGTACTCAATTCCAACATCTTTTCCCAGTGTTGATATAGTCAGCTTCATATTACAATTCACACAATCAATAAGATAACACTTATTTAGAGGTTAATGTTTATGTGTTTAATCAAATGTACTTTTTCATAATCGTGCACAAACAATTGGATATGCCAACAACATCCTAATTTTTCCATCAGATGAGTTACTTTTCGTTATGAATTTTCATTAGACTTTCATATTTTTGTTAATTTATTTTTTGAAATAAAAGAAAGATTTTATATATGATAATTAGAATATGTACATGTATGACACAATGACTGTTTTCTTTACTATCTTAATGCTATCAAAATTAAAGGTTAGGTAACTCAAAACATCACGCAACCAAGATGACCAAATATGACTTGTACCTTTCATCACAAAGCACAATATTAACATAGTATATGGAAAGAAGTATAGTTTAATTTGAGAGGAAAACAGTAAAATTAGTTTACTTTATAAGAATAACATTGGAATAGTTCAGATTGATTTTGTACATAACATGTCTTATCAAAAATCTAACGTTAATGGTGCAGTGCCATCTCTGAGCCGTGTTTTTAATATTATAAATTATAGATGTTAATGATCATGTTAACTTGACTTTGCTATACACATAAAACAAATGAGGTTATAATTCACATGGAGATAGTGTGCAAAAGGTTAAAAATGTTAAATGTTTTTGGGGTTGAAATATTCCATTTGTGACATATTTTGTACATGGACATGTGCTAAATATTTATTACATCTGTATTATCAACCTTTCCACTTTAATGTATTTTTTTAATTTACTGTAAATACCATTAACCAAATGAAAATTTAGTTGTAAAATCCCTTTTTTTTTTTAAGTATTAGTTGCAGAACTGCAATGTCCTTTTGTAAAGTCTGTATAGCTTCAAAGTTTTCTAAAAAAATCAGTAAATTCTTTAAAGTTTTAGTATTTATAATTACATTGCAGAACTGCAACAGAATTTTACTCTATTCTGCATAGCTACAAACATTTTTCTATAAATTTGTACAAATGTCTGCTGAAAAATATGTTTATGTTAATAGTAAAGTTTCAGATTCTTTAGAAGTTATTACTTCTTGCCGATCATCTTCAGAAGTGGGCATATGACTTTATAACTTTTAATATTGCTGAATATCTTTTTGGCAGAGAGATAACATCTAGTAAAATATTTTTTTGTTAGCAGGAATTACAATACTGTAGAAGCAAACAATTATATTTGCCATCCTCAATAATTTGATTGTGCAGTTACAGTCATAATCTAGACAACGAGGACATAAAAAAATGCACCAATGTATTTTTCTGAATTGGACCATTCAAATAAAGTTTAAACAGCTACCATATTCAATATAATCAATTGCACTATTATTGTTCCTTATTAGAAGAAATTTCACAACACACCAACACACTTCTCAGACTCTGAACCAATCACTAGTTGCTCTTATTCTTACTACTATGTGCAAATGGAGAAGTATCAAATACCAATTCCAATTGGATAAAACTTGGAATAAAACCCTTTATTTTTTGTTTTTATAAAGAGTTTTTAAAAGCACACTTCGAAAACATAACTGAGAATTTCCTTATAACTTCTTAACCAAAGTGTGTTATCTCATAATCTTAAAAAAAGTGAAATTAAAGGTAATTGCTTAAACTTTTTACTCAAGCAAAACTATATAGTGATACAAACTAAAAGTGGTTAATTTTAAATGGTTTACCTACTTAATTAAATATTAATGAATACTATTTTGAAAAGTCTATGTGATCAACTTTATATAACATATATCAAACTTTTCGGGAACAGGATTATTAAAAAGCCTAAATAAGAAATCAGAAATTGAATACGTTACAAATTAATTTCTATCATTGACCAGTTAAATAAGGCCAAAGGCAATCATCCTCTCTCTGAGAGACGATCAAGTGCAAGCTGAAACCTAACAGTATGCAGCTCATCTGTGGTCATAAAGGCCAAAACTGCAAACCATGTAATATTTTCTTCCAGAGAAATCTCTTCTAGATGGGTTTCAAGAAGCCTACAATTATAACATTAAACAATAAAGTCATTGAAATAATAGACATTAGAAATAACTTATTTATCATGAATATCAGCAAAATTTATCTATATTAATATTAATTTTTGCATATTTTTTTAAAGAGGAATAGGAGTATAATAGTTTACTTTTATAAATTGTTACTTGCATGGAGAGTTTACTCATTGGCACACATACCACATCTTCCTGTATATGGTTGAGGAAGTCATTATACAACATTCCAACATGCACTATTTGGAATCTGATGGAAAAATTTAGGTCTGTTTTTTTTCTGTTTTTCATCTCTAAATAACAAGTGACATTTTTTATTTCTTGATGTTATATGCTGATATCTCTTGAATAGATATTTTTTTTCATTTTGCAGTGTATTTTATTTTAAATAGCCTGTGTTCAATAAAGAGTTCTCGACAAAAATACCATGCTGTTTTAGAAACTGCACTGGCAATATTTAATTGGAATTCAATGTGACTTTCATACAATTGAGACATTCAGCTAGCTATAGTCTACATGTTCTACATAAAACAGGCTATTATTTGAATTTGGAATTATTTTTTATTATGGAATTTGAACAATTTCTTGTGCTTGCAATTTGTAATAAATGCCATGTTTATTCTGTACTTTTATGTTATTTGCTGCACACAACACTTTCTATTACAAAGAAGATAGTACATATTCAATAGAATGTACTGTGCCGTGCACAACACTTTCTATACAAAATACATTTTTTGGAAAGTGTTATGAACCGCTCAAAACATTATAATACCAAATAAACATGGAATCTATTAAAAATTTCAAACACAAGAAATTATGCAAATTCCATAATTAAAAATAGTTCCAAGTTCAAATAATAACAGTAAGCCTGTTTTAAGTAAATGCCAATACTAAGTCAGGAAAATGACATTTGTTTCCGTTTGTATGATATGTTTAAGCTTTTGATTTTGACATTTTATATAGGAATTTCTAATTTAACTTTTATGACACAGACAACTGGGGAAGTTGTGAACACATTTTAATTGTTATAAAGTATTACAACTTTCTAGCTTTGATTGAATTGAAAAGGATATTAATCAAGGTCAGCTCATTTACTGCTTCTTATGACAAAAGGTTACAATAAACTGTCGAGAATCATAGGCACCCACATTTTATGTAGATAGGATGCATATTCTGATACAGAATTAAGTATGACCCATCCTGATTGATTGTTGAGTGCCAATTCTATTTATTTTTTCGAGAGCCCATAGACATATAACAACAGGATTGGAAACGGGTAATATTGGGCAATACTTGATTTTACATGCTTTTTTTTAAATAGTGAAGATTTGTCATAGTTGAATAGTTTTATAACTTAACAAATACATTTTTTTCAAAGAACCACTGAAAGTCATTCCTGGAGATTGAAAATTCAATTTCACCCTTTTCTCTTCTTATTCTATGTAGGCAGAATACAATATTTGGACATTTCCAGGCTTTGTTTCAATATTAAGTCCAAGTTGAAAAATGCATTCTATTGCATGATTAGGTAAATTGAAATATTTATTGTTATACAATCATATTGCTAAATAAATCTCTGAAGGACAAAGGCCATGAATAGGTATAGAAATCAAAAGGGTGATTATGGTTTGATTAACAATTTATCTTAAATTCTAAAAAATCACATTGTAAATCAATTTTCTTAAATCTAAACAATTGATACAATACTTTTCTAATTTCTACTTTCAAGTGACTGATTTCTCTTTTTGACCTGCAGTTTATACCAAATTCACGTATTCTACTTCAAATTAACATTGGTTTCTTAAGCTTTAGCTTACACAATACTCACATCACATATGACTTTTATAAATTGAAAAAGTTTTAAATTGTTAACTGTGTGATTTTTTTGGGAAATTTTATATAGATTTTTTAGGGTACAATGCTATAACACTATGATAAGGCCTTTAAAATATACAGAGTGAAATAAATTTGACAATATTGTATCTCCTAAAACACAATTCAAGTCATTAATGAGACAGACAAAGAAAAAATAAAGAGTAGTTAAGGATGTACACCTCTGAGGAGCCAAAAAATTCTGGAATTAAACTTTTTTTCTTAACCTGATTTTTGGGTTTATAAGACTGTAACAAAATAATTGGTGAAGAGACAATCATATGGTGGTGCACTTCTTTTTTTGCTACGGTCCTTTGAAAATGACCAATTTTGATGATTTTCCCATTTTTCATCGATTTTTACCTATTTTTGGGCTATTATCGTGAAAAAAATCACAGTTCCACAATTAAACTTTTTTTCAAACTTTCTAAAAAGATGAAGTGGACCAATCTGAATATGTTTTACTTACAAAAACTATAGGTAGGTGTTAATATAAGAAAGTTCTATCATATTTTGATGCTTTTTTGTGTAAAATTTACCATGCTGTCAATTTTGTATTTTTGTGATTTTTCTCAGTTTGAAGAACAAAATGCATATTATTTCAACTTTTTTTTTTATAAATGATTGAAAAGATACATATCTAAGAAATTAGAAAGACCAAAATGATATGGGATGTACATGAATCTTGTAAAATCATTTTTTGCATCCCTCATCCATTTTCTCAAAATTTTGGCTAAAAATATTGACTTGATTGGTCGTAATATTTGAAAACTGGATTACTCAAAAACCATTCATTGTACATACAATTTTTTTTTCACAGATTCAGGTTTGATTATAATATTTTTGAAATTCATTGATATTTTCCACTTCTATCACATGTTTTGGAAATAATTCAAGAACGAGATTTCAATGGGACTGAACGAGACTGAAAAGTCAAAAGAATACATCCTTAAACAATATATTTTTTTTTACTCCACAATGTAAAATGGCTGTTTTAATCTGGATTTTTGAGGGAGTTTGCCTTAATACATTTAAAATATTATTTAGCAAAATAATATATATTTAAAGAAAACTAATCATACATCAGGGGAAGAAGGTTTTGATGGTCCCTTTAACAAGTTCATTGCAAATAGGACACTTTCTCATGGCAGGTGCACAATCCAGACAACAGACAAGATGACCACAAGGTAGGAATGCAATAGCTACTGGGTTCTCCATACATATGGTACAGGTCAATTTATCCTTCTGCTCTTCATATTCCTCCAATACTTTTTCAAATCCTAAAATGACAGTAAAATGTGATTTGTATTACTTAGTACATATAATATAAGTCAACTCTTAGTTCAGCACTTTAATAATCAATCATATTTCTTAAAACCATAAATTAATATGCAAAAATGGTATTGTCATAAATGTTTTTAGCTTTATTTGAAAAAAAAATACAATCTGACAGGTGAGCTTTTTAATCTTTATTTGACAATATTGTAATATAGGTTTCAAAAGACCTAACAAAATACCATACACATATTTTGCAACAGAAGCTAGACTAATTCAGTTGAGATCAAGTTAAATGTAACTGCATTGATGTTCTATAAGACTACCTTCCAAATAGGACAGATCATCTGTGGTGCCTTCAGCTCCTGTTGGTTGTTCTGTTTCTTCTTTAAATAAATAAAAAAATACTGATATATTTAATAGTTTATATTATGACCATTTAGATTGTCACCATTTAGATTGTCAAATTCATTTTAGAGACAGTAACAAGAAATTTTACAGATGGACTGGCAGTATTTCTTCATATAAAGTTGATTAAGTGATGATGTAACCCCACAAGTTTTGCTTTTTTTAATAGGTTAAACTGTAATCATATTATCACAATAGTTTGGAATAGAAAATAAATGAAAAATACTTGAGGCATTTTAAATAAACTTAAAAGAATATATATAGGTTCTAAGAAAGAATATTCTGACAGAATTTTTACCAGAATTTGTCGATTGAATTACAGACAGACGAATGAATAATATATTAACTGAAGTATATTTGTTTTTCTGTTGAAGACATTTTGCTGACTGCTGTTTCTGTCAGATACTATATGGGCAAAATATCACATTTGTGGCACAACTTCATTATTATTCTTGTTATTTGATGTTTCTTTGTCATCATGTACCTGCTATAGCCACACTTGTTTGTGACACAACTTGATTAGTGGGATGTGTTAGGGCCAATTGTTGTCCAGTTGTGGGCAGTGCTGATGCTCCTTGTTCTTGCTCTTCCTCTATTTGTAAGATAACTTCATAGATCTCTGTTGCCTGTAGCTCTGCATTGTCATGTGATCTTCCTGTAATTAAAGGAACATTATAATTTTAACCTGTTACAGTAGTCCTCTCATGGAAGTTACTTGTTACAGATGTTGTACACTGAGATTCATAGGTAAACATGCTTGACATATATCAGTAGGAGACGATATATCCTTGCACAAGGAGCGAAGTCATCAATAATTCGATGATCTGGCTTGCAGATTAGCGAATTTTGAATTTAAAATGTAAAATAAAATATCTCTCATGGTTTTTGTCCAACAGGACCTTAATACCACAAGAAAGAATTGAATTACTTCTAACAAGTAAAGACAAAATTGGAAGAGGAACAAACTGTATTGGCATAGTTCTGAATTTTTCTTGTGATTTGAAGATTTGAATAAAATACTTACCGGTCTGTTGTCTATTGGATCTCCATCGATCTATAGCCTGATTTATTATGGTATCATCTTTCCCCATTTCTCTTAATGTCTGGACAGGAATGGATGACATGATGTTAGCAGGTCCTAAAATAAATCAAATGAAGGTGCATCAAGAAATGCTGAAATTTAGCCAACTTAGCCAACAGTTTGTGGTATGTTCATTGTGTATTAATTTAATTTAGTAAACAATGAAAATACCACAAACTTAGAGCATGGCATGATTTCATAACTTAAAGCTTGTTTACAGAAAAGGTAAATTCTAGCCAAGTTTGGTATGATACTGTTATCATTGATTCGTTTGTAGATCATTTTTGACATCCTTTATTTGTAAATCAAAGTGTCAAGTATAAAAAAAAAAATCAGGAATGTATCCATCGGACAGAGATGATGCTCCCTTGCATATAATGTTACACTGAGACATAACTCAAGAACTGTAAAAGTGATGCTTCCCAAAATGTTACTTGATCAGAGGTTTTGAGTTAATCAGCATTGTGTATATGTTTCATACCATTTAGTTGATGCAATCCTAAGTTAGTGAATAAGTGAACCAGAACAAATAAATCATCAATTTTTCCATTTGTAAAGAGACATAAAAGGTAAAAGTGACGACACTAACTATCAAACTGAGCATTGAATATAAGTTTCAAAATGTTTGGTTGTAGCAATCTTAAGTAAGAGAACGGAAACAAAAAAAATCAGCAGTTTTACCATTAATTTGTAAAGTTGCATAACTCTATTTTGATCTGAGGTTTGTTGAATTAAGCATTGTGTATAAGTTTCATAACATTTGGTTAAGTCAAACTAAAGTTAAAGAATGAAAACAATTTTGGGTTGTACGGAAAGGCAGAAAGATGTACAGACTGACAAGGGTAAAACTCAATGTCCCTCCACTACGACAGGGGCATACAAATAACTTTGTTACCCCATGGGACAGATGGGGAAAATAAAATACCTCAAAGTTTTCTGCCCCAAATCATTGTACTGATATTGACTTCAGTTCTAAAAGTTTTATTACAGTTCTTTGCAAGGTTTTCTTTTCCCTATAGATACTGAATTCAAAACTGTTGCAGAAAACATTTATTAGCATTAACAAATGGAAGGCAGGAATTTGAGAAGATCTTGGATTTCTTTAATATAAGTGTGAATGTCCAAATCTTTCAAAAAGATAGGTTGTTGAAAAACTGCAAAGTAAATTTTCCACCTATCCAACTTCTGCTTAATTTATTCATTGACAAATGATGTATTAATCTCTATCTCCTTTCCTTTCCATGTTCAATTGTGTTGTTGAGTTGCTGTCTCACTTAATTCACAAAATCTCCTTATAACAATTCATATCACACTACATTGGTCATTCAATTATAGTGTGCTAAATTCCAATTCTATAAATAGGAATAGGAAAAACCCATATAATTTTTTCTATAAATAGATAGGGGAAACCCCATATCATTTTTCTATAAATAGATAGGGAAAAACCCATATTTTCGTCTTCTATAGATGTATAAATTTCCAAATCATCCAATCAGATTGATTGTTGGAAGATTTACGTCCAGCAGGAAACATATGGTATAGATATATTTTTAATTCAATACTAATGTTGACCTCTTCTCCTTTTCTAGTTAGGTGTGACTGTGTTTTTGAGTTGCTTTATCACCGATCAATGCTCCACATCTCTTTTCACGTGTCATATAACTTTTTATTACATTTTCATAACTTCAAATTATAGAAGCAAACAAAATGCATAAGTAATATGCAAACATTCATTGGGCAGAAACCAGTAATGTGATATATACCTAAAGACAGATTTACATAGATTAAATATTTCATTTGTATGAGTTATTACCAAAGCTATGAATTAGAACACATTTGTTGGGTCATTTTAAATTGTCAGTATGCATAGAATATATTACATACAAACTGATTTAACAATATTTTGTGCTGAGAAATTTCCATAAATCATCAGGATATAATCAAATTCAGGAGACAAAATGAAAAAAATCCAATATTCATACTTTCATAATTGCTTATCTGATATCGGGGGCATTTTGTAGGCTGAACAGATATTTTCCATCAGGATCTTCATGAACTTATTAAACAACTCCCTTAACTTTTGGTCAAGTGACCTTGATATTTAAAACTACTTTGAAAAAGAAAACCACTATTCAAAGTTATATTCTTTCAGAAATTTATAAACTGCCACTATTTACACACAAAAAGGTTTATCATATTCAGGTTTGCATTGCTGCAATATCCCCAAATTTGTACTGTACTTTCATATTACTTCATAATAATTTACATTTGTGTATATAGTTCAAAAGAATTAAAAAAAAGTGCAACTCAAACGAATTCAAATGTTAAAAATAGTCAATAAGTATAAAAAAACAACGGTATAACAACAAAATTTTAAAAACAATTTGACATATTGATCCAAATCCTTCTCTTTATCTGATATTCTGCCCTGTCTGATGTCTGTAAAACAACTTTTACAAAAGACCTTAAATAGGACACTGCTGAAACTAATATATGAGAACTATGTTTCACCTTTGACCAGGTCAAATAATAATTAACATCATTGATGTAATCTTTTGAAATTTCAATTTATTTTTTCTTGCTAGAAAGCCATAATTGATTTTTGGGAAAGAATCCTTATAAGTTTCTAAAAATACTTCTCAGTAAACTGCCTATCAAGGAACTAATTCTGGTCTTATGAACAGAATCTTTTAGATAACTTACTTCCTTCATCAAGGACAGACAGCTGTCTAGGTAACTGTATTGGCTGGTTAGAAGCTTCCTGAAGAAAAAGAAAAAAACAATAATCAGAATGGAAAAGTTGAATATTGATAGAATGACTGAAACAAAACAGTACGACACAATTAATATTGACTGTCACACCTTTCCCCTCTTTAAGTAAAGATTCTTAATCTATCACAGACAACATTAATCGTCCTTTTCTATGGATAATTCAATAACACAGCTCTATACTAACATTTATGATAAAAGAGGAAATATTTAACAGATACTTAGTTTTCAATTTTTGGACAAATATGTATCTTTGGTTCTTCTTATAGATTGTGTATATTTCACAACTTGTTTTCAGGTCTGTAGTCTCATTGTAGATTTTAATGAACATTATGTATAACAATAAAATTTTCAAGTCGAGGACTTTATAACTCACAAAAAAAACATTTTAACCTTTACCAAGAAAAAAGAAAAGAAAAAAAGAATTGAGTTGGAAATTTGGCTGTACCTATTCCATTCATATTAAAAACGTCTGTAGTTTCTATAGTTATATTCATAAGGCCCCTTGAATTTAGACACAACCTGTGTTAACTATGTGATTTATATTAAATGGTTGTCACCTATAACAATGTAAAATGTGACAATCCCTTTGTCCAAATAAACCAAAAATTACTACTTATTGCACTAAATGGGTATTCTCACATTTTATTTGAATAAACATAAAAAATAAAAACAAGGACATCTGCTTTAACAAAATGGGCCTCTATTTACTTGCAGTCAAATATACATTTAAGCCCTAGTCATAATTTAATTCCTTGAAATTGAAAATAAGGAAAAATCTGCTTTTACAAAAAATGCCCCTATTTTATGGCTGTCAAATATACATTTACCTCTACACATAAAACATTTTTTTATGTATTTCATATAATAAATTTAATTGATCTTATTTTATTTCTTACAAATATATATATAAATATATCGGGTGGTTGTCGCTTTGACATATTCACCATTTCCTTTCTCAATTTTATATATAATTTTATAATTTAATATCTTTTAATTTAAAATTATTTCATTTTGAGTGAAAATCCTCCCAAATTCCAAGTTCGTTTGAAACAAGAAGTAATTGTAACAGGATGCTGTTACGAAGTCTCCCAAACAAAGCTCCCATAACTCGCCATTCCTATGGTTCCATACTCATTTCATTTGATTTGTTGTCCCATACAAGAATATGTATGGTTTGGGGGTGGGGATCTTAACCGTTTACAATTTTTCAAACAAAAGGGGTGGGATGACCCCCTAGGGACTTCCTCTTTATTTCATTTCAATTGTTTTATTGTCCCTAACAAGAATAAATATGGTTTAGGGGTGGGGATCTGGACCGTTTACCAGATAAAAGCACATTCTCAAATTGAGCCGGGTGGGGGTGACCCCAGGGACCTCCATTCAATTTCATTTGACGAGTTATATTGCCCCTACAAGAATATAGATGGTTTAAGCGTGGGGATCTGGACAGTTTTCAAGATAATAGCAAATTCTCAAATTGTATGGGGTGGGGATGACCCCCAGGGACTTCAATTTAATTTCATTTGAATTTTTTTATTGTCCCATTCAAGAATATATATATGGTTTTGGGGTCAGGATCTTGACCATTTACAAGTTTTCAAAAAAAAAGAGTGGAGGGACTTCTCTTTTATTTCGTTTCATCCGTTTTATTATTCCCTACAAGAATAAATATGGTTTAGGGGTGGGGATCTGAACCGTTTACAAATTAATGGCACATTCGCAAATTGAACGTGGTAGGGTGACCCCTAGGGACTTCCCTTAATTTAATTTGATTTATTTTATCGTCCCATTCAAGAATAAATATGGTCAAGGGGTGGGGATCTGGATGGTTTACAAGATTATAGCGAATTCTCAAATTGAAGGGGGTGGTGAAGATATTTCATGTGATTTGTTTTATTGTCCTTTCATCATTTCTGAAAACTGTGTATGTCCATCACTTACAGTTTACAAGTTATATTAATTTGAAATTTTTAGAAAATAAAATCCCATAGGGTTCTATAGTAAACCCCTCCCTTGTTTCTGCCCCCCCCCATACCTCTTAATAGACCCCAATGCAAAAACGAAAGAATGATGGCTTACCTAGACATATTAGTCTAACATTCTATGAAACCCTAAGTAAATAGAACAAGTGGTTTTGGAGGAACTCTGCGGACAAGTTCATTTTTAAAGTGGTGGAAGAAGAGGAAGAGGAAGACGAAGAAGGAGAATAATTAAAATAATAACTGAGCAAAAACTTGGTTTGGGAGTCTTAATAAATAATGTTTAGATATCTTTTAGAATGTACAGATTGGTAATTTTTAATAACAAAGATTTGTTTTAAGATTGATAATATCAAAATACATGAAGTTTGATGCAACCACAAAAATCATTAATCATTGTAAAATTAGTAATAAAATATATGTGAATCATAGAGAATATTTTCATATGGTAAGATATAAATATCATGCAAATTTCTGTGCATCTTCCAGAATCCTGCTAAGTGATTGGCTTATTATTTGATTGACTGATTAGCTGAACTGCCGTTGATGAAATCCCGCTTAAAATATCGAGTCTAGAAGATGACAGTCATTAATATTACTGTGTTTATCATGAATGAAGGTTACAATTAAAATTAAGGCTGTCAAGTTGCCTAAAATAGATGTCATATCTATGATTTTACTGAGTTTGCAATCTTGTATTCACTTTTGTTTGTGTAACTTTTTGTGGATTGTATGATTAACAAAAGAATTCAGATAAGATTGTCAATTGTATTCTTATATGTATTACTAATGGTGGTATGGATAACATGCCTTACTATCGGAAATATTTAGGACTTTCATGATCATCACAAATTAAAGGTAAGTAAAATTGCAAAGTTTCTTGTAGACTACATATTCTTTTAATAATACCCAGAGATCTTTTCAATCATACACCGAGTTGCAGAAGTAAAGTTAGAATTTCAAAATACTAGAAGGGTGTTATTTAATTTACATGAACAAGGAAATGATATGTTTTCTTCTACCAGTAAAAAAATAATTCCATGTACCACCATTATATATGATATTTTTTTGTCCATATAAGAACAGATTAATAAGGTTGTCTGATTGTAACATTTAAGCAGCATTTTACTTTTATTAAAAAATGGGAATTTTAAAATATACTTCCCAAAATTTCAAGATTTCTGACGGAATAAAATTGAGAATAGAAATGGGGAATGTGTCAAAGAGACAACAAACCGACCTTTGAGCAGACAACAGCCAAAGGCCACCAATGGGTCTGCAGTGAGAAACTCACAAACCCGGAGGCGTTCTTCAGCTGGCCCATAAACAAATATGTATACTTGTTCAGTGATATCGGACTTCATACTAAACTCCGAATTATACACGAGACACTAAAATAAAAAAAAAAACATACAAGACTAACAAAGGTTGGAGGCTCCCGACTGGGGACGGCGCAAAAAAAGCTGCGGGGTTAAACATGTTTTTTATGTTTGTTGAGCAAGACAAATGTGACAATACGCATACTTATGTAAGGATTAAACAAAACAAAAAGTGCTTCTCTTCTACAAAATCTGAATATATATCTAAATGAATACAGCTTTATATTAATTCTAATTGATTGACCTAATCAATATTATTTAGTTTAACAGTTTGTGTGAAGAAATATTTTTTGGTTATATTTCAACCCCTGTGATAATTCCATCAACAACAATTATCAATTGACATTATAAAACAGTTTTAACCACTAACCATAAGTCTATGATTTACGACTAATCAACTCTCAATAAGCATGAAACCAGACAGTTTATCATTTAACCATAATCTTAATTGTTATCTAAGTTAACACACCAGGATTGTCAATAAATGAAATTAAAGATAATGAGGATCCACAGGATTTTACCATAAATATTTTTTACTATAAAAACTTTGCTACTTGAATACATTTTCATTCATATAAAGCGCGAAAGTAATGGGTGAATTTATTCATTTTCATATAAGAGAATATAAATATATTAAATGGTGGAAATGAATAGTTCAACTCCAACTAAAGTTCATGTTAAAAGATGCAAAAGCACAGGAAAATTTGTACATGGACAATAATTATTGAAATCAATGTTTATATTCTGTACTTTGCTGCTGTAAATTAAAACGAGTAAAAAACTAATCAACTAAAAACTAATAAAAATGAGTCAACATCATTTACACCTATAACAAACAAGTTCCTCAAACCTTTGCCTATTTTACTTCCTCATTATTTGATTTTATGCATTTTTAATCAGATGTGACAGTGGAAAAAGCAGCTTCGTTTATTATTTAGGACTTTAATTTAAAATTCTCAATTTTGATATTTTGGACTTCAATTCTCTGTGTTTTATTATTCATTTTATTTTATATTTTCGTTTCTATTTACATTTCATATCCATGACTTAAAATCAACATGCTTTGATATGCAATTTAATTCTTTTAAGTTAGTTTGGACATTGAGTGACATGTTTCAATCTGTTCAAAAACATTCAGACCTGAACATAAACTGTAGAAAAAATGAAAAGATGTGGCGAAAATGAGCACCCCACTCTAGCAGACTATATGCCTGCTTGGTTGACTTAAAAAAGGCCTTTGATACTGTTATTCACACCTGTATCAAATTGAAACTACAAGATATTGGGGTGGGATCTTCTTTTTACAATATCTTTAAAAGCATGTATGAAGTAAGTAAATCATGTGTAAAAGTAAATGAAAACTTAATATACTACTTTTCAACGCACCTGGGGTGAAACAAGGAGACAATCTTAGTGCAAGTCCATCTTTGTCAACATCTCACAATTTTTTGCCAAAAAAAATGGGCATTTTGCAAAATTACTGCAATGATTGGTGCTAAAGTGTGAATACAAACAAAATAAAGGTTCTTATATTCAACAAGGCAGGTAGATTGATTAACAAATATGATTTACGCTAACTGGTGTAAAACTAGAGTGTGTTAATACATTTAAATATTTGGGTATACATTTTTGTGCTGCTTTGCATTAGTCATGAGAAGAATCACTATTGGAGTAATCTCATATCTCATATATCTATAGCTTGTTCTGAAGGATCTCCAATTGATGACCTTTGCATTGTTGTGATGTAAAGGTCCCTCACTGCTGAGCAATGGTCATAAGGAGAACTACTACTCTTTGTTTTTGTTTCCCTATTAATAAACTTTAAATCATATTCTTTTGATATTAAATAAGCCTCAAAACACTCAATGCCCTATACCATTATTTTATCCTATATTTCTTAATGAACATGCATAATTCTGATAATAAAATCTCCAAACTAATATAGCTATTATCACTTTATTATTTGTATATGACGTATTGTGTATTTCACTTATGTTTATATAATCATTGTATCATGATGTTTTTGTATCTTGCCCAACAAGGGCCCATGCTTGGTATAATAAAGTAATGTCTAATGTCTAATGTAGTATCAGTAACACATTATGTTGACGATTTTCTTTGTTCACTCTCATGATTCATGGAAGCCATGCATAATAAGTCAAAGTATGTTTCTTTTGGTAATTTTTTCCAAGTTGCAAACTAATTTTAAAGTTGAAAACTATACTGATATTCTGGCCCAGTACATATGGCTGAACCCAAACATCAAAATCGGTGGAAAGATGAATTTGAAATTTAAATATATTCAAAATTGTGCATTCTTTTAGTAATGATCTTGTATCAGATGATAATACATTATTCTCATCTGGATCAAGTATATAAAAACAGTATAATAGCTATATTAGTTTGGAGATTTTTATGGGATTATAGGTTGTAGGGTGCCCAGTATCGAAAAAGACGTCTAATTAACGAGTTTTAGTTTACGGATAACACACGACTATATTTATATGCAAACTATTGGAAAATCATTATATTTTCTTACCATGAATGTCGTAGTAAGCTCCCGTTGTCACGTTTTTCAAATTTTGTGGTTTCTAAGGATACCCGATACCTCATCACACAAACCATCTTCAACACGAAAAATAAAATTATTGCTTTCTGTGTTATTTGTTTAAATTATACTTATAATTTAGCTTTAAAATTAAATTTATCATATAACGAAAGCTGAAAAGATTTATATAATTTAAGTATAAGTATTTCATGATTTTAGTAAGACTATTTTTTTTAGCTGAAATTAACCACATTTTGAACGAAAGAAAATTTATTGCGTGTTACTTTCACGGGATTTTTACTCTGATTACATCAATAGGACATGGTTCATATGTGTATCAAATATCTTTTGTGTAATGTTAATCGGTGCGAAGAAAATAGCGATTTAAAATACAAATGCCTTAATCCAAACACGCCTGTTCTCGTGCCGTTAATCGTTTTGTAGCGTACACTATCAGGTTATTAACTAGGACAATTTGCAATAACTTCATTTCTCTTTTTTGCTAGTTGTATGGTCGACTTGTTTGTTTTGAAAAGTCCAGCTTGTTTAAAGATCGTTGTTTTGTGTTAGGAAATATATATATATATTTTTTATAACTTAAATTGTTTTTTAATGAATTGGTAGTTTTGTTATAATTGCAATATACAAATCAAATCCTTCAGTCACGTTTCAGACCCGAAATTTGGCATACATTCACATGCAAGCCCTAAACGAAATAGGAATGAATTTCCGAAATACACTGGGATAAGTGCGTTAAATGTCAGGGTTCTTCTACTGAATTTCTTATTAATATGCAAGAAATTAGCACAAACAAAAGCTTTATCGAGGCTATGGGAGCACAGAAAGATCATGTATATTTAGTATATTGTAGGATGCTTCAGACCTTGTTCATCGTCGTACTGATGATTACAAAATAGTGTACCACCATTCTAGAAGGTCGTCAAATTCCTGACTGGAAAAAGTTTCTTTGAGCTGGGAACAGTTTACATGTATATGTTCCTGCTTTTGAGTCAGTTTAAACCAGCAGCCCTTAATCAGGTTTCTTGGCGAATCGATTGTTCAGCATCCTGGTATATCAACAATTACTATGATGCATGAAGAAGAAGTCATTTATCTAGCTAGCACTTCCAAGAGCCTCAAATCTGCTCATAAGGAGTTTTCAGGTTTTAAGAATTATTTTGTATGCCCGATGAAGTAAATACTCGCATGATTTTACATGCTATTCATGTAGAAAAGAGTAGGATTATAATGAAGTCACAGGGTACAGATGTTCTGATATTTTGTACGTTCATTCCTTCCCCTCCATGCAGCATACGCATGAGCTATGGTTTCAAGCAGGCACTATAACTTGAACACAAGATTTTCGCCGCTTTATACCTGTTCACGAAATATGTAAAAGTTTCAGGTTTGCCATATGTAACATTCTACCAATCGCACATGCTATAACATGATGCGATACAACGTCATCTCTGTTTAGAAACGGTAAGCGCAGTTTTTTCCGTCTTGAAGGACTACCCGGCAGATTTCACCAATTTGTCAAACGTTTCTAATTGTGACAATGATGAATCTATAGATGCAGCTCGAGATCTTGTTGTTAGGTTGAATGATATTAAGGCAAAAATCGAAATAGATCATTGTGACCCAAAACAAAATTGAGCGTAAAATTGGCTCCAATTCAAAATTTCTCCCTTGACAACCTTCCTCATCTTGAATCTACTTTTAAACAATATGAAATAAGAGATTCACTCTAGACATAAATTTGATGTCTTCCCATATAGCAAAACTATCCTAACATTCTCCTCTGCAGTTCGGATTGGAAAAAGAAGAATGACTTGTTCCTGTCTATCACGAATGTCAGATGTCATATGAATTTCTGCTAGATTTAGTTTGTACTTGTGAGGGGAAAAGTGTGTTTTCAAAGGGTTGCATTTGCTTCGAAAACAAATCTCTTATGTACAGATTTATGCCAGTGTCAGGAAAATACCATATGTCAAAATGTAAATACTCGTCTGGTTGCAGTTAAAAACATTGATGACGACGAAGATGACGATGTATAAGATTTCATTTTTCTGTTTTTACCTGATGTATCATTATTACTATCGAATGAAAATTCAGCAGTCCGTAATATTTTCTAAACAATAAATAAAACATCTCCTCAATTTTGAAATAGTTGTTGTCAGCTTGTCTTCATTTTATAAGTTTTTAATGTCCCTTTGGTTTCTCACGCCTTTTTTGTTTGCAATGTTTATAAAATACATCGTTGCTGTACATAACCCTCTCCCTTATTATATTTTTTGAATAATTGTAAACATAACAGCCAATTGTTGCTCATTTAATCAATTGCATCTGCATATGTAGGATGGGGTGTTTTAACTTTTCCTAATAGATGTTTTGTTTTTATTACTTTAAACCCCTTTTCTCCGTTTGCAGTAATTATAGTACGACCGCAAAAATTGGAAATTGTTTGGTCGTAATTGTTATCACATTTGCGTCGTCGTCTGTGTCTCTTCCGAAGACATTTGGTTTTCGCACTATAACTTTAGTATAAGTAAATAGAAATCTATGAAATTTAACACAAGTTTTAAGACCACAAAAGGAAGGTTAAGATTGATTTGGGGATTTTTGGTCCCAACAGTTTAGGAATTAGTGGCCAAAAAGTGGCCAAATTAGCAATTTCTTGGTTTTTGCACTACAACTTTAGTTTTGAGTAAATAGAAATCTATGAAATTTAGACACAAGGTTTAAGACGATAAAAGGAAGGTTGCGATTGATTTTGGGAGTTTTTGGTCAAAACAGTTTATGAAAAAGATGCCCAAAGGGTCCAAAATTAAACTAAGTTTGATTTTAACAAAAATTAAATTCTTGGGGTTCTTTGATATGCCGAATCTAACTGTGAATGTAGATTCTTAATTTTTGGTCCCGTTTTCAAATTGGTCTACATTAAGGTCCAAAGGGTCCAAAATTAAACTTAGTTTATTATAACAAAAATTGAATCCTTGGGGTTCTTTGATATGCTGAATCTAAAAATGTACTTCAGAAATTTTATTATTAGCCCAGTTTTCAAGTTGATCCAAATCGGGGTCCCAAATTAAACTTTGTTTGATTTCATTAAAAATTAAATAATTGGGGTTCTTTTGAAATGCCAATTCTAACTGTTTTTTGTAGATTTTTAATTTTTGGTCCCGTTTTCAAATTGGTCTACCTTAAAGTCCAAAGGGTCCAAAATTAAACAAAGTTTGATTTTAACTAAAATTGAAATCTTGGGATTCTTTGATATGCTGAATCTAAACAAGTACTTAGATTTTTGATTATGGGCCCAGTTTTCAAGTTGGTCCAAATCAGGATCCACAATTATCTTATTAAGTATTGTGCATAGCAAGAAATTTTCAATTGCACAGTATTCAGCATTATAGCAAGAAATCTTCAATTGCACAGTATTGTGTAATAGTAAGAAATTTTCAATTGCACAGTGAGTATTGCGAAATAGCAAGAAATCTTCAATTCCCCAGTATTGTGCAATAGCAAGTATTTTCAATTGCACAGTATTGCGCAATAGCAAGAAATATCTAATTGCACAATAGCAAGAAATTTTCAATTGGAGTTATCTTTCTTTGTCCAGAATAGAAGTTGAATCAACATAAATTATTGTTTTATACAATATATATAGGTTAATAGGCAGTTTCGTTTTTGATACTGACTATATGATGTGGAATATCTAGACGAGCCCGTTACTACCAACTGATAAATTAAAACAATCTTTACCATTCAGTGATAAAAAGCACTTTTTTTACATTTTAATATTTTATGATGTATTTGAATGAGTAGTTTTGGAATAAGGGAAAGGGGGGATGTGAAAATTATTTTTTTTGGAGGGGGGGGGGGGGGTCGATTTTCCTCATTTCAGATTTCATAAATAAAAAGAAAATTCTAATCTACTTCAAAAGAAGGGAAATTAAAAAATAAATTACACAGTGAGGAATGTCTCCTGCTTCTGCATTGATTAAATCGGTATCAAATGTCTTCAAATATTTAGTCGATTATTATCTAACTGATGTTCAACACAACAAGGATTTTTATCAGACTTTATATCTGGTGGTTGTTTAAATAAGACAGAATCAGGAGAAATAGAAACCAGAAGCATGCATATAATGATAGACATATTTATCTCTGGAAGATATGTATACAATATGAATTTGGCAATGGGTGTTGACTGTTTAAATACAAAATGTAATTTGTTTAAAAACATTTAATTAGGTACTGTCGATTACTTGATTAAAAATTGTTTGTAATAAATGACATTTTTAATAAGTTTGTAGATTTTAAACTTTCATTTGAAGCATAACTTAATTACATCCTACCTGAACCTTGCCTTAATTGTTTACTTGAAGAGTAAATGCATGGATAGAAATTCAATATCTACATTTAATATCATCCTCATTTCATAAGCACTTAGTTGTGAATATTTACACTAAATCAGAATTGTTAGGTCAATTAGGGCTGTGTAAATTGATGTTCAATGATAAGGTGAACATGCAGCATGTGTTCTGCTCATTGTTAAAGGCAATTCAGTTAGAATGAAGTGTTAACTTTTAATAGAAATATTTGTTCTCTAGTGGAGAATTGTCTCATTGGCAACAACTACAACTCTTTTAATTTTTTTTATAATTAAATTGGTTTAATTCAAGTGTCTTTCTTTTGACTAGATGTATAGATTGACATATTTATTGAATGAAACTCAACATTAGCTTACACCATAGTCAGTTTTGTCCTGTTTACAACATTGTCAGGTTCATTGGATTCAGGTGTGTGTTATGGTCACAAATACATTAAAATCTTGTTGGGGATAAGAAATTAAATTTTTTATTCCCTGAAAATTATTCTCAATGTTTATCTGTATAAAGCACATACATCAAGCAATACTACTTTGCTATATTTGATGGATCTTGGGACAACAGATACATCGAAACTAAATAACAAGGGTTCTAGGTAATGATTTTATCATTCTTTTCATATTTGGGTACAAATATAGCTATGTCCTCCTTAAGACCTTAATCGACCATGATTGAGGTAGTAAACTTGTTTTTTAGCCGGATATTTACAACATAATTACACAATTTAATTTAGTAAAAGCACATGTTTATATATATATATGTGAATCACATTATTACAATGAACAAAAATCGCTACTGTCTATTAAAGTGATTGGCCCATTGTTGACTTACCGATTGGTTGGTTAAATCTACCTGTTATCCACTGTTACCTATATATATTTTATAATCATCAATAATCGCCATTCATTTTATTGCACATTCATTGAAAGGAGGTCATTTTGACATTTTAACAAAACATTTTGTTATTTGGTTGGATAAATAACTCAATATCAGTGTTTATAATTAGTGTGTAATTTTCCATTCACTTTTTTGTGGGACACTATCAATATAATACTTCAATTGAACTAAATTATAATCCTGGTACCTTTGATGATAACTATTGGGAACATGGATTTGAAAATGCAAAAGGATTCATAAGTGATGATAATTAACTAATTGTTTTTTTTTTTTAAAGATCTACCATGTCATTCGATTAAAAACAATGGTATGGATGGAATGCATCATGTATTGGAAATATTTAGGATGGTACTCATCTATAAGATGAAGGTAAGTGGATTTTCAAAGTGTATTGGAGAATATATATTTTACATATAATCAAAAAGCACTGTTAAGATTTTAAAATAAAGAAATGATGAATTGTCAGTAATTTAATCTTCTATTGTATATCAAAAGAAATCAAAGCAAAAATAATTTCAGATGATAAAATATTTGGATTAGAGAAAAACAAGAACAGATTTCCCACTCGCACTATCATTTTCTATGTTCAGTGGACGTTGATGTTGGGATCAATACTCTAATTTGGCAATACAATTAGAAAGATCATATCATAGGGAACAAATGTACTAAGTTTCAAGTTGATTGGACCCTAACTTCATCAAAACCTACCTCCTTGACCAAAAAAGAGTAGGTTCAGTAAGACCCCTTTTTGGCACCCAATTATATCAGTTTTACAAAATTGTGAAAATGTAATCTATAAGCTATCTATTGGAAAGTAGAATGCTGTTACATAAATATGGGCTGTTTTTGATCAAACAATGGACACACCGGGTACTAGCATCATTAAGACCCACCACATTATTTAAGTTTATGCCTGTCCAAAGTCAGGAGCCTGTAAATCAGTGGTTGTTGTTTGTTTTATGTGTTACATATTTGTCATTTGTTCATTTTTTTATATAAATAAGGCCGTTACTTTTCTCCTTTGAATTGTTTAACATTGTCTTATCGGGGCCTTTTATAGCTGACTATGCGGTATCGGCTTTGCTCATTGTTGAAGGCGATACGGTGACTTGTAGTTATTAAAGACTGTATCATTTTGGTCTCTTATGAACAGTTATCTCATTGGCAATCATACCACATCTTCTTTTTTTTTATAAGTTACTGAAATCTTCACATTTTAGCATTTTTGTTCAATTTTAGACGGTTTCCATCTTAAATGAAAGTGGCCGCATTCGTGTTCATTCATAATATTGAAATGCAAGTTGTATTTGATGATGACACATAATATATATAAAGGTTGAGGATGAACACAGATGCGGCAATTTTCATTTTTGACAAAAAAACATCTGAAAAGTTACGTTTTTGGCATATTTAATAGATTTTTCATATTTAAGCTTAAATCGAAGAGTTTTTAATGACTAAATCAGTTAAAATCATTCACAAGAACTGATTGAATCAATTGAAATAGACACTTAAGTGTTAAAAGTATCTAAAATCTTTCGTTAGATGAACTTGAAACTTTATGCCAAAAATGGCCCTTACAGGACCTACTCCTTTAACCTGACGCGTGACGGACAAATGGACAAACAAACAAATGGACCCACAGATCAAAAAACATAATTGAACCATTAAAACAATTTTCATATAAGGAAATATTAGGATTAGAGATAATTTATATTAAACTATTTCTAGTATATAATAAAATTCAAAACTGCTTTATCAAAAGAAAATAAGACCCCGTTCACACTAGCAATTTTTTTTTATCGATCTAATATGAATCCATCTAAATAAAATCAGTTAGCGTTCACATTATCTTTAATCATAACGATCTCTATTGGTCTAATCTGAACCACTGCGTTCACCCTACATTTAAAAACGCATGCAATCGATCTAACCTTTTTACCCGTAAAACTGTAAACATTGTGTATAAATAGAACTGATTTACCAAATTCATGTGGTGATACACATGATACATACACATGAAAAAAAAATTGGATAAAGTGTGTCTCTTGAATCACAAGTTAAAATTTTGATACTGGTGTTATTGCAGTTTTCTTTAATTTTGATTTCGCTAATCTATGCTACGGCAAAGACAACATGTTTTCAGTTTGTGCTAAAGGTCCTTTAACAGAAAAAATAGGGGTTAAACAATTAAACCACTTCATTTTCTATGTTCAGTGAACCGTGAAATTGGGGTCAAAAGTCTAATTTGGCTTTAAAATTAGAAAGATCATAGCATAAGCAACACGTGTATTAAGTTTCAAGTTGATTGGACTTCAGCTTCATCAAAAACTACCTTGACCAAAAACTTCAACCTGAAATGGGACGGACGGACGGACGCACAGACAGACGCACAAACAAACGGAGCCACAGACCAGAAAACATAATGCCCCTCTACTATCGGAGGTGGGGCATAAAAATTTATAAAATGATGCCTATATAATAGATGATGACATATGTATATGTATGCATTGGTTCAAGAATTGAATAATCATTATTTTTCACTGGTCACTCCTTTCATATGCCTTCAAGACTGTAATTTATGGAAGAAGTGGTAAAAACATTTTTCAGTAAATATACATTATTAGGTCAATGAATGTTTTAGTATGAGGCTGAGAAACTAGGGAAGGGCAAGGTTCTACCAAGCCCTTCAAGACTTAGAGTACAAAAAGTTTATATTTTTATGAAATTGACTTAATATAGTTTTTATAATTTAAACTAATACAATGGATAGCTTTTTAAATCAATAAATAATTGTCAAACTTATTTTCATCTCTTAATGAATCCCTGATTGTGGAGATAATGAAATTGACATTGTACAAAATATAGCTATGTGACTATATTTAAGAAATAAACACACCTAGTTGCAGTATAAATGTAAATATATGTACCTTTCTAAAGTGTTCATAATTTCATACAAGTTAAGTAAAGGTGTACTCAAATTATTGTCTATATCAATTTGTAAATTACAGAAGCATTTAGCTTGACTAAAAAGTACAAATTTTCAGATCTAGCCAAATTGTTTTAAAAACTTTCACAAACCACCTAAAGTTTGTATCTCTGAACTGTTGTTACTTGACAAGATGAGATTTGACTTACTAAAAGTGATAATTAATGAGATTTCTAATGTAAACATTATTTTAATTTTCTAAATATCTGACGGTGCATAGAGTTAAAACTTAGATCTCTGATTTTTTTTAATAATCAATTTCATTGAAGTTTATTGTTAACTGATCTATGAAGAAATAAATGTAACCTATTTTTCCTGCCTGTGATCTTATCTTTAAAATCCTATTCAATAATCTCAAATAGTCATCAATATGTTGACATGAACTAATCATAGGTAAAATATAATGATAATATAACTGAAATGTATAATTTTAGAAATTCTAAGGATTTCTACCACACCTGTTGGCAAATCTTTCAGAATATTTGTTCCTCATTGCTCTTAAACATCGTTCATTATTTTGCATTTTGAAGATTTTTTATTATTATATATTAGGGTCACTGATGAGTCTTTTATAGACAAAACCATTGGAACCTGGTTAACTATGATGAGTTTATTAGTTTACCCTATAAATACAACTTATCAGCTAAAATCAATAATTCACACTACTTCACCTTACAAGGCAAAAGTTAGGGGGAGTGTTGGGATCCCGCTAACATGTTTACCCCGCCACATTATTTATGAATGTGCCTGTCCCAAGTCAGGAGCCTGTAATTCATTAATTGTCGTTTGTCTATGTGTTACATATTTGTTTTTCGTTCATTTTTTTTACATAAATGAGGCAGTTAGTTTTCTCGTTTGAATTGTTTTACATTGTCTTATCGGGGCCTTTTATAGCTGACTTTCATTGTTGAAGGCCGTACGGTGACCTATAGTTGTTAATGTTTGTGTCATTTTGGTCTTTTGTGGATAATTGTCTCATTGGCAATCATACCATATCTTCTTTATTATGTAAACAATGTATTACTTCCTCTTCATCTTATCTAATTGTACTTAACAGATGGCATTTTACCAACTACTGTATAATGAGATTATAAAGAAGTTGCCATTAAATTCATACGTTTTATCCCTTTTAAATATCTTTATGAAGCTGAAGACAAATTAGGAAAACTATTCTGTTACCAATAATAAGTCTTAATAGACTCAACTACAATAAATATTCTATGAAATTGGCAAATCTCTTTTCGTACTTTTGTGAAATTGTAATATAGTTATTGTACATGACAATGAAGAGTATTGAACTTGAAGCTGGTGCAGTTGATTAGAGACTGTTTTTATTCAATTTTAAGTTGAATAATTAATATGAAATAAGTATTTTATATAATCTTTTTCAAATATTAATATTTCAAGAAAAATTCTTGAAATGTTTGAACTTAAAAACAGAAAAAAGGCCAATTGCTCAAAACAAACTTTGTTTCCTGTTTCGAGTTTGAAGAGCAGGCAAATATGTAAAGAAAATCTGTTTCCCTATCTATATCAAGTAAATGGAAAGAAAAATGTGTATAGAACTGATTTACAAGATCAGACATGAGCTGAAAAAAATTGAGTTGTACTTCCACAGTTAGGATTTTTATCTTATAAAAGAGCACACATCATTGCTGAGAATTTTTTTGATTTTTTAATTGGTTTGGTGTATGTTGCATTGTTTTTTGTTTTTTATTGCACTTCAGTGTTTGTTTTGTCCTCTTATAGTTGATGTGTTTCCCTTAATCTTACTTTATAACTCGGATTTCTTTTCTCTCAACTGATGTATGACTTTTGAACAGGGGTATACTACTGTTGCCTTTATTTAAACACAAAACAGTTCAATTCCTTCATGAAGCTGAATGTAGATTAAGGTGACAGGAATTATAAATACAGGTATAATTTGCAATATCAAATATAAAATCTTATTTTTTTTAAGTAGATAAATTGCCCTGTTTATTTATTAGCATGGGTGTCCTATTAATAGTACGGTTAGAAATTTGGTTTGATATAATGTCCCCATAGGAACACAGAAATAATTCACTACAAAATACCCACTTTAAATTCATAATCAGAAATCATGATAAAAAAAACAAGTTTTTTGTTGTCAATTACAAGAAGTGTAAAAAAGAAAATTTTAATTCAAAAACAAAAAAAATCTGAATGAAATGATGTACTGTTAGTATATATATTTTAAAAGAAGTAAATATTTTACAAAGAAACATAATCATATATATATATACAAACATCATTTTGATCAACGCAAAACATAATTAACATCAAAACATGTAATTGACTAAGGCACACAATTTTTATAGTTAAATTCAATCTCTTTATACACTTCAATCTGAAATACATTCGAAACATTTATTTAAGTACACAAGTTTTAATTTCATAATGACATTAGCTTCACTTCTATCAGAAAACCCCATCAGAATTTGAACAGTTTAATACTCAAATATTGGATTTGTTTCTTTTAAGGAAATCTTGATGTTGCATTATCATTAAGGAATATATATTGTAATAGATGTGAACCAAATAGCTATGGTAGTGGCTCAGGGTAGTGGTCTAAAGGCAGGTTGTAACTAGCTAAGTTTCCTTGACAAGGTAACTATGTCAAAGTCATTAGTTGTCACTATCAAAGATTTTCCACCACAAACTTGGTCAGGAAAGATGGATTGTGATTGGATAAACCCATCCAAATCTAACCAAGTTTCATGAAATCAGATGAGATTCTATTTCATCAAAGCCTGTCAAGGTTTTTGTTGACAGCTCAGATATTAGAAAACTTTTAAGTAGGAAAACTTGTGATAGTTACAACAGGCTTTCACACATTAAATATGAGAGATTATAGTTTATATCATTTTATCTCTCTTTTGATTCAAACAAAAAAATCAGGTTCTTATTATGTAAACCTTACACAATGCTATTGTGATAATTTTTATCAAAATGATGTTCCTAAAATACTTCTTCATGAAATTTAACCCTAATCAATCTATTAATCATGTTTGCATACAAGGTGTGGCACTCTTGCCATGGGATTACAAATCTAGATGAACTATGAATTGACATAATTTATCTCTTAAACAATTAAGTTATTATAGTATATTAAATAGCCAAATCACCTGTTAAGATAATTTGAATTTACTTGACAATAAATAACTACAATAACTCTTCAAGTGGTAAACTGATACAGTTGTGTGAAAATAATAGTTCCTATTAAATGAATAAATAGATATCAATCTGCAGGAAAACAGTTTAAGGACTACCATAAAATTTATTCATTCATGGGAAGAAAGGACTGAAAAGAATGATTCTGATTGGTGAAATCTATAGTACCTTATTTGGAAAGTCAGGTTATTAATTATCTGGAAATTCCCAGTTGTTCTCTCAGTTGTGAATTGAAGTCAATATGAACAGTTTCATTATATAAATCTGGTGATTATTTGCTTTTTTGTCAGGAATATAGAAAATCTCCAATTTTTGAATGTGTAAGTAGATACATACTTTTCTGCAATTTATCAAAAAAAAAATAATGTTGTCTTAATATTGGCTAACTAATAATTTACACATCTAAATCATGAAACAAGTATGTTTTAACTTAATACTGTGAAAATACTTTTTTCTTTTTACATATATTTGAAGGATAATATGGTATAACACTGAAACCCTGAACTCAAAAGCCCTCACAAACGCATCTTTTTGGTGTACTCTGAAGTCTGAATGCACTAACTAAATGAACTTAATAATAAAGTTAAGTTAACTTCAGCAATCAAACAAAGCCACCTTGTCATGAATTCATGAATTGTGAATGTAAGGACTACATAATTTTTTACAGAAGATAAATGTTTACCAGTTATGTTCATATTCTTTGGTGCACTAATAAATAGTAGAACACACTCGCAAAATCACCAGCATTTAAAGTGTGGTATAAAGTATATCAACTGTAACTGTTGCAGCATTTCAGGAAAGGTATCAAAAGTCATTGGTACTTGAGGGACAGGACAATATATATCACCACTCCCCCTCTTTTCTACATCTTATTATTTTTATTTTCAATTTTTTTAATACATACTGTGTCAAGACATTTTATACTTTAATAAATAATCTCTATATAATATATACCCACTGTTAATAGTAAGCTTGGAATTCATAGTAAATATCAAATACAATGTCCATTTATTTTATCAAATATGTATGTTCATAGTCTACAAAAAAAGCGGGAAAAAAAAGTCCAGTCCCTCCAAAAACATATGAAAAATATGTGTAATTTTAAACAATCTTAAACAGATGTCTTTTCTATGACATAAAAGTTTTCTGATGACAGAAACAATATCCAGACCACCTTATTTTCGTTTTCCTCCCAATATAACCCAAACAGAATAATCATTAGCAAGGATTACAACTGCGACTATGCATCATGTACTGATAGGACAAAAATGAATAATGATTAATTTATTGTGGAAGAAAGTGAAGTGACATACAAAATGAGTTCAATAACTATTATCTTAACATTATAGATTATAATGTTAAGATAATACTTATTCGGTATTTGTGCAAAGATGATGTTTTTTTATTAAGATTAAGTTAAGATTAAATATTGCAAAAACATTTTTGTATATAAGTGTTTTTTTGTGAGCAGAAAATGATCTGTGGTAGAAACTCTTATGTGTACTATGTACTTATTATTGTTTAGGCATGACTATCACTAACAATAATATTGTATTTCCCATAAATATATTTAGTACTGAGAAAAATTCCAACAAACAAAACTCTAACACTAAAGTTTGCATCATCATATTAAATTAAATATAAAATACCTTCTCAGCCAGATTTCATAAATACCTCACAAAATATTATAATCCAGAAAATAGTTTTCAATGGGGCCATTATAAATAATAGGTTTGCTTGCCCAAATGCTACTTACTCAGAAAATATTTTTAAGTGTGGCCTGGTTAGACTGGTTTTAAGGTTGTAATTCAAATGTACATTTAATGAAGTATTCATCATAAAGAGTAAAAAGTTTATAAGACCATTGATTTTGTTACCCAACCTGCTAGGGAAAAAACAAGACATTTCTAAATATCTGCTTGATTAAGTTTAAACAGTTAGTAGATGGACACCAGATGTTTGGCAATGATAAATAATCTTACCGCTTCCTGATGTCTAGTTTGTACCATCCTGACATAATGATCTCCTTTATTCTGTCTCAAAAATGCACACTTAGGAAACCACCTAGCATGCTCAACCCAGGGATCATCTCCAGCTTCCCAGTTCCTCAGTCCACCACCACAGAAAAAGCATCTTGTATAATCACCATAACCTGAAATGAATTCCATATAATTGTCAAACCACAATCCCTTACTGTGAGTTTATGATTATTCATACAGTACAAGTTTCTTAAGGATAAGGGTGAATTACAAATCTAAATATTGAAAAAAGTAAAATTACAAGAATACTGAAATTCGAGGAAAATTCCAAAAAACAGAAGGTCCCTAATAGCTTCAACTGATAAAAATTAGCTTTTGTTTTGAAAGGTTTTACAACTTCATATGAATTATACAAGGGGGTCAAACATATTACACAAATCAAAATTATTTTAAGTGTTCAGGAATGATGATCTGTGATTTTACTCTCTACTCATCACAGAATAACTACAGGATGTTAACACATTGTTGTTGTAGACACTTGCCTTGTGTGCCTTACTGCAGCTAGACCCTGTATATCAATCAGCTCACATATTTAAAGACAACTTGACATATTGTTTAAATGATAACAGTTAGTAATCCCTATGATCCAACATTTAAAAGGTATGCTTGGTGTCACCTGTACGCTTTGTTATATATGCTTAGAGTAGGTATTTACATTAAGTGTCAAACCCTTTGACTTTATTTAAACATACATAATGATAGATAAAACGATCATATTTTCAGATTTTTTTGTTACCTGGTCCCAGATAAGACAAAAATGAAAGAATATTATTAATAATGTTTGAACTAAAATATTTGTCTCAACATAGAGAAGTTTAACCTAAAAAGTAGAAGAAAAGCTGAAAATTTTATTATTTTCTTTTAATATCAGTGTCCAGTGTCAAATATTATATGGAGGAAACAATTCTTTCACTCAATCATTTCCTTCTGAATAAAAAAAAATATTTGCTTTATTTATCTGATTATATCTTTAACCTAAATTTTTAAGAATTGAACACAAAAAAAGGACAAGGACCCATCTCACAGATACCTTTTACACTTCAAAAATCTCATTGAAAAAACTCAAAGTTAAGGATCAATTATTATCTCCTCTGACTAGTAGATTTTGATTATATTTGATTGCAAAGTACAAAAAATTAAGAAGAAACTTTTGTTTTAGAAAACGTCTTAAATATCATGAATATGTTTTCAGATAGATAACATGCCAGAGTGAGCTACTAATGTACATTTTCATGATTTTGAAGCCTATAATGTAGGAACTGTTTTTAATACACCAAATGTCTTTTGATTATCTAAATTAATGAACATACAATTATATACTTCCTTTAAGGATATTATATCAAATAATGTTATTGCAGGAGGTATTAATGGCAGTTATTCATTATCAATACAGAAAACTGTTAGGTTGACTGAGTGAAGACTTTAAATAAAGAGTTAAGAACTTTAAAAACAAAATAAATTACAGTGGTTCTTTTGATGTTTATAATTTTGGAATTGGTGTACAAACAATGAGATTACCCATTGTTATCTAGATTCTGAAAAGGCTATTTCTTTACCTAATATTTTATTATTTTTCAAAGGAAAGTGATCGATGGCCATTGTAGGGTGTCTATTGAATAAAGTTTTCATAAGACACCATTATTGGAAAGAATCTCTGTTGATGCGTTTCCCTTGTTTTTATTTTGTTACATGGATTTGTTTTCCCTCCAGCAATTTATGACTTTTAAACAGCGGTATGCTACAGTTGACTTTATTTACTGATTATGTTTTAGAATTGATAATTGGTGTATTGTTTAAACTTTATCATCTTCATTGCTACTGAACTATTTCACTGTCTTTAAAATATAAATCTATTTTATAAGACATATATGTATTTTTTTTAAATTTTGAACCTACTTTATTTATTCCAGAATCATTTATGATTGATCAGTATTTATTCAGCTTTAAACTGAGGTTATAACCTATAATCACGTAAAAACAAGTATGAAATCTCTTTTGGTTATTATTGATTGAGTGAATATAAACATAGAAACATATCACCACTATTTTGTCAACACAATTATGAAACATCTTTTCTTTCTTATATCTAAACTTGAATGCCTATTATGCCATTGCACATAAAATTATCCACCCTTTTTCACAGGTGTTCTTTAATGGGCTTACATTATTCAATTACAAAAAAACAACATGAAAATCTTATTGGCTAATTTAACATAAACCTATATTTAAGAAATGCATCAATTGTAAAAATGGCTTTGTAATTATTAAACAATAAGAAAATATGGTTTGAATGCTTATAATTAGACAACACACCACCCAAGACCATATGACAGAAATAATGAATTTCTGCTTATTTCACTATGAATAATTGATCTATACCTATGGAATGCAAAAACACAAAGAGTTATTACTTTATATCTTTTTTTTTTTTTTTTTTATTAAAGTCTAAGTTAAAAGGTATCAGACTTGAAAGGCCTATTTTCAAAATTTACATATATGAAAACAATACTTGAGATTGGGAATATATAAGTAACTTCTAGGCTCAACTGTTTTTTTCCTTTTTTTTTTAAATACTGAAATGAGTTTCTGTATAACTGATTAGAAAAAAAAAACACACCTTAAAGATGACTTTGAAGATTTACAGAACAGTCTGACAGTCAGTTCAAATAACTAAATGTATCCTCTGCTTAGAAACACACAGAGAATAAGTTGTATGTATAATATGCTTATTTTGTGTAAATATATAACTCATTTTGTTATGTGTCCCTGTCTTTTGGATGAAAATAAAAAGGCAAGTTAATTTGGTAACTTGTTGCAAACTTTCCCCAAAGATCTATGGTAATGAATTAATCAAATAAAAGTTTCAAACATAATTTAAGAAATCATTTGAGCATTTGTAAGAGGTCCTATTAGTAATTGATGCAATTATTTATATCTCCCCTAAGAAGAATCAGTTAATCATTATCAACAAGTGATGTCTTTAAATAATACGTTAAGAACTTGAGTAACTCCCAGGATAAAGAATAGCAACAAATTAGTGTAAAAACTTTTCCTTTTTATGTCTTATAAATGTCTACTGTACCCACTTCTTTATACCTTAATTTACATAGAGGTGTTAGCATTTATCAAGTTCAGATTTTGACAATTAAATAAAAAAAGAGACATTAGTACAGCATTCATAATGACAATAAAAAAGCTGTGATCAGGTATAAATTTGATGATAGATTAATAGATGTAATTAAGATTATATTTCATATTGATTAATATAAAACATCTTCGAAAAGTCTGGAAAATTTGAGATAATGACATGCTTCCTGTATTTCTCAAACTAATTGCTTTTTTTTTTTATACAAGTGAAAACATAAAATCATTATTTATTAGTTTTATATAACTAGTGGTCTCATATCTTTGGGGCAAACATCCCTCAGGTATCAGAAGACTACATATAAACATACATATATCTGTCTATTTTTCATGTTTTTATGTGAGGGGGATGAAAAAAATTAATGGCTTTTAAAGCTAGTCTCAGGGTGAATAAACTCATCATAGATACCAGGACTAAATTTAGTATATAAGCCAGACGCACCTTTCGTCTACAAAAGACTCATCATTAGTGATGCTCAAATCCAAAAAAGTTAAAAAGGCAAAATAAAGTATGAAGTTGAAGGTTTCAGGGAAGTAAGAAGTTGAAGGTTTCAGAGTGATTCATTTGTCATATGCTGATAAATAATCTAAAGAGCTGGTTCTCCTCCATTCAATATAAACATGCATGTATGAAAAGTTGTTTTTAAAATAATATTATGATTCATATGTAATATTTTTTTTCAAACCAATGTGTGTGAGTGTGTCCATCTAAATAAAAGACTATTTCCTTGTGTACTCAAGAATTTCATATGACTTTATAAATAGATATTTGGGGAGGAGTGCAGAATTAAAAAACTTATAAAGAAGATTTGATAAAAATCAATGTATTATCCTGACAACAACAAATAAAACAAATTATTATTTACAAGTCCTCCCTCTGACAAATTATTTCATATTTTTTTCATGATTATCAAATTTCTCAATGGTTTTGCTTAGAAGAAGTCATAGTCTTATTTGAATATGTTCCAACTGACTGATAAACTGTGAGCATGGAAACAACAAATTATTGACAGATAAACATCAAAGAGTGTGATATAAGGTCATATTATTTTACAACTTTCTAACTCCTTTCATCTTGAAACTAGTGTGAAATCTTGCCATTTTTGTTAAAAATAGTTCCTCATTGTTTAATGTGAAATCCAATATTACCATGAAATATCTTTCTTTCATAACCTGCTATTTAGTTACAATATCATCTGGATGATGATTTGTCTTTTCTTTTCATACCAATAATTCAGTGCAAATGACAATTAGACATCAATTGTTCACAGGTGTGCTTTTAAAGGGCTTAAATTATCAATCAAAACTATATTCTTAAAGATCCACCTGTAACATAGCAGTACATTTTAATAAGTGATATATGGTGCAGTATTTGAACATTTTATCAAAATATCCTGCCTAGTTAATTAGGAATAAATTGAATCTGTTATAGGAAGTAAGTAAATTGTTTATTATAGTGACATGTGTAAATCAACATTATTAAATATATACTTTGTACAGTGAGAATCAAATTACTATATAATACACCAGGCCCAATGGACCAACAAGTCACTTTTTACGTATTAAAGTTCCAAAATCACGTGTCAATTGTCAATTCAAATTTAGATTCAAGAAACAGATAATTACAAATTAAGAATAAGCATTGCGCTGTTGAAGTTCATATATTATTCTTCTAACATTTCTCAAGTTTGTGAAAAAGTTTAAGAGTATTAGCTAGAGTAAACTGTTTGTTTTCTATGGAAAAGTGATGCTGCTAAGTATTTAGCTATTTTTCTTGGAGAGTTCACCATTAAAAATGTTTATTTTTCCCTGGACTTCTAGCTGTATAAAGGCATAGCTAAGTTTCAGAACTAAGAAAATTTATAAGGTAAGATCACCTTTATGAAATATGAAATAATTTTAAATTGTTATCTAAATTAAACATAGTTTTTAAAAACATACTTGTTAAAAAATATTGTTTGTACAGTATGAACATAGAAGCATAATGAAATCTATGATAGTATAAGATAGTTAATTTCAAACTTAAAGTTTTAGATAATGATTAAAATGATTTGCTTTATACAAATAATTGTTCCTTTTACAGTTTTGGAAATACATATTTTTTATTATTGTTACATTTTCAATTTAAATGTTTTTTAAGAACTGATTTCCCTAAGGAAGTATGTACAATTTGTTGTTTGAAAATTTATATCAGTTCATATTCTTTTAATGATATTTTCATAATCTAAGATACTTTGACATAAATAAATAGGGAATGTGTCCATGGGAGGATTCCACCTGCTTGAATAAAATGACATAATTGAAAAAGCCGTAAAAGTGACACTATCCAAATTTGTATTTGATCTGAGTTTTGTGGTGATAAGTATTGTGTATCCCAGGCAAAGATTACCTTAGCCGTATTTTGCACAACTTTTTTGGAATTTTGGATTCTCACTGCTCTTCAACTTTGTTTTTGTTTGGCTTGATAAATATTTTGATATGAGCATCACTGACAAGTCTTATGTAGACGAAACGCGCGTCTGGCGTACTAAATTATAATCCTGGTACCTTTGATAACTATTTACACCACTGGGTTGATGCCACTGCTGGTGGACACTTCGTCCTGAGGGTATCACCAGTCCAGTAGTCAACATTTCGGTGCTGACATGAATATCAATAATGTGGTCATTTTATAAATTTCCTGTTTACAAAACTTTGAATTTTACAAAATTCTAAGGATTTTCTTATCCCAGACATAGATTACCTTAGCCATATTTGGCACAACTTTTTGGAATTTTGGATCCTCAAAGCTCTCCAACTTTGATCTTGTTTGGCTTTATAAATATTTTGATATGAGCGTCACTGATGAGTCTTATGTAGACGAAACACGCGTCTGGCATACTAAATTATAATCCTGGTACCTTTGATAACTATTTACACCACTGGGTCGATGCCACTGCTGGTGGAAGTTTCGTCCCTAGGGTAACACCAGCCCAGTATTCAACATTTTGGTGCCGACATGAATATCAATAATGTGGTCATTTTTATAAATTTCCTGTTTAAAAAACTTTGAATTTTACAAGAAACTAAGGATTTTCTTATCCCAGGCATAGATTACCTTGGCCATATTTGGAACAACTTTTTTGGAATTTTGGATTCTCAATGCTCTTCAACTTTGTTCTTGTTTGGCTTTATAAATATTTTGATATGAGCATCACTGACGAGTCTTATGTAGACGAAACGCACCTCTGGCGTACTAAATTTAAATCCTGGTACATTTGATAGATATTTACACCACTGGGTTGATGCCACTGCTGGTGGACACTTCATCCCGAGGGTATCATCAGCCCAGTAGTCAACATTTTGGTGCAGACATGATTATCAATACATGTAATGTGGTCATTTTATAAATTTCCTGTTTACAAAACTTTGAATTTTACAAAAAAACTAAGGATTTTCTTATCCCAGATATAGATTACCTTAGACATATTGGGAACAACTTTTTGGAATTTTGGATCCTCAATGCTCTCCAACTTTGTTCTTGTTTGGCTTTATAAATATTTTAATATGAGTGTCACTTATGAGTCTAATGTAGGCAAAACGTGCGTCTGGCATACTAAATTATAATCCTGGCACCTTTGATAACTATTTTTTAAAATATGGTTGAAGCAAACTTAAGTTAAAGGAGGTACACAATAATTCAGCAATTTTTCAATTTGCAAAGGAGCATAATTATAGAGTTAAAAGTGACACCAAGCCAATTTGGAATTGATCTGTGTTTTGTAGTAAAATATTGAAAACAACACGTTATTAATTTCTTGCGTCCGAAGCGCTTTTCTGGATTTACCTTCATCAGGAACGCTCAAAGCCAAACATTTAAAATCCGAAGATGTATAAGTACCGAAACCGTTGAAGAGCTGTATGTCAAAAATACCTAAAATAATAGCCAAATTCATCTAAAGCCAACTTTGCCTGAGGGAGTTGAAACCTTAGGTCTTAATAATTTATAAATTTATAAACGGACAATTTTAGTAACATGCATTGTGTATAAAGTTTCATAATATTTGAATGAGGTTAACTTAAATTAGAAAGTGGAAACAAAACTTCAGCAATATTTCCATTTGTAAAGGGAATACCTCTAAAACCTTAAAAAGTGACGCCACCAAAATTCAAATTCAATCTGGGTTTTGTGATAGTTAGCATTTTGTATGATCAGTTTCATAACATTTTAGTGACAAGTTTAAGAGAATGGAAACCATCTATTGGACATACGTATAGACAAGGGTAAAACCACTATGGGGGAAGCATAAAAACTCACTTTCAAACAAAAGAAATTCCCTGTTGTCAATTTTTTGTTCTGTTAATTTTTGTTGTTGAATTGAAATTGATAAAAAAAAATGCTAATTCAATACAAATTGTAGATCAAAGTAGATAAAAATTTGTGACTGTTCACCTCCAATTTCATTTGGTTAAAAAATGTTTAAAATACCCAAAATTCTAAGATAAAACCTCATTTTATTTAGGTCTCCATAATATGTATTGTTTTAATAATCATAAATTGTTTTTGAGATACAGCGCGACATGTATAAAAACCCTCCACTTTTTTTACAAAATACTCAATAACTCAAAAATAAAATTTTGAGTATCACCAAAAAGTATACAGATCTTTGGATTAATATGACAAAGAAGTGTGTAAAGTTTTAAGCAATAATCATAAATTGATTTTGAGATATGGCACAACATATAAAAAAACCCTTCCCCCTTTTTTCCAAAATACTCAATAACTCAAAAATTATATTTTGAATCATCACCAAAAAGTATACAGATATTAAGATTAATATAACTAAGAAGTGTGTAAAGTTTTAAGCAATAATCAAGAATTGTTTTTGAGATACGGTGCAACATGTGAAAAAAACACACCCCTGTTTTAGTTACAAAGTGCAGTAACTCAAAAAGTTTAAATCTTGTTTTCACCAAAAAAAATACAGATCATTTGACTTTGACCATCATAAGAAACTTAGATAAATCATTCTAAAGTTACGGTGCAACATGTTTACGCTGGACAGATACCAGACATTTGTATACCATAATATGTCCTGTCAAAATTTTGAAGGGCGTATAAAAAAAACCTGATAATTATAAACAAAAGGGAAAACTAGCAACCATGTCTCTAGGACATACCTCATAATACTATTCATTTACCTGCATAAAAGAATCCAGCTGTTGCCATCACTCTTGGTGTCTGATCTAAATAATTAGGCCAACCGTTGTATGTGTTAATTCTCACTGTCAGCACTGCATAGGCTGGGTATCTTGGTTTCTCAAAGTTAATACCTAACGGATCAAATCTGCTTCTGGATGGCTCTGTAACTGCTGTAGAACTACTGGAGCTTCCTGTTGTACCAGTGGTGCTTGTTGTAGTTGTGGCAGGGGCAGGGGGTGGTTGGGATGTGGTACTGCTTGTTGTACTTGTGTTACCACTTGTTGTGGTAGCTGTTGCTGGAGGCTGTATTGATGGACCTATAGATACTGTTGCTGAAGAAGATTCTTGTGATCCTGCTATGGTTCCTTTAAAATGAAGCCTCTGTATTATAATATGAACTTAATTTGTTGAATGTGGGTTGCTTCAACTAGCTTCTTATCATTATATTCTTTACTGATTTTGATTTTGGTGATTTACAATAAGATTCTTGTAGCTTGAATTTACATATATCATAGATAAAAGTATGTAAATTGATGTTGAGGGGTGTAGCACTTAGGTTTGAGTTAGTAGCATAACTATTACTTAAATTGAAATATCAAAATGTACCAATTGATCTATTTTAATAGCGAAGCATGTAGTCTACAGGATATATCACATCTTTGTAGATATGTTGATAATAATCTTTTGTAATATAACTGAAGTTGGATTTAAGATGGGGATCAAATATTTTGAAAGAGGACAAGTTAAGTAATGAAATATAAAATTGCATCATGTGGACTAAAAAAACAACTGAATGAAAATTCTAGGCTGTTGTACTACATCAGCATACACAGGTTGGGAATTTCCTTCACATTTGGGACAAATAAGAAGTCTAAATTTGGGTTTATTTCATCTAATCGAAGTAGGGAAAAAATTCAGTGTTATGTTGACATCTTTAGATTTTGATGGCAAGGATATGTGTCGACAAGGTTTTTATTAATCAAATATTATTTATTTCTTAAAGTCGGCCTATAGTTCCTGTCTGCAATTAACAGAATTCTGAAAAAGAGGACTAGATTTGTATCAGGGCAAAGCATTTTATAAATTTTAAAATCCTCCATGCTGGACAGTTTCCAACATTTAAAGGTTTTTTATATATTCACATAATTATGCACACATCTTATATAATAATTACTTGAAACCATGAATTTTATTTGCTTATTATTTTGAATGATTTTCCAGGAAAATGAAATCTTTAATCAATGAAATTCTACCGATTTGTTGTAAAATAACTGGTATTCAAAGGGTTCTCATGGACTAGGGGAGACAACAATCAAATAGTTTTAGTTGTACTGTTAATACATTGTCCTATAAGTGGTTTAATCTCAAATAGTTCATATAGATGTTCAACTCTTACATGATAGTTGAAACATTAAAAGGGGACACAACTTAAAAGGAATAGTATGGAGAAAAAGATGATTCTTAACATTAAATAAACTGCCAGCATTTAAAGTATTGGAACAAAACTTAATAATTCATATTATCTTTCAGTTTAGAATTTTGGTTGAATAAAATTGAAACAAATACACTAAATCACTAAAACTACTCCTGATTCTAATGCAATTTTAATGAAACAGTCTTAAATTGTCATTGGCTAAAAGTTACTGTCAAATCCATAGATAAAACTCATACCTAAGGAGAGAGCCACCATACTGAATAGCTTGGATAAACAAATGTTCAATTACTACAATATCATGGAAAATAACCACCCTCAAAAATGCAGTTTCAACGTGATTTTTTCCTAATTTGATTCAAACAATCTATGTAAAAACCTTCAAATCGTAATTTCTTATTTGTATGACATTGTGTAAGCCATTTTTCCATTTATAAAGAACAGATAAAGTTATGACACCCAAATTTAAACTTGATGTTTCGTTGGTTGTTTAAAGTATAGTGAACTAGTTTCACAACATATGGTTGAGGCAAAGTAAAGTTTGCCAAAACAGCAAATACACCAAGAACAACAAAAGTGTCACCATCCAAATTTTAGCTTGGTCTGTATTTGGTGATAATAAGCATTTTGTATTGTATAATTTACATAACAAGTTTAGGTCAAAGGTGGAGGCATTAAAATTGACAAGCCATCTGAGATTAATCCCTCAACAAAAGTCCAATTTCTAATAATATAAAAGAAAGTTTTTGCAGATTCACATAACCATACCTAACTTCTAATTTTATTTAGTTAATTGCAGTACTGGTTCAGCCAAATGAATATATTTTTATTTGGAATAAACTTCTGAAGTCATTTCTTGCATGTTGGTTCATTTTTTTTATTTCTTGGATTAGAAATGACTCACAGAGTTTATTAAATTTACCTTTTTATTCCCAAATACACTTGCAGCAATATCATGAATATTCAATTATTTGCAATACCTCAAATGAAGTTTTGTATCCATTTTTGTATCATGGAACATTTTCCTCAGAAGTACAAGATAAAGAGAAAACAGTAAAAGTGATTTCCTACAAAAGTTCTCAAAATCAGCAAACATAACTGTTTGTTGAAAATATCAAAACGTCATACTGCAAATTCAAAACTACTCTAATTGATGTCAGGGTATCAGGTTTGCAATACCAGTTAAAATATATAAATATATAAACTATTGTCTACACAGGGTAAATAATACCAAACCTAACTGAAAACCTAAAGGAAATGTCAGTGTAAATGTAAAATATTACAATAATTACATGCAAAGTTTTTAAATATTCAAATCAAGCAAAAAAAATATTCTTTTATGAAAATATGAGTGATTATAACTTAACATTACTTCAATTTTTTCATTAAATAAAATTATTCTCAGTTTCCTGCATCAACATTCATGACATTTGTTGACTGAATAAAAAGACAGGATCCATTGCTGTGCTCTGCTATTTTACAATGCAAGATGGATGACACTCATAAATCTTGGAGTTTGATTTTTCATACCACCTGATAATGTCACTCCAACATTAAATTTAGGTCATACCCCCATAAATGTAGTGGCAAAAAGTAAAGACAATGAAAGATTTTGCAAAACTTACATTTTCAATTTTGATATCATTATTTGAAGGCATCATTTAATTTTGAAATGGCAATATATTATCATACATTTGTTGAGCAATCCAAATATGTGTTTCAATCCAAACTTTCCAATTTTACAGTACATAAAGAGACTACTTACCACTGCCAATTGAAGGTTGTGTTGACTCCTCCCTACTTTGTTCTCCAACAGTAATAGACGTTTGTATTGCAGGTTGGTTCTGCAAGGAAGAGGGACCAGAACCTTGTGGTGTGGATGGAACATTTTGTACTGGAGTAGAGCCCTGCTGTACTGATGGCAAACTAGCTGGTGTTGGTTGGTTAGTATTTTGGCTAGTCTGTTGTGTCTGTGCAAAGTAACCAGGTAAAGGTTGATTTATTACTGTCTGCTGGCTTGATGGACCTGAAATAGTAAAAAATCAATGTTATTAAACAGTCTCCAGTCAAATATAGGATTTTGATCTCAATTCCTATGAGAATATGTTCACAGAATTTACCCCTTTTGTAGAATACTTATGTTTCAAAAGAGGAATAAAAAACAAACATAACAAACATAACAATTTATGTTAAAGTGAGATTTTTTCAATAACCGAAGACTTCAGTGACTCAAAGGACTTCAATTCACATACAGAAATAAAATCAGGATTGCATATTAAAACTAGAGATTCAAAGCTTAATTATTAGTTTGGCTATGGTGAATTCCTATAAATTATTCCTATAAATTCAACATAATGCTATACAACATATGTTTATCAACTGTTAACAAGAATGTCCTTCAATCCAAAAAGATGGGACATTTATCAAGTTCCAAAGAAAATGTTGTTATCAATAAAAAAAATCAATAATCAACTTTTTTGATCAGGCAGGATTAGTTAGTGATCCATCTAACAAAGTCTATCTGAATTATTTTTGGAAAGAACTCCTCTCAAGCAAGTGCTAGGTGCTGTCTTAAACTTGAAGTGAGCTTAGAGTTTTTTGCATCATGCAGAATGCCTCAATCTGACTTTCAGAATAAGAACAGTGATAAAGGCATTCCTTTGCTTTTTGTGTGTTTGTTTTGAGCATGTATTAATTTTGTGTAATGGGATGGAAACCCCTTGTCCTTTGTTTTCCTAAATAACCATAAGTTCATGTAAATCCTTTGAAATCTTGAAAATGAGAAATCAGTAATTGCCTTTTACATGCATGAAACATGAAAACTTGGGATACAATTTTTTACAAAGAAACTCCATATGATTACCAAGAACTATGAACGTTTGGGCTCGATAAGCTTATTTGGGTAAAAACTCTACACTGATGTATATGATCACTAATTATCATTGACCAAAACCAAGAATGATTTTTGAATTTTGAAAAGTAAATATTGGCAGATCATAAAATTGTTGTATTATTTTTTTTTATTGAATTTACAATTTTAAAACTAGGATTTATGTCCATAGACCACTTATGAGAATTATTTTCTCTCTCATACAGTGCTTGTGAAAATGCTTTCATACAACAATAGAAATTAGTACCAATGTCTCACATAAACAATTTTTTTTGTAAAAAATTGATGTGTACATTTCAATATTATTCATAAGTGACAATCTCCTGTTATCTTGTACTATATGGGAGATAATAAAGAAACACTTAACATACTTAAAGACAGTAAAAGTTATCTCCCTTACAATAAAAACAAATGTAAATTTTAAAATATGAAACCATATAGAGAGCATGGGTTTATTTAGTCAAAGAATGATTATCTAACTAAAGTAATAATTAAGGCTCAACAAAAACAGTATATCAATTTTATTTTTAAACTACTCATTCCTTCATCAGGAAACAGAATGCTAGATCATGTCAGATGTGGATTGTTTTTTTATAGATTGTACATAAAAAAAAATACAAACAAAAGTTAATAACATTTATATCATAATTAGGTGTGGCGAGAGTTGTATGCATTGTACACTATAAGACAATTTTTAAATGACAAAATCAATAATGTTTGAAAGATAATATCTATTTATATATATGTATATATATGTGCTAAGATGCGCACGCACACTTACATGGCGGTAAAAAGCCACGCTTTTTTTTGTATGTTCATCAGACTTTAGAGAATAATTAGGATATGGATCATAGACTTTTTAGTACAATCTGATATAAGGTAAATTGGGAGGTACTGGTGTTGAACGATTTAATGGAAACATTTTCTATTTAAGTCAAGGATAGATAACTTGGCAATCAAAACCGTGTCGTCAACAAAAATAGTAGATTATATCTAGAATATGTACTTGAAACGAGTGTTTTTGACAAATTGTAAGGTGCTGATTAAGATAATGACATATAAAAGCATCAACACGATCAATATCATAACATTTTTAGGATCATATATTAGTTTACCAAACATTTGCAAGTGGCAGTTTTAAAAATTTCATAAGGACTTCAGAACATTTATATAAATTGAAAATCTCTAAAAAAAAAATTAAATCATCAAAAATATCAATGTAAACCTGTGGTTCCTGATACAGCTGTTTGGGACAAAATTTGGTGAATTCTATGGTGGCCATAACTTAACCTTATTGACATGATTTATAATAAATAATACTGTATTTATGTACTTCTGAGGGAAATTAAAGGTTCATAAATACTAATTCCTTCCTTAACATGTTTAAAGTTAACATAATGTCTGTTTAATATAAAAATTCCTTCGTATTCTTTTAAGGGAAAATAATGGCCCTCATAATATCATAGATCCTTCTTTTTTTGGTAGTTAATGGCTCTTATACTAATTCTTTCAGGCCAATTCAGGATCCAACTTGTCAGTTATGGTGACTACTAATTTCTGAAATAACTATATAACTATATTCATAACCATATAGTGGTAGAAAATTTAATTACTGTTCATCCAGAATTGTTAATTGTTGGAACAACTGTATATTAACTTGTACAACATGAATGAATGAGTATGACAAAAAGTTCACATGGAGTGATGATTTCAATATCATTTTGGGTGGGAAAAAACCTGCATTTCATCCAAAAAATATATTCAAAACAGGGACACCAGTACATCCTAGGTGATGTGTTTATAACTTTTAAGATCACATGTTCAGCAATTTAAAATATGGTTAAAGGCTCATTGGTACAAGATATGAATAGAATGATTTTGTTTGGTTCAACCATTATTTAAAAATAAGTATAAAAATGAAATAATAATTGGCTTTTAGCAGCCACTTTGGTTCAAGTTTGTCAAATTAGCAAAAAAAACATCTTTAACTAATTATTCAGTTGCAAATTTATATTTGACCTCACTGAATCAGTATTCATGTGACCTTCAATTTAACTAATATGTAAGAGATTGGTATCGCATGTATTTGTAGTGTTCATACATTAAAGAGAAACATGCATGTAGGTTAACCATTTAGTTGACCTATTAGATTTACAACTAAGTTCATTCTTATATGTAGGTAAACCAGATACTCCGCGGAGCGCAGCTTTATACGATCGCAGAAGTTGACCCTAAACAGTTGGGGCAAGTATGGACACAACATTCAAGCTGGATTCAGCTCTAAATTTGGATTGTGATTAAATAGTTGACACAGCATAGGTTTCTGACACAGAATGAATGTGGTCTAATGAACTTAAATTTTGTTTTGCCTTTGAGCAATTCACTATGCTGTTGAATATTAATCCTCTCAAAATAATGTTTGAAGAAATTTTCTTTTTATTTATGAAATCTGAAATGAGAAAAATTTACCCCCCCCCCCCCAAATTATTTTTTCACATCCCCCTTTCCTTTATTCCAAAACAATTCAAATTTCTAATGGAGTTTGCAACAATAACTACTCATTTAAATACATCATAAAATTTGAAAATGTAAAAATGCTTGTTATCACTGAATGGTAAAGATTGCTTTAATTTATCAGTTGGTAGTAAAAAGAAATATACAATGTATATTGTATAAAACAATGATTTGAGTTGATTGAACTACTATTCTGGACATTGAAAGATAACTCCAATTGAAAAAATTTCTTGCTATTGGGTAATATTGTGCAATTGAAAATACTTGTTATTGCACAATACTGTGCAATTGAAAATTTCTTGCTATTGCGCAATACTTTGCAATTGAAAAGTTCTTGCTATTGCACATTACTTAGTATAATAATTTTGGATCTTGATTTGGACCCCAAGAGAAAACGAAAAAGGGATCCATCGGGATCCCAATACAATCCCGTTGAAATTGTCGGGATTAGCTGGGATAAGCATCTGGAGTCGGGATCCCATTCGGGATAAATAACTGAAACTGGGATCCCATTCGGGATAACTGTCTGAAGCCGGGATTTCAGTCTAGATGAAACGGGATAAATATCGGACACTGGGATCCCAAACGTGATAACTGTCTTAAGCTGGGATCCCAATCGGAACTGTTTAAAGCCGGGATCCCAATCGGGATAACCTTCCCAGTCTAGTTAAAACGGGAAATTGCATGAACCATAATTATGTTGTTGAAAATATGTAAGTGTTTTGTTTGTGTATACATATGTACATCAAGTACAGGTTATTGGTGTTAATTAACAATGTGTGTGACACCAAAGCTGTCAGGTGAAGCCAATCACTTTTAAGCGTCACTTAATTTTCAGTTTGACAGATATTTATAAGTAAAAAAAATGCCGAGATTTTTCGCGATAAAAATGACAGGGGGTCCAAGAAATGTCAACGCCGGATGTTTTGCCAGACAAGCTTGGGCGTTTCTGATGTTCCCCAAGTTCCCATAAGTGCATTTCTATTAGTTATCGTCCGGCATCAATGATAAGATAGAACAACATCGTAAAACGTTGGTTTCTCAACTTAGGTAAAAAATCAACACCGCATGCTTTGTTTTCAATTGTACTGAACAGTTCGACCCTAGAAATTACTGTCCTAAATAATGCGGACTATAACTTATCTAAATTTACCATGTGCCGATTAATAAAGTATTTTTTGTCTTATATTTAGTAAAAACTGACCCGTAAATAATACTTTATTGCGATACTCTTATTATAAATGTATTTATAATACCGTTACAGAGAAGATCAACTTCTGGCCGATATAATTTGGGGCGAGATTGTCACCTTGACATTCGTGTACTGGTAAAAACGTCATCAAAATATCACATGATTACGCTGATGATGGAGGACCACAGATGCAGATATTTTCAGATAAGTGCATTAATAATTTAATTTAACATGTGTATATGTGTTTATAATGATTATAAAAATAATTTATTAGGGAATTATGATTTTTATGGTTTTTATTTGAGCAAATCAACATCAGAAAGTCTGAAAGCGTAAACTGAAAATATCTATTTTTAACATAAACAATGAATAAACTTGTTGTTGCATAACAGGCATAACTAGTAGTAGGTATATAAAAATTAAATTCAGTTGTGTGTATGTTTATTTGGTGAAAATAGTAAGTCGCTAGTTAATTATCTTCAGGGGATAAAAAAAGGGGGAGGGTAATTAATTTGCCCAAAAAAATTAAACAGCCTTTCAAGACTTCATAATTATTTGGACTAACTTCCAATCTACTGTTTAAGCATGCAATAATATTTCTATTTAATTTGTTGCTTTCAAAACGTATTGAACAAAGGATTCTTTGTGGATTATTTTGATACTTTTAGGGGATTTAATGATAGTTTCAAATGAAGCTGCCAACAGAACAGATTGCATGCAGATATTCCAGTTACCATAATTTACTCAGCAATACTAGTTGGAAGTACAGAGACAGCAAATTAGTTATCAGAAAGGAGAACATGACATGTATCCTTTTGCATGAATAACCCAGGAATCCCAGTGGCAGTGCAATTTGAATTGTATACCTACTGGGATTTATTTTTGAGATCCCGCTTTTTTTCCCGGGAATCCCAGTATATTACAATCAAAATCTCAGTATATTTCAACTGGGATTTACATCAGGATCCCACTTCTTTAATGGGAATCCCGAAATTTAATCCCAATACATTTACAGCGGGATCCCGCTTTTTTAGTGGGAATCCCGAAATTTTATCCCAGTGGGATCCCAATTGAAATCCCACAATATTCCAGTGGGATCCCAGTATATTTCAACCGGGATATACATCGGATTTCCCGGACTATTGGCGGGATTCCCGAAATTTTATCCCGGTGGAATAAGTGGGATCCCACTTGGAATCCCATCAAAATTCCAGCCGGGATTCCAGTGGAATTCCAGATTTATTTTCTCTTGGGACCAACTTGAAAACTGGGCCAATAATCAAAAATCTAAGAACATGTTTAGATTCACCATAACAAACAAGTCCAAGAATTCAATTTTTGTTAAAATCAAACTTACTGTAGTTTTGGATCCTTTGGACCAATTTGAAAACAGGACCAAAAATTAAGAATCTACATACACAGTTTGATTTGGCATATCAAAGAACCCCAATTATTCAATTTTTGATGAAATCAAACAAAGTTAAATTTTGGACCCCTATTTGGACCAACTTGAAAACTGGGCTAACAATCCAAAATCTAAGAACATTTTTGGATTCAGCATATCAAAGAACCCCAATGATTTAATTTTTGTTAAAATCAAACTCAGTTTAATTTTGGACCCTTTGGACCTTAATGTAAACCAATTTGAAAACAGGGCCCAAAATTAGTAGTCTACATACACAGTTAGATTCGGCATATCAAAGAACCCAATTCTACAATTTTTGATGAAATCAAACAAAGTTTAATTTTGGCCCCTTTTGGCCCCTTTTTAATAAACTGTTGGGACCAAAACTCCCAAAATCAATCCCAACCTTCCTTTTATGGTCATAAAACTTGTGCTTTAATTTCATAGATTTCTATTTACTTATACTAAAGTTAAGGTGCGAAAACCAAGAAAAATGCTAATTTGAACCCCTTTTTGGCCCCTTATTCCTAAACTGTTAGGACCTCAACACCTAAAATCAATTCCAACCTTCATTTTGTGGTCACAAACCTTGAGTTTAAATTTCGTTGATTTCTATTAATTTATACTAAAGTTGTTGTGCGCAAACCAAGAATAATGCTTATTTGGGCCTTTTTTTGCCCCACATTCATGAACTGTTAGAACCAAAACTCCAAAAATCAATCCCAATCTTTCTTTTGTGGTCATAATACTTGTGGCGAAATTTCATAGATTTCTATTTACTTAAATTAAGGTAATAGTGTGAAAACCAAGAATAATGCTTATTTGGGCCATTTTTGGCCCCTAATTCCAAAACTGTTGGGACCAAAACTTCCAAAATCAATCCCAACCTTCCTTTAGTGGTCATTAACCTTGTATTAAAATTTCCTAGATTTCTGTTTACTTATACTGAAGTTATAGTGCGAAAAACAAATGTCTTCAGCCAACAAACGCGACACCAACGTGATACCAATATACGACCAAAATATTTTCACTATTTGCGGTCGTTTAAAAATGATGATTTACTGATTTTTTAACCTACAACAAGATATCAAACAGACCTTCAAATATTCAATTGCATGAGGTCATTATCTATTAATATATATAGATTATTACACCTGATTTATCCAATCAAGATAGTTTAATTATCAATTTTAAACTCCAAGCCTTGGGGAGGACTTTAAAATTGATAATTTAATTATCAAGATTAGATAAATCCGATTAACCCACGAGTTACTTTGTAATAATCTGTTTCTCTAATGATTAAAAGAAAAATTTTCCCTCTTTTCTAAACCAAAAACCCCTTTGAGCAGAGGCGGATTTAGGGGGGGCCCAGGGGGCCCGGGCCCCCCCTTTTTGGAAAAAAATTTGGTTGGTTATATAGGGAATCACTGAAGCGTGACTGGAGCGGGCCCCCTCTTAGGTCAATCAGTGGGCCCCCACTTATGAAAATTTCTGGATCCGCCCCTGTTGAGTGCCTTCCATTTCCACCTTTTGAGTCAGCCAATCATCTTCTGAGATCACTGGCAACCACATGTTCATTAATTTTTTTTATACAATGGGTTTGAAAAGGGATATATTTCCATGGAATTAGAGAAATATGTTTATTTCATATTGGGTTATGTGACAGTCAGAAGTTTTTTGAAGGTCATTTCAATTATAGTTAATTTAAATTTAATGGTGTCTTGATTGAAATACACATGAAATGCTGACATTTATCATGAAGTACATGCATTATTAACTGTTTATTTCAGGCTTTTTGTAATATGAATATATGTCTTAGAATATTATATATATCAAATATGAGAATTTGATTAAAATTGGTGAACATGAGTTTGACAGCTAATATCTCTTTAACCATGGTAAAAGATCCATTAGTTCATGTGTTTATGTCCATCAAATATAAGAAGAAAAAAAATAGCATTGAATAATAACTGAAAATCAGATAAATCAAAAAGTGTGAGCAATAAAGGGTTAAGATTGCTTTCATTTGGCAATTTTGTGAATTCATAAAAAAAACTCTGCAAATTAACTTTTCAATTGGAGTTATCTATCTTTGTTAAGAATGTACATTTTTAATTGATAAAATTGAGAATTGAAATGGGGAATGTGTCAAAGAGACCATAGCCCAGACAACAGCCGAAGGCCACCAATGGGTCTTCAATGCAGCGAGAAACTCCAGTATCCACATGAGTCCTTCAGCCGACTCCGAATTCTACACAAAAAACTAAAATTAAAAATCACTATAAAGACTAACAAAGCTCAGTGTTCTCCCCAGGCCCTTAAAGGACCACGGGCCCGCGATGTATAATTTTCTACCGCGGTGGTATCGTTCTTGCCGCGATGTATAATTTTTCTCCGTGGTGCTAAAGTTTTCGGTAAAAAATTCGTTTAAAATCGGTAAAGTTTCAAATGACTTCAACTTTGAGTGAGAGTTAAAATTTTCCATGAAAATTGACCAGTTCTAACCAGTTTAATCCAGTATTGACAGGTATATTGTTTATACCACGTGATCGATTTACCTGTTGAGGTTAACATTGATGATTGGATTTAATCGATGTACATGATTCTCTTATGTTTTAATTATAGGTTAGACAATACTTGGTCATGTTTTATGAAGATTTAAGCCCAAGGCGAAGCCGAGGGCTTAAATCTTCATAAAACATGACCAAGTATTGTCTGACCAATTTAGAACATATTCACACTTTTGAGTGACCTTACAAAACTATTCTTTCCCATTGTAATATTCAAACCTAAATACGAGTTCACTTTTATAATGAACTAAATATAAAACATAGGTAATTAATGATCATTTCAATGAATGAAATGAAATAGCACGGACATAATTTGTGAAAGATAAATTGTTTTATTTCTGCTTCAGGTAAATTTTAATACTCATATATCTTTACATTTTTTTTATTTTAAAAAGCAACACAATACTATATAAATTCCCTTTTTGGAATTTGATTTTTTTTATAGATATAAAACTCTCTGTATGCAAATTTGAATTCAGACCATTCAACATTAAATGATTTTTTATTGATAAATTTAAATGTATTGCCTTTCTCCGAAAACAACCCTTTGCTTTTTATATCAGCAGTCTGGCATTGTGTTTTTTGAAGGAAAGAAAAATAATTCCCTCAAATGTAAGGTATACAAATTAAATAAATATCATTTTATTTATCCTTACCAATTTTGTTTGTGTATCCTATTATGTGTACCATGAGAAAATGCATGAAATTTTGCAAAATTCAAAATGTTTTTATTTTAATCTTGATCTTTCATCTTTAATCAGTAGGCTATTTTCCCAAGGAAAATGCCTTAGGGGATTGTACACTTCGTTAGTGCAGCTTTTAAGAGTTCACTTTCATAATTAACTGACAATGAAAAGTCATTCATGTATAGCATTTCATAGTGCATGGAAAACCATGTACTATGAAAATTAGAGGGCAAAAAACTGACTTTTCATTGGACGAGAAGGGGTGAGTATGTTCTAATTAATTAAGAGATCATATTTTTAATAACAGACTTGTAATAGGGGACAAGCAGACATTTGTGAATGAACTCTTTTACGTCAGTCTTTAGTCAAAATAATTTGACTGTTATAGAAATTAATTGTGGAGTTATTTCCCCTGATTTTGCTTATTTCAAATAAATGCTCCTCACATATAATTTTTCATTGAAAATTAAAATAAAGTACAAATTGAATGCAAAATTATATTAGAATGTTACATTAAGGATAAACAAATTCTTAGAACATACCAACAAAAATGTTTTGCAAATTATTTTAGAGAATGATACCTTTATTGATACACATACATTTTGTCATTTTATATTAAATAGATATGTACCCCAAGTTGACCAGGGTTAAAAAAAGCTGATTGTGCCTAAACTTAATAGGAATGTGAGTTTATAAATACTAATACAATTGAAATAAAGTATTTATAAACTTAAATTTTAAAAATAATAACTAAGATGCATAAGAAAATAAATAAAACTGTTGTTAAAAAGAATGGAAAGTAGTTTTCAATTTACTGAGGGTTCTGTAACAAAAATTAATGTTGTTCAAAGTTCATTGTTATGGTCAAATCTAACATGGGGAATGTGTAGTGTAACTACAAGTATTGGGACAAAATGGCTTGATCCAAAAATAAGAAGTGACTTTAGTTTAAAGACTAATTGTGCTTTCTTTTCTTTTTCAAAGATATTAAAGTATACAAACTGTTTTATTGATTTACTTTTTCTACCAATAATGTTCTGACCCAAAGTCCATACAACACAGTACCACAGTAAACAAAACAAAGGCAAAAAGGTAATGACAAAAACCAACAAGAAAAAAAATAAGCGACGCAACGCGACACAAAATATTGTAAAATTCATTTCGTCACGCGTTACCCTGGTGCTATCCAAAAATCCTGGGGAGAACACTGACAAAGCTGGCCAGAACCAATTTTAATAACAGATACATGCACCATGCATTACATTCTCAAATTAGCATGAAATGACCGGGAGAAATATTTCAATATAGGGATATATATGTATGTATGTATGATTTACAAACAGCAAATATTTAAAAAGCCAATTCTAGTATGACGTCCTTATTACACTTTGTTAACAAAGCCGTCTTCTAATGTGCACAAAAAATATGTTTGACACATGCGCATGGACTTTTTATATAAACCTTATTTCCATCGTTATCCTTTTAAATATTTACATTTAAGCAGCAAACATAAACTTTTATCATATATTTTTATCAAACAACATATATTTACCCTGTTCGTAGTTTTTAAACTTATCAAATATGAAATGTAATATACAGAAACGGGAACAGCCAAACAGTATTACGGTATTTTCGTACGCTTCGACCTATAAATATATTGTATTTGTCATGTTAGAATCGAAATAATTCCTTCATGTCATGCTCTATGCTCATTTTAACATGGGTAGGCATTATATTTGACCACATTTTACACCTCGCTACCGCTCAGTGTAAAATATCGACAAATATAATGCCTACCCATGTTAAAATGAGCATAGAGCATGACATGAAGGAATTATTTCTTAACTAGACATGGATCTATACTATTTTATCTATTTCTCAAGTGATACATACTTAGATCTGTATTGATTGATTATCTAGATCTTCATTTGGTTCACTTCACCAGCAAAACTTGAAAGTGAATTAGCAGTTGAAGATTTTGATCACCAAGTTTTCAATCACTTATCTCATAATAATTATGATAATTACAATAGATGTATGTTTCATAATAATATGTGATTCTGATTGGCTAGTCTGCAATCTTGTGTTATTCCTTAAGCAACTTCATTACACAATGAAATTGATTATTTATGATGACACCAGGTCCCACAATAAAGTGCACAGGTAAATTGAAAAAAAAAATGATAAAAATCGTCTTTTCATGATCCTAGCTAGAAATATGTAATTATAATTATAAGTATTGAATAAAATTGAGAATGGAAATAGGGAATGTGTCAAAGAGACAACAAACTGACCATAGAAAAAAACAAAAGCAGAAGGTCACAAACAGGTCTTCAATGCAGCAAGAAATTCCCGCACCCAGAGGCGTCCTTCAGCTGGCCCCTTAACAAATATATATTAGTTCAGTGATAATGAACGCCATACTAATTTCCAAATTGTACATTAGAAACTAAAATTAAAAAAAAATAAAAAAAAATACAAGACTAACAAAGGCCAGAGGCTCCTGACTTGGGAAAGGCGCAAAAATGTGGCTGGGTTAAACATGTTTATGAGATCTCAACCCTCCCCCTATACCTCTAGTCAATGTAGAAAAGTAAATGCATAATAATCATGATAATACGCACATTTAAAATTCAATTCAAGAGAAGTCTGAGTCTGATATCAGAAGGTGTAACCAAAGAAAATAAACAAAATGACAATAACACATAAATAACAACAGACTACTAGCAGTTAACTGACATGCCAGCTCTAGACTTCAATTAAACTGATTGAAAGAATATGATTTCATCATATAAATACCAATTCCACCAATTGAGATTTTTTTATCTCCCACCAATTGAGAATTTTTTTTATCTTCCACCAATTGAGAATTTTTTTATCTCCCACCAATTGATTTTTTTTATCTCCCACCAATTTAGAATATTTTATCTCCCACCAATTGAGAATTTTTATCGACTAAATTGAATGTCAAGAACGATAATCCGAATCTTAAATCAGTTAAAATGGCGATTAATATCGTATTTTTGGTAAGTATGAAATTGTGTGATTTTATACTGCTTCTTTTATCTGAAGGTGTAACTTTTTGACCCTAAACATTTCATAACAAATAAACACAGAAATAAGAGATTTTTTAAGATATTGATGCTTTTAAACAATTGTAAACAATTAAAGAAGTATTGTCACCAGTATTTCCGGTTTTTTATTTCATGGGTAAACCCCGTTTGGAAATATCTACAAGCTGCTATTAAAGAAAAAGAAAAGTATTTAATGAAGGCACCTTCTACAAACACTAAAGGCACTCATGACAATCTGCAGCTTACACTCATACAATTTACATGCCAGACAATTTTTTTTATATTTAGTTTCAGTCATTTTGGAAGATGAGGATTGGGTGGGGGTCATTAAATAAAGATTAAAAATAAGCATGATCTATCAATAAAATACTGAAAAATAAATCAAATTGTATTCAAAATTTTTACATCAGGCAATATCTTATAATATGTCTAAGGGTTTCACCTGGATTTTACTTGTCAATGCTAAGGAGGAGAAATTTAGTTTGTGAAGGATGAATTTAAGGATGTCACATTCAATTTGACAGCATTAATATAGACCCTTAGATGGCTTCTATCCCTATCTCATGTCCTCTATTTTTTCAATTTCCCTTTCTGGATTGGAACACTTTAACAAAGAAACCTTCCTATTTGATTTCCTGATTTTTGATTTTTTTTTTTGCATATATATGCATAAAATATACTAAATTATAATCCTGGTACCTTTGATAACTATTAACACCACTGGGTCGATGCCACTGCTGGTGGACGTTTCGTCCCCGAGGGTATCACCAGTCCAGTAGTCAACACTTCGGTGTTGACAATTTCCTGTTTACAAACTTTTGAATTTTTCAAAAACTAAGGATTTTCTTATCCCAGGCATAGATTACCTTAGCCGTATTTGGCACCACTTTTTGGAATTTTGGATCCTCAATGCTCTTCAACTTTGTACTTATTTGGCTTTATAAATATTTTGATATGAGCTTCAATGATGAGTCTTATGAAGACAAAACGTGCGTCTGGCGTACTAAATTATAATCTTGGTAGCTTTGATAACTGTTAACTACCTTTCTAAATTTGTAAAGAATCATTAATGATTTAGTCTTGCATGTTCTTTGAAAAACTGTAGTAATAGGTAAGTTAAATTTAGAAAATTTTATTGTTATATTATATTCATATATCTCAAATGAAAAAAAATATATAATTGCCATCTTTTTTTTTTACTTTATCTAAAAAACAAGTAAATATTAATATACAAGCTAACTGATTTAAGTGACCAAGCATTTACTCTATTGGTAAAAGATACAACACTACAACTAGAACACAACAAAACTAAAAAACATTAAAAGATTATAAATCTGATTATGCAGAGTTAATTTACACCTGACATGCGAAGTAGAGGATACAAGGATCATTGCATGTAATAAACACCTGACAATGTATATCTTAAAAGGATATCCATAAATAAATGTGACTGTTAACGCACACTATTGGAATAAACATTAAGGGAACAATTTATAAATTATACAAAAAAATAAAGTAGGATTTTTTTTTTTAAATAATAAGAATATTGAATTATTATTTTGCTATTAAAAATAACTTTGGTTCAATTTTGTCATCATAACATCAAGAGTATAAATCAAATCTCATTTGGTTCATATGCATGCAACTTTAATTATGACATATATGACATGTATGATGACATGTCCAACATGCTCAGTTATTAAAAAAAAAAATCAAAGTGAAACAAGGGAGTCACCAAGAAGACCAATTTCTTGAATAATTCAGCTCACAAAAAAAATCCTTCCTTCACAAGTAAAGCAAACAGAATTTTTGAAAAAAAATTCTATGTCTGACTATGTATGTCTTATGTTTAAGTTACTATACTCTTTTTTCTACCATCTTTGGATGCCATTTTTATACGACCGCAAATTTTGAAAAAATTTTCGTCGTATATTGCTATCACGTTGGCGTCGTCGTCGTCGTCCGAATACTTTTAGTTTTCGCACTCTAACTTTAGTAAAAGTGAATATAAATCTATAAAATTTTATCACAAGGTTTATGACCACAAAAGGAAGGTTGGTATTGATTTTGGGAGTTTTGGTCCCAACATTTTAGGAATTAGGGGCCAAAAAGGGCCCAAATAAGCATTTTCTTGGTTTTCGCACTATAACTTTAGTTTAAGTTAATAGAAATCTATGAAATTTTGACACAAGGTTTATGACCACAAAAGAAAGGTTGGGATTGATTTTGGGAGTTTTGGTTTCAACAGTGTAGGAATTAGGGGCCAAAAAGGGACCCAAATAAGCATTATTCTTGGTTTTCGCACAATAACTTTAGTTTAAGCAAATAGAAAATAATGAAATTTAAACACAATGTTTATGATCATAAAAGGAAGGTTGGTAATGATTTTGGGAGTTGAGGTCCCAAGAGTTTAGGAATTAGGGGCCAAAAAGGGACCCAAATAAGCATTATTCTTGGTTTTCGCACAATAACTTTAGTATAAGTAAATAGAAATCTATGAAATTTAAACACAAGGTTTATGATCATAAAAGGAAGGTTGGTAATGATTTTGGGAGTTTTGGTCCCAACAGTTTAGGAATAAGGGGCCCAAAGGGTCCAAAATTAAACTTTGTTTGATTTCATCAAAATTGAATAATTGGGGTTCTTTGATATGCCGAATCTAACTGTGTATGTAGATTTTTAACTTTTGGTCCCGTTTTCAAATTGGTCTACATTAAGGTCCAAAGGGTCCAAAATTAAACTTCGTTTGATTTTGACAAAAAATTAATCGGTTGGGTTCTTTGATATGCTGAATCTAAAAATGTACTTAGATTCTTGATTTTTCAAGTTGGTCCAAATCGGGGTCCAAAATTAAACTTTGTTTGATTTCATCAAAAAATGAATAAATGGGGTTCTTTGATATGCCAAATCTAACTGTGTATGTAGATTCCTCATTTTTGGTCTTATTTTCAAATTGGTCTACATTAAAGTCCAAAGGGTCCAAAATTAAACTTAGTTTGATTTTAACAAAAATTGAAATCTTGGGGTTCTTTGATATGCTGAATCCAAACATGTACTTAGATTTTTGATTATGGGCCCAGTTTTCAAGTTGGTCCCAATCAGGATCTAAAATTATATTTAGTTTTGTGCAATAGCAAGTCTTTTCAATTGCACAGTATTGCACAATGGCAAGAAATATCTTATTGCAAAATATTGTGAAATAGCAATTTTGTTTTTAATTAGAGTTATCTTTCTTTGTCCAGAATATTAAGCAAGAAATATCTAATTCTAAGAATTTTTTTATTTGGAGTTATCTTTCTTTGTCCAGAATCAACTTAAATCTTTGTTATATATACATTCACTTTTTACTACAAACTGATAAATTAAAATAATCTTTACCATTCAGTGATAACAAGCAGTTTTTTTACATCTTAACATTTTATGATGTATTTAAATGAGTAGTAATTGTTGCAAACTCCATTAGAAATTTTAATTGAGATTAGTTTTGGAATAAGGGAAAGGGGGATGTGATTAAAAAAATGGGTTCAATTTTCTCATTTGAAATTTCATAAATAAAAAGAAAATTTCTTCAAACATTTTTTTGAGAGGAATAATATTCAACAGCATAGTGAATTGCTCTAAGAGAAAACAAAAATTTTAATTTCATTAGAACACATTCATTCTGTGTCAGAAACCTATGCTGTGTCAACTATTTAATCACAATCCAAATTTAGAGCTGAATCCAGCTTGAATGTTGTGTCCATACTTGCCCCAACCGTTCAGGGTTCAACCTCTGCGGTCGTATAAAGCTACGCCCTGTGGAGCATCTGGTTAACAGTTAATATGGCTTATGCATGAATTGCTGATACTTTTATAATACAATTTCTTGGATTTTTTTTGTGATTTCAATGGAACTTTCATAAATCTGGGGTCATATCAGTGTATGTGCTTTCATGACTATAAACTAGATGAAGTATGAGTGCAAATGAGACAACTCTCCATCAAAGTCACAATTTGCAAAGAGTACCATTATAGGTCAAAGAACAGTCTTCATCGCAGAGCCTCCGCTAACACCAAACAGCAAGCTACAAAGGGTCCAAAAAAATGACTAGTGTAAAACCATTCAAACAGGAAAACTACCAAACTGTGTTTTAAGTTAAAAGTTTGAGTTAGCTGAGGTGTAAATAGTAACAGTTTATATATCTCAATCCTTAAATTACAAACTTAAATAAAAAATATTGTGGTCGTTACTATTTTCTTACCTGACTGTGTACTCTCGGGAGGTCTGAAAGTAAAGTCACCACTCTGACTACTTCCAAATGGTCTCTCTTGTGTAACAGGAATTTGTGGTACAGGAATCTGTGAAAGCTCTGAATTAGTCAGGCCTACAATAAAAAAGCAATAAGTCATAAATATAAAGATTAGCTGATTAATTTAAAACAGTAGGATATTTGTTTGATGAAAAAAGTATAATCACAAAAATACTGAACTCTGAAGAAAATTAAAAACGGAAAATTGCTAATCAAATGGCAAAATCAAAAGAAAAACATCAATCAAATGGATATATAATGGATAACAACTGTCATATTCCTGACTTGGTACAAGCATTTTCTTATGTAGAAAATGGATTGAACCTTGTTTTATAGCAGGTTAACCCTCTCACTTGTATGACAGTCGCATCAAATTCACCTTTATATCATGAATAACTTAGGGCACCCATATTGTTCATGATAAATATGAAAGATGTGCTCTAAAAGTGTAAATTTTTGTACTTCCACAACTAATTATGCCACAATCATACCACATCTCCTTATTTTTATATTGATAAATTTATCTTGGTAAAATGCGGACATTTAACATATTCACAAATATTCTCAAAATAATAATATTCTAGCTTAGAAACTCTATGTGGAAGTGGATGATGGTATACTAAGGAATAATTCATGGGGGGCTTATATATCGTCATTTTACCCTGAGCGAAAGTGGAACGGCCTTATTTTCTGTGCCCATAAATAAACACACTATTAAATCTACTTAAAATAACAGTTGGATGAATTTAAATGATATTTTTAGTTAAATGTGTTATATGTTTACAAAAATGGCTTATATAACACATTTTAGCATTGTTTGTTAACATTTCCTTGTTGTGATGATTTTCAGTTTCAACTTTCACAAGCATGTATTTTCCCCATAAAATGCTTATATCCTGACATCAACTTTCTATGACGTCGGGTAGCTCATTCATTAAAAATGCATATGACATGGGAGTACGATTGGAACAGCCCAAACAATATATTCATATTTTACCACAGGTGTGTACTCAAAGTGTTTGAAGGACGTCATGTTAGAATTGTCAACATGTCATACACATATAAGAAATAGGGCAATTACTTACTAATTTGAATATCAATGCTGTTGTATATATCACAAACATACTTTGAAAGCAATTGCTAACATTAAGTCTTTTTATTTCAGCAATTGTTGTAAAACATAAAAATGTGAATGGAGGTCTCCAGAAGCCTGTGTCACCTACAACAGCTGCTGTAACCTGTAGCCATGATAGTGTGAAGTTGACTTAAAAGGTGGGTCAATTTATCAGTAAAATACAGTATGACAACCAAAAAATATTTCTCATTGGACGGTATTTCTTGGTTTTTAATATATTAAAGCTCCTGTCCATGTATCATACCACCTGATCCCACCCAACCCCCTTTTGTGGGAAAGTTTGGTGGATTACTTGTGTCACTGAAGCATTACTGGAGGGGGGCCTCTTAGCATTCAGTGCTACCTCAAGTCAGTTAAGGGCCAAACAAAATTTCTTCAACTCTTCAAGTGAACTGTTAAGATATAAATTTAAATAATATATATTGCAGAAAAATATTTCGGTTGATTAAGGCATATCAATGAATTTTCAAATTTTGTCATGTTGTGGAATTTTATAGCTCATAATCAAACAGACATTGAAAAAGTTGTCATTATATATTAGCAAGTGCTCATTCTGTCTTTTTATATTCACATTAATGTCATGCAAGTTTATATCTGCTCATTGATTTAAAATCGAAAGTCTTTGGAGGTCATCTTCATAGTTTTTAATTAAGATGGCTTTTGTCTAAAAATTCCTATACAGAAATTGGAAAAATACAGAACAAATATTAAATAATCTCACCTGGTAGTGCCCCAGCCTGAGCATTATCTCCTGGTGCATTGGCTGAGTACAGGGTCTGCTCAACTAGATGTCTTGGTTTAATTCTATCTTCCTCATGGATAGGCACATTTCCACTTTCCATTCCATTTAGATAGAAACAGTTTGGTGAAATCTGTTGGTGAATAAGATAAGGGTCATCCCCATCTCTCCATTCTCTGTATACTTTTCCACAGCAGAAACATCTGCACTCAGCACATTTCCCTGTGTAATAAAACCCAACTCGTGCCATTGCTATGGGTGAAACTCTAATGTTAGAAGGGAATGACCAGAAGCTTCGGACACGCACCCATTCAAATTTCATTGTTTCAGCATGTGCAGGCCTAGATGAAACAGGAACTGACATTTGCTCAAAATATTGTTTAAGACCATGAATTGGACAGACTACAAACTCACTGTCCCACCTAACTGGAAGATAATTAAAAATCTGATTCAATGTTTTCTTTCTGGATACTGACAAAGTTTTATAGCAAAAATTGTCATCAAAGTTCTGAAAGAACTGCTTCATAAGATTACTTAACGTCTGTCGTCTTGCTCGTTTGTACATACGTTTCCTCTTGCTTTTTCTTACATTTCTTGATTCTTCAATTGTTTTGACATTAAATGCCACTAGATAGTGTTTCAGTTGCTTTTTCGCTTCATTGATATTAGCTTTTACATTTTTGTCATGCTTTAAAAAATCCATGAACTCCTTGATATCTAAAGAGCTGGATAGTTTTGTATGACCAAGATGAATCTTTGCTTCATTTAATTGAAATGAATGTTCATTCTGATTTATGTTGATTTCAACATGCCTCTTATGACTTGGTTCTAATTCTTGACAATGTAAAGTACTTTTGAATATATTTTGATAAGAGAAAAGTATTTTTTCAGTTAGCTTACTGGAACTATGCCAGTAATTTTGTTGTTCATATAAGCTTGCAAATGTACTTTTTACATAGTTTTCACTACTGATTTGTGGAAAATCTATACAAGCTGACAAGCACTGATGTATTTTCTTAGAATCATTTTGAACATCTTTTGTGTGCACCGTGTCTTCTGACTTGGGTTGCTGATTGACAAGAAAAATATCTGTTGTACCTTTAGATAATACATTTTCTAAGAGATCTAAATCCAAAATGTTTGACTGGGAAACATCTAAATTTGATCTTTGTTGTGTGTCATCTGATTGTGTTTTACTATCAAAACGGAACTCATTGCCTTGATTTGTTAAAAGGATTTTTTTAACATTTTCTAATTCAATTGGAAATCTTTTCTCCTCCTTAATACTGTTGACCCCTCTGGCATGAATATCTTGGTATGAGGATTCGATAGTAGAACATTTATACTTTGAATTTGCATTTGAGAGGGGATATTCCATGTCATTTTCATCAAATGTTGCATCAGCACTATCTAATGAAGTATCGTCTGAACAGCTAGAGGATAACAATGATTCTGATAAACTTGAAGGAAGTGAATCTGTTTCCATGACATTATCTTCCTCTTTTGCATATACCATGGTGTTTGGTCTGTTTATAATTGATATGTAATAATCGTCTTCATATGTTTCCTCTAGTACCAACTTTTCCGTGTGCAGTTCTGGTAAATCTTGCATTAAATCTGTCACGTTTTCAAGTAAGTTAAATAAATCTGGAAATGGATCTATAGTTATTATTTCTGATTGAGCAATATCATTTTCTTGCAAATTTCGTTTCTCATTTTCCAAATGCTTCTCACTCATTTCTTCTGCATCTTGATCTGTTTCACTCTCTTTTAAATTATGACACCAGTTCTTTGAGAGTTCAAGAGGTAACCCTTGATAAATGCCATTTTCCTTATAGCCCTGTAAAACTCTTGCATTGGTTCTTTCATCTATCAGTAGTACAATTTGATGACAAACTAATGTATTACTAACTCTTTGGACTGTATCTTTTTTCATTAGGCCTGTAAATAAGTATATACATCTATCATATGAAAACAGGCTGATTTCAAATACCTAAAAACTATTTTCCTGGCCTCAATTGCCTTATTAGTCTCTAAGATATATTTATTTCCCTTGATATTCAATCAATAACAAAAGGGTTTGTAGATATATTTATTCAATTGAACAGTTCTATTTGCAATAACTTAAATGATCAGATAAACACCTATGTGTTCTCAGGGAAGGTTTTGCTCTGTTTAAGGCCATAATAAAATTGCTGTTCAATAAAAATAAGATAAAGCTGTTGAAATTAACGGCAAGTAAAATTGATATGTCTATCTTCCTAAAAATAAGTGTGGCAGGCTGGACAATAAAAGGAGCATAAGTTAACTAGATATTTATGTTGGTACTTATAATATAGCACACATATTGTAAAAATACCTTTTCAATAGGTTTTAAGATATATCCAGAAAAAACCAATCATTAGATCTGCAGAAAAATTAAGATAAAAAAATCCCAAGGAAAATACTAGGAACCTGAAACCAATTAATTAAGGCCATACTATCATGACATTACAATTTCAATCCCACATGGATTTTTTTTTACAAAAAAACAGCATACTTACAAGCTATGGTAACATATAGGATAAATGGGGTAATTTTTTTAGACATAAACTTTAAACCTCAGGGGGCACTTCCTATATAAAAGGTAATAGGAAGTTTCATTGGAATAGGTCACCTTTTCAAGCTTGAAAATATGTGAATAGGTCTGGAAAAATATCAGAAATGTAAGACTAGGTCAATAAATTTCCCATACCTTCTTTTTTTGTCATCTTTTGTGGTGTGTAACCCCAAGGGTGACTGGGGAATAGAAATATGGTCACTTGGTCTTCCTGTGACTGACAGTAAAATGTTTGTTAAGTGGGGCATCTGTTTGGCTGTAAGGGATGTATCAAGTTTGCAGCCATGTCTTGCAGAATGGGGATGTAAAATCTGATGCCTTGTGTGAAGAGAGTGTCACGATCATTGCACATTACGAACCCTTGCAACAACCCTTTGAGGGGTCCATAGGTTGCCTGTTGAAAGGCAAAATTTCTATCCATATCCAATATACCTTCTTTTTCCAGTGGCAGTTCAAATTTCCCCGACCATCACCATCATCCTGGATGGCCTCTATTGCAAGGCCTTCCTATTGTATTTATTGTAAACTTGTTCTCGTCCTGAACATGCATGAAATATTTGCCACTGGACATTAAGCAGAGTACAATCAATCAATCCCCCTAAGCCTAAAACCTTAGTTTCTTGGACAAGTCTCTACTTTTGATAGACATATCAATCTTTTTTTTCAAAAAATAAAACATAGAATATCTTCCTTACAAAGGTATCCACCTAATATATGTGTAACAATTCTTTGGAAATAATTCATTTTAAAAAGACTCATCTGTGAATTCTTAATAAGAATTGGAATGAATAATTTCATACAGTATCAAATCAAATGGTATTTCAAACTAGACGTTTCAAAGCGACACTAATGACCCAATCCCAAAAAGTTGAAAAAATCTGCAATTTCAATAACACATGTGGACACAAACATGACGGTAGTCTCACATATCAAAAATCAGCTCAAAATCTTGAGTTGTAAAGAAAAAAAATCTGAATAACTGTGATTTTCAATAATTTATCAAAGTCCAAAGCCAGTAATTTTGGCAAAAAATATTGGAGCAGAAGGAAACTTGATCTGTAACTCATCATGGTTAACTCACATATTAAAAATCAGCCCAATATCTGAGGGCGTTTAGAAAAAAACTCTGTATAATGGTTTGTTGCGGTATGACGGAATTTTGGACAATGGTTAAACTATATGGCACGGAAAACTTCATTGTGGGGGCCATAAAAAAGAAGGATCCATGTACTGATTTTCAAGCTAATGATTAAGTTCACTCAAAAATGCATCTTTTCCCAAAATACTGTAGTTTACGTATCATTTGCCCTCAAATGCAAGATGCCTTTTTGAAGGGGCACTAGCTTCGAGATTTGTAATAAATCAAAAGTATGATTTTTTTTTTGTTCAATCATTTTAATGAAAGTGAAAAAGTGAAATAATAATTTGCTTTTATCAGGTAGAATGGTTAAATTTTTGTCAAATTAAACTAATAAACTTTGATAATGAAACACATGCACTGTTCCTGTATGGGTATTTAAAGGGAAAGAATGCCAACATTGAATATGAAACAAAGGTAAATAATTTGATTAACAGATTTGATCCACACAACATTATTCTTTTAACATGTTTAAAAGTAAAAACAACCATAAACATAAATTTTTAATGTATATTACATCTGGTGCAAGAAAATTGGTACCGTTGATTTTGTTACAAAATTTAACAGACCTATAAAAATACAATTGCACAAGTTGCTTAATCTATTTATATCTATGTTTATGCTAATAATCGCTTATATGGTCATAAAAGGTCAACTTTATAGTTAATAAGTTGGCCTCTTGGCTAAAATTCACACAAAACGAACCTACATCTTATTGAGACATGTCCTGTAAATTGTTTAATTTATAATTTTGATAGTTTGGAAAACTGTTTTTCATTGTTATAAATAAAATATGAGAATTTGAGTCAAATCGGTGAACATGAATTTGGCAGCTAGTGTCCCTTTAAGGGAATATGGTGTTTTTGAAACTATAAGCATGATAAGTAAAAAAAATCTGCCTGAAAATTACCAAAATAAAGAAAATTTAATAAAAAATTGAATATTCGTTTCATGAAAAAAATCAGTTAATCTAGAAATTCTAACATGTTCATGTACAAAAATGTACATCATTAGGATTTTTATTCTTGATATAATTTTTTTCAAAATAAATATATTCAAACTCACAGCTGTATGGACATTGCTCTTCTTTTCTTTTAGGTCAAATATGTGTAAAGATTTTGATTCATGATTTAAGACACAATATCAGTTCCTTTTTTTTTCTTTTTAAGAACATTAAATCAGAGAATCATCATGATCATCATATCATATTACCTTTTAAACTGATTGATTACCAGGTTTCATGTTATTGTGTGAGACTGTTGTTGAGATATAAAATATCAGATAAGCTCCAATATATCAAATAACATTACTGATATGCATATTTCAATACTGTTAACATGGTTAACCAGTGAACTTGTTTTGCTGCATAGTTTTTTCAATGAGTTATAAAATAAACCATATTGGGATAGATATTCTAATTCCAACATAATACATATGAAAACAATAGCAAATGGGGTAAAACATTTGACACATTAAAAATCTATCAAAATAGCCTCAATTTAACTCAAACATGTTAATGCTCCTCTTGTGTAATTGAAATAATTGTTGGAAGAACAAAATATCAATATCTTTCAAACATGGAGATGTTTCGTGATTGCATTTCATCTGCTTCTGTACACACTACTGAAAACTCATCCATATGCCCAATTGACTTACAAACATTGATTTTATGATAAAAAAAAGAGCTTTCTATTCTTATCTAATTCATTATCAAACACCTGTACACTATTATGTGCAGATTTGAAATAAGGTTAGACTTGAGACACCCTTAACAAAAAAAGATTCCAATTCTAAAGTCAAATTACCAAATAATACAAATTAAAAAAAATCTTAAAATATTGATCATACTTCCATAAGCCTGAATACATGGAATATGTTCAGAATAATCTTGAAAAACAGCCAATAACTGCTCCCAGGCATAAAAATCTCTGCTTTCCACAGGATTATAACTCCACAAGTCTTTTTTAGTATGTAAAACTAGACCATCACACAATTTAACCAAGAGGTATGCAACACTTCTCAGTTGTTTTGATTCTTCAAATAAACACTTTCCAAGGCCTGAATAATCACAGCAATGTATAACTTCTTTAGCATTGTAATGCATGATGTCAGTACAGATTTGAATATTAAGACATTGTCTCCTATTTCTATTTATTTCTTGTCCACTTTTGCTTTTTTCATTTATAGACATCTGGTCAATACAACGACTGTTCATAAGTGACATGTTGTCGTTGCTTGATAATCCAAACCCCAACACTTTTGGCAATATCAATAAATAAAGTACATTAAAACTTATATTAAATATGTCATATGTTTGTGGGAATTGAAAAAAAATATTGCTAATGACACTAACAACTAATTCTTTATTCTGTTGTTGAACTATCTCTATTTTGATTTCTCCATCATCACATGTATAAACCAATAAACATTTAATATTCATTGAATTTAAAACATTCCTTCTCATGTTTGAGATCATCCCTTTATGTAACTCTTTTTGTTGCATATTGTTTCTTTTCAGGTCATGATCTACAAAATAATAAAAAAATACTTTATATGTTTTGAAGAATTCATGCTACGCATGCAGTCTGTATGTTCTGTGCTTACAGTCCTACTAAAATCTATTTATTGAAGAATGTTTTATATGTGTGAACATTTCATATATAAACAAGATTGAGTCCCAAGTACATGATGCCCCACCCGCACTCTCATTTTCTTTTTTCAGTGAATTGTGAAAAGGGGATAAATCTCTAATTTGGCATTAAAATTAGAAAAATCATATAAAAGGGAACATGTTTACTAAGTTTTCAAGTTGATTGGATTTCATCTTCATCAAAAACTACCTGGACCAAACGAACGGATGAACGAACAGAGGCACAGACCAAAAAGCATTATGGCCATAAATGGGGAATAAAATTTTAAATATTAATAAATGCAATGTCATGCTGATTAAGGAAGACCCTGTTTAACATGTTTACCCCCTCCACATTCTGTAAGTAAGTGCCTGTCCTTATTTAGGTGTCTGTTATTTAGTGGTTGTCATTTGTTTATGTGTTACATATTTGTTTTTCGTTCTTTTTTTTTGGTACATAAATTAGGCCGTTAGTTTTCTCGTTTGAATTGTTACATACATTGTCATTCCCGGGCCTTTTATAGCTGACTTTGTTGTATGGGCTTTGTTCATTTTCGAAGGCCATACTTTGACCATAAGTTGTTAATTTCTGTGTCATTTGGTCTCTTGTGGAGAGTTGTCTAATTGGCAATCAAACAACATATTCTTTTTTCTATCCTTAATTTATGTGTAGGTATCAGACATAATCAACAAGATTGCACACTGCAGAAGAAAGATTAAAATATAGCCCCATTCTATGGATGTATAAAATTTGTATTTAGCATTAAAATGATTGTAAGGATATTGTACCACATTCTAGTTAGCAATATAAACATGCTGCTTTGTATTATGATAAAATTAATGTGTTTGTGTCATACCTGTCACCCTATGAAAATAATGACCTACATTGAAGAAAAAAAATGTGTGTGAAGTACTATAAGAACATATTACAAATTCTAAAATAAAATTGTTTACAAAATAAACAATTAATTCCTCATGCTCTATGCATAAAACTATTACCTATATATTCTGCAACAGATTTTGAATGACACATGTGTATGTGATCAGTTTCATGTTTTTCTATAAAACAGTCACTTGATAAAATTTCTGTAGAAGATGTCAGGTTACATAATGATAAACCTTTAATTATAGCATAGGTGCTTATAACAGTCTCAGTATGGTCTTTGGTGATAACTAGATTCCATAATTCTTTTCTTTCAGTCTGTTCACTAAATGCTGAACACACATGATCATCCTCTGAAAAACAATGTGAAGAGATTTCATTAATGACCTGTATCTGTTTGGTTGTTTCTGGTAAACAGGAAATGAAAACCTGACAAAACTGATACTAAGCCTAAAAGCAAATTTCAGGAAGCTTTGATCTATTTGACAGTGGCAATTCCAGAACTTTTTATAAGGGGTAGCCCAGCGACTGCCATAAGAGGAGGGCTGCTTTTAAACAGTCATGAATGGTTCAGTGATTCCCTATATAATCATCCCAAAAACAGGGGACAATATGTGAGAGTCATAATGACTACTCATACTTTCTTTCCCATGGAATAGAAATTCCTTAAAAAGAAATTCAAATATAAATCAAACATATTTTCAAAGTTTTGCAAATTTGACTATTAAAAATACATGTTCTACCAAACATAAAAATATAGTTTATAACATTATCCTTAAATAAATGGGGAATGTGTCCATAGGGACACAGATGATGCCCCCACTAGCACATAAAGTTATAAAGGGACATACGTCAAGAACTTAAAAGTGAAGCTGCTAAAATTTGAACTAATATTGAGTTTAGTGGCAATAAGCATTATATTTACATTTCATTAAATTTAGTTGAGCAAACAGAGAACAGAAATGTAAAAATAAAACAATTTTTATAATTTGTAAAGGTGCATAACCCTGAGAATTGTTATCACAGTTAATTTATCAGTATGAATTATTATATATTATGAATATTGCATTGTATAAAGCATTGGTTGTAGTTGATTCCACTACCATTCAGGACAATGAAAAATAACTCCTATTTTCAAAGAAGATCTAAATAAGCATTGATTGTATTTGATTTAACTATAATCATGTACAAAGGAAGATAACTTCAATTTAAAAAAAAATACTTGATTGATATTTTCAGCAATTTTTCCATCTGTAAACATGGTAAAGGGCATAACTCTAGAACAGTATAAATGAAGGCAACAAAATTAAAATTTAAACTGTAGTAATAAACATTGTGTATAACTTTCATAACATTTGGTAGCACCAAACTTAAGTAATTTGTAAAGGTGCATTACTCTAGAACAGTAAAAGTGACGCCACCAAAATTCGAACATGATCTGGTGATAGTGGTAATATGCATTGTGTATAAGTTTCTCAGTATGGCAAATGTAATGTCATGTCATTCCAAATGTATGGCAAGTTTTATAATTTCTTAATCTATGGCAGATCTTTGTTGTTTCCAAATCTATGGCAAATTTTGTGCAAATGGAAAACAATACAGTACATATGACCAATGACTTGACTAAAACAAGTGGAAATGACCTGTACGCCTTTCCCAAGTCAGGAGCCTCTGGCCTTTGTTAGTCTTGTATTATTTTTAATATTAGTTTCTTGTGTACAAATTAACAATTTGGAATTTAGTATGGCGTTCAGTATCACTGAACTAGTATATATATTTGTTATGGGGCCAGCTGAAGAACACCTCCTGGTGTGGCAATTTCTCGCTGCATGGAAGACCTGTTGGTGACCTTCTGATGTTGTCTGCTCTATGGTCTGGATGTTGTCTCTTTGACACATTCCCCATTTCCATTCTCAATTTTATGTTTAAATTTCATAGAGATTCATTCCCTTAAAATAAAGTTATTGTCCTGAAAAAAGTGTTGACGTCAATGAAGATGACGTAATACCATTATATGAATGCAAAATATTTTGGTAGTCGTATAAAAAGTTAACAACAACGACAGACGACCACAACAGATGCCAAGTGATAAGAATTGGTCACTTGGCCCTTTTATGCAGGTGAGCTTAAAATTTAGTTAAGAGTTATCTTCTTTTGCAATCTTTACCAAAAAAAACTTTCAATCAAATTGGACCTTTAAATAGAAAGATAATATCTTTTCACATCATTGTTCTTTTTTTATATGATATCTTTTTTCAACATTTTGTAACCACTGCAATATGGCTATAGCGTGTAAATATATGTCTTTTTTTACTTTATCATATACTTGAATGTTCATTTATAGATAGATTTTAAAGTTAAATGTTTGAAATGTTAATGTCATACATTAAAAGATATTTTGATCATTTTCACATAAAAAAAGTGTGTTTATTACCTTTTGTAAGTATCATGATAATGTCATAGCAGCTTTCACTTCTTTTCTTTGATGATAGTATCTCAGCAGCTGATGTTTCTCCACTTCTAACCAGGCAGGCAAATTTTAGATTCTGAGTAAAATGAAGTTAAAAATAAATAAATAAAAAAACCATACAGTTTCAGCCTATCTTTTCAATGAAATTTAAATAGTCCATTGTTTGCTTATCATTCTTTGTGCCAGTAAGACGCTGTAAGAATTATCTTTGAAATATGTAGCCTACAGCTATATGTAGGCAGCTGTAGTGGCTATCCAACCAGCAGTGTGTATATAAGTAGTGTCAAGGTGGATAGTTAAATTGTCAATAGTTTGCATATCATTCTTTGAAAAAGGAATGTTATTTGTTTCTACAACTGATATGATCATCACCTGCCTGCACCATTTAAAAACATACTACAGTACAGCTGCATACAAAATCATTTAAATAATTCAGTAAGATGATTTCTAATTTAAAAAAATTACCATTAAGTTCAACCCTCTATCATGTCAGGGGTCCTACTTGTACAAGTGTATTTTATGTACTTGAAGAGGTAAAAAAAAATATACACATATAAGTAAATTTGTAGGATACTTATACAAGTGAATTTTATTTACTTGTATAGGTAAAAAAAAAATTGGCTAAGTTATGTCCCTTTGGCATTCAGAATTTTTTACTTGTATAAGTAAAAAAATCATCCTTTCTTCTTTTCTTGAATTCTTAAGATTTCTTTGCTCTAATCGAATTTTAAATTGTATACTCTCTGCAGATGTCTTTACTAATCGTTTAAGTGTAATTTCATGGACTATGAAAATCCCATTTGTCTGTTATCTTCTTAACACTGCTTATTTACAAGCCCCAAAGGAGCAATTTTTGAATGCCTTGCGCAAATATACAAGATCTTTGCTCAATCAGTTTCTTTGATGAATAAATGAGATGAAACATTGAACTTTAATGAAAAAATTTGAGCAAACCTGGGAAAAATCATTAAAGGCATGATTTTACATCTCAAAACTTGATGATTTTTGTGGGATTGTAAGAAAAATTTACTTATACAAGTAAATTTTTCCGAAAATTAAGGGGAGATTATTCAAACATTATTTATTTACTTATATGTGTATATTTTTTTTCACTTATTCAAGTAAATAAAATACACTTGTACAAGTAGTACCCCTGATGTCTATGAGCTCATGATGAGTAATTTTAACAATGATTAAGTTCAACCCTCTATGAGTAATGATAAATTCACAATATCCTGAATATATATATCCCAAAACAAGAAGCTGTCAGATTGACAGCAAACTTGATTTTCCGGCATAAAAATGATTTTAGCAAAACTGGACCATCAAACAAGATCAGGTAAAAAATTAAAGAATTTGTGAAGGGTTCAGAAATAGAAAGACCAAAATCAATCTACAATGTAAGTATCACTTTTGCTACTTCAAGGTCTACAACGTTAACTCAACAATGATAAAAGCTAGAATCATGAAAATAGATCTTGACATTCATTCAGTCACAGGAAACAATGTATCTAAATTTATTTGACAAAATTTAGTCAAGGCTTTTCAAGTTACAAAAATGTATCGCACAGACAACACTCTAAGCATTACTTTTTGATATTTAAAGGTCTACAAATCAAAAAGATAAAAGCTAAAATTGTGAAAACGAACTTGACCTTCATCTAAGCACAGGAAACATCATATCTAAATTTGACAAGATTTTGTGGATAAGTTTTCAAGTTATTGCACAGACAACGCTCTAATTATCACTTTTTGATATTTTATAAAGTTCTACAACTCAACAAAGATGAAAGTTAAAATCCTAAAATCAAACTTTACTTTCATCTAGACAAAGGAAACAACATCTAAATTTTTCAATATTTAGTTAAAGAGTTTTCAAGTAAAAACGCTCCAACTTCCAAGTATCACTTTTAATTAGTTTAAGGTCTACAACTAAACAATGATTAAAGCTAAAATCATAAAAATTTAACTAGACCATCTAGGCAAACATGGCAAAGGAAACTACATATCTAAATTTGAATAGATGATTTCCTTAAACATGTTAGATGGCAATTGATCATCACTTAAAATGAAACAAATATATCTGAAAGGCATATGAATTTACTGCCATGTAAATTTTTCCATTCCACTTTGAATCAGTTTGATTCTGAAATTATTTTATTATAAAAGTATATTTTTTACACAAGCTAAAATATCTTCTGACTGTAAGGCAATGACATTGTCTGCCCAAGACATTTGGTTTGCAGACAACAACTTCAGTATAAGTTAAAAGACCTCTATGAAATTGTACCAGATGGTTCCATTCCTCAGAAGGAAGGTTGCAGGGATTGATTTTGGGTTTTAGTTATCATGCATGGTTAGCCAGCTTACTGTTTTACATTTGTACTTTAGAAATTAGTGGCCAAATACATACATTACATACAATTTGTGAGTGTACAGATCTCTTTGAAATTGTACCACAAGGTCCCATACCTCAAAAGGGTGGTTAAGTGTGATTTTGGGGGTTATGGCACAAACTGTTAAATAAGGAATTAAAATTAAGGACAAAAAAATCTCGATTTTCATGTTTCCTGAGTATAACTTGGGTAACAGTCTATTGATCTCAATGAAACTGTACCACTAGGTTCCATACCTAAAACAAAAGGTAAGGAATTATTTAGGGATTTATGACCCTAACCCTATGAAAAAAGGGGCTAAAACCATTATTTTAAACTTAAGTTATTCAAGGTTTTTTTTTATATTTTGAATCTATATACATGATATATATACATGTCTGCACCAAAAAAAAATCAACTACTTGCATGACTAGTCCGAAGACCAATATTCTGATGTCTTTCTTATAGGTCTAAACAAAGTTTTGCAAAAAACAGGCTTTTATTGAATTATTTTTAATTATGGAATTTGTATAAATTCTTGTGCTTGAAATTTTTAATAAATTCCATGTTTATTTATTATTATAATATTTCAAGCAGTTCATAACACTTTCCATACAATGTATTTTATATAGATAGTGTTGTGCGCAGCATAGAACATTTAAGTAGTACAGAATAAACATGGAATTTATTAAAAATTTCAGGCACAAGAAATTAATCACAGTGGCGGATCCAAGGCGGGGGGTTTCCAGAGGTTGGAACCCCCCTTTTTTTTGGACAATCTATGCATTTGAATGGGAGCATATAGTTGGAACCCCCCCCCCCCCTTTACTCTGGGTTGGGAACCCCCCTTTTTAAAATGGCTGGATCCGCCCATGATTCAAATTCCATAATTAAAAATAATTCCAAGTTCAAATAATAGCCTGTTAAAAATTTACTACTCCGAAATGAAATTTTACTAGTCTGGGGCATTGGACTTCATATGTAGTGGCTAATTATATCCGTGCAGACTGGGAATAATAGATTTTTCATTTTAGACCACTTTTCAAGGTGGTCCAAATTTGGAACCAAAATTAAACATTGTTTGATCTAAAAAAAAAATTGAATTAAATTCTTTGATTTCAACAAAAATTGAATAAAACATGTTAAATTCTTTGACGAATTAAAATTCTGAGATTTATTCAATAATAAATAAAAATTAAGAAATAATTCATGGAAGCCATAGATTATTGGAAATTTACACATGGCCTGGGCCGTGATATTCGAATTTTATCCTGAGCGTTAGCGAGGGATAAAATCAACGAATATCACGGCCCAGGCCATGTGTAAATTTCCAATAATCTATGGCTTCCATGAGTTATTTCGATTCTAATAGGACAAATACGATCATTAAAAAAACTGAAGCGAGGGTGGGTAAATCTGTGTGTATGGCTGTTCTTTTTTACTCCCTGTTAGATAAAGCTCATCATTTTAATAGATCCGTAGCTTGCACGGATTATTTCGTGAACAACCGCTGAAAAAAAAAATGTTTCATTCTCAAAACCAACAATTGTCATGTTGATTTATATGTTTTTTCCCGTGAGCTACCGTCAAATCCAAAGTTGACATTTCGTAACCAATGAGCCGCCATGTTGACTTGCTGAAATCAGTACATATGCGAATAATGCAATAGAATAGAAAATCAAACATAACCTACCTTGATAATCAATTTTAATACAATTGTAAACGACATGTCAATAGTTAACGTAACAGAAAACGTTCAACTCTAGAGTTTTCATTTGTATGACGTCATGTTTTGAAATGACTTAAATGCGCCAAAAACATTAATAGACTTTCGCGGAATTTTATTTAAATTTTATTTTGTTGGTTTCTCCGAGCTCTTATGCATTACTTCTTTTTATTATGCATCCGAAAATGAATAAAAGTGATTTTGTCTTTTCTGAATTGCAATTTTTAAAACAATTAAATCGACAAAGGGTTTGCAAATAGGTTTCAATACATGTGGATTTACGTGGGAAGTATATTGTAACAGCCATTATTATGTACACCACGGAGTCTGCGCTAAGTATAGATATATCGAGAATTTTATCACAGTGTTGTTTACAAAGCGAAAGAAGCACGTCATATTAGAATTGATAGTAGATTCTTAGTTAAAAATAGATATATATAGCTTCATCAAATATATCTAATAATTCAAGATATTATGTATAAATAGAGTTTAAACATTGTTAAAAGGAGTACTTAGTAAAGTAAGACCATTATTTGGCCCCATAATATAGCATCTGTACAAATGAGTAAATAAACAGCTGCGCCATGAGCGCATGATACGCCCGACGCCTTGTGTGGAAGTCTTATGCAATAATCATAAATAGTTTCTGAGAAAGTTATAAGCAATAACCATATATTGTTTTTGAGACACAGTGGGACATATGAAACCCCCACTGACCCTGGTTTTTTTTTTACAAAAAACTAAATATTACTAAAATAAAATTTTGAATCAAAACCAAAAAATATACAGATCTTTATATTTATATAACAAAGAAGTATGTAAATTTTTAAGCAAAATTCATATTTTTTTTTGAGATACAGCGCGACATGTATAAAAAAAGCTACCCTGTTTAACAAAATACTCAATAACCCAAAAAGAAAATTTTGAATCATCACCAAAAAGTATACAGAACTTTAAAATAATATAACACAGAATTGTGTAAAGTTTTAAGCAATAATCATGAATCATTTTTGAGATGCAGCATTACATGTGAAAAAAAAAGACCTCCCCCTTTTTTTTTTTATAAAATACTAATAACTCAAAAATGAAATTTTGAATCATCACCAAAAAGTATACAGATCTTAAGATTAATATAACAAAGACATGTGTATAGTTTCAAGCAATAATCATAAATTGTTTTTGAGATATGGCGAGACATGTAAAAAAAAACCTCCCCCTTTTTTACAAAATACTCAACCAGATGCTTCGCAGGGCGTAGCTTTATACGACCGCAGAGGTTGAACCCTGAACGGTTGGGGCAAGTATGGACACAACATTCAAGCTGGATTCAGCTCTAAATTTGGATTGTGATTAAATAGTTGACACAGCATAGGTTTCTGACACAGAATGAATGTGTTCTAATGAACTTAAAATTTTTGTTTTCTCTTAGAGCAATTCACTATGCTGTTTAATATTAATCCTCTCAAAATAATGTTTGAAGAAATTTTCTTTTTATTTATGAAATTTCAAATGAGAAAAATTGAACCCAATTTTTTAATCACATCCCCCTTTCCCTTATTCCAAAACTAATCTCAATTAAAATATTCTAATGGAGTTTGCAACAATAACTACTCATTTAAATACATCATAAAATAAACTGTAAACAAAATGTAAAAAAACTGCTTGTTATCACTGAATGGTAAAGATTATTTAAATTTATCAGTTGGTAGTAAAAAGTGAATATACATTGTATATTGTATATAACAAAGATTTGAGTTGATTCTGGACAAAGAAAGATAACTCCAATTAAAAAAAACTCTTGCAATAAGATATTTCTTGCTTACTATTTTGGACAAAGAAAGATAACTCTAAGTAAAAAAAATTTTGCTTTTTCACAATATTGTGAAATTAGATATTTCTTGCCATTGCACAATGCTGTGCAATTGAAAAGACTTGCTATTCCACAATACTTAATATAATAATTTTAGATCCTGATTCCGACCAGCTTGAAAACTGGGCCCATAATCAAAAATCTAAGTACATGTTTAGATTCAGCATATCAAAGAGGCCCAAGAATTTAATTTTTGTTAAAATCAAACTTAGTTTAATTTTGGACTCTTTGGACCTTAATGTAGGCCAATTTGAAAACAGGACCAAAAATGAAGAATCTACATACACAGTTAGATTTGGCATATCAAAGAACCCCATTTATTCAATTTTTGATGAAATCAAAAAAGTTTAATTTTGGACCCCGATTTGGGCCAACTTGAAAACTGGGCCAATAATCAAAAATCTAAGTACATTTTTAGATTCAGCATATCAAAGAACCCCAAGGATTCAATTTTTGTTAAAATCAATCTAAGTTTTATTTTGGACCCTTTGGACCTTAATGTAGACCAATTTGAAAACGGGACCAAAAGTTAAGAATCTACATATACAGTTAGATTCGGCATATCAAAGAACCCCAATTATTCAATTTTGATGAAATCAAACAAAGTTTAATTTTGGACCCTTTGGGCCCCTTTTTCCTAAACTGTTGGGACCAAAACTCCCAAAATCAATACCAACTTTCCTTTTATGGTCATTAACCTTGTGTTTAAATTTCATAGATTTCTATTTACTTATACTAACGTTATGGTGCGAAAACCAAGAAAAATGCTTATTTGGGTCCCTTTTTGGCCCCTAATTCCTTTACTGTTGGGACCTTAACTCCCAAAATCAATACCAATCTTCCTTTTGTGGTCATAAACATTATGTTTAAATTTCATTGATTTCTATTTACTTAAACTAAAGTTATTGTGCGAAAACCCAGAATAATGCTTATTTGGGCCCTTTTTTGGCCCCTAATTCCTAAACTGTTAAAACCAAAACTCCCAAAATCAATCCCAACTTTTCTTTTGTGGTCATCAACCTTGTGTCAAAATTTCATAGATTTCTATTAACTTTAACTAAAGTTATAGTGCGAAAACCAAGAAAATGCTTATTTGGGCCCTTTTTGGCCCCTAATTCCTTAAATGTTGGGACCAAAACTCCCAAAATCAATACCAACCTTCCTTTTGTGGTCATAAACCTTGTGTTAAAATTTCATAGATTTCTATTCACTTTTACTAAAGTTAGAGTGCGAAAACTAAAAGTATTCGGACGACGACGACCACGACGACGACAACGACGACGACGCCAACGTGATAGCAATATACGACGAAATTTTTTTCAAAATTTGCGGTCGTATAAAAATGAAATTTTGAATCATCACCAAAAAGTATACAGATATTGAGATTAATATAACTAAAAAGTGTTTAAAGTTTTAAGTCATAATCAAGAATCTTTTTTGAGATACAGTGTGACATGTGAAAAAAACACCCCCTTGTTTTAGTAATAAAGTGCGGTTACTCAAAAAGTTGAAATCTTATTTTCACCAAAAAGTATACAGATCATTTGACCATCATAAGAACTTTATTAAGTTTCATGAAATTTGGATAAGTCGTTCTCAAGTTACGGTGCGACATGTTTACGCCGGACAGACAGACGGACGGACAGACACAGGACATTTGTATAATAATAATAATAATTAATATAATAATAATCTTTATTTCAACAGGGTATGCTCAATTAGTACAAACACTATTCTCCCTTGAGGCCCTCACAAATGTATACCATAATACATCCCGTCAAAATTTTGACGGGCGTATAAAAATGTAAACTTATGGTTGTTTTACTAGGAAAGAACATTAGTTTGTCACATGAATATGAGATACTTTTTTGCAATACATTGAAATGCATCAGGTAACATGCAAAATTATTGAAAATTTCACAAATTTAAAACTTGGGCTAATGTTTTGTCTAAAATGAAAGTGGCTGCACTTGTACACGTGTTCATATTAATATAGATATAAATATATATTGTTTTTAAGAAATAATTGATGCAAGCTATACATTATTGTAGTTTTAACATGGGTAAGCATTATATTTGTGATTATTTTTGCCCAAGCGACTGGCAATGTGATTTTTGAGAGGGAGAAGTTTTGAACAGCCAGCATGAACAGCTGTCATATTTATGTCAAATGTGTCAATTTGGAATTGCAACACATTATGGGTTGTTCAGTTCATCTGAAAATTTCAGGGCTGATAGTGAAGACCTAATGAACAATTTTGACCAATGTCAGATTCGCCCAAAATGTTTAAATAGTTTTTGAGATATATAAACTATCTAACATATTGAACTTACATTCAGTAAAAGTTTGAAGGTATTTGGCCCAATAGTTTCAGAGGAGAAGATTCTTTAAATAGTTTACAACAGATAATGACGAGGTAAATACATGTATGTAAAAAATCTGTTATCACATGTATCAGATGTACATTTAACTTCAAATTTTAGCCAACATAAGGCCTTAACAATCCTTCTTCTTTTCTGTTCGTTATAATTTAATTTGAAAAATAAATAGAGGTAAGTTTTATAGATTTTTAAAAGACATTCATTTAATGATGAATGATTATATTTTGAAAAGATTTTTCACTCTTTTTGGGTAAATTTTTCAAGAACTTTGTTGTAGATACATCTGATACACTTTGTAGGTTTGTTTGTTAGTCTGTATACGTACTTATCATTTGAAAGCATTTTTGAGATATTATTATAATTGGAAAATCCCCCTTTTTGTAATGAATAAAACCCCATAAAGGATGAAAGGTGATAAATCAGAAACTTTATAGTCTAAAGTTTATCAAAATCAAAAGGGAGCTCATGTCATTAGAATTAAACAATTCACCAAAATTCCTAACAAATTGGTAAAATTGTTTTGGAGTTATTGTCAGAAAACTAGAAAATACACCCTCTTTTAATGAACAAACTCACAAATTCTGAAACGGTAAATCAAAAATTTATAAAAAAACAAAAGGGACCTTATGTCAATAGATATAATCAATTCACCAAAGTCAAGCATATTAGTTAAAGGGTTTTTGAGTTAATGTCCGACATGTTGACGACCATAATGATTGTGAACATGCTTTGAAAAACATTAAATATTGAAACTGAACAGTTCATTTGAAATATATTCAAAAGTTTTCCTGTACTTTCTCATTATTTCCACCTCCATACAAACAGTCTGTCCCTATTCAAATTATATTTAGTGGATCTCCTTTATAGGATGTGAGGATTTCTTACAGATACAGATATGACTGCAATAATTGTGATGTGCCTATAGATTAAGGATCATATTGAACCTTTGGCTAAAATGGGTGCATTTTTACCTGGAGTACAGATAAACCTGTGTATCTTGAAAAGTTTTAAGGCATAGCATGCCCTGGAAAAATAAAATTCAAATGCATATAATGTTTAATAAAATTAAAATTTTAACTGGATTTTGCTGTGCGCTTTTTTTTTGGTCCTTGAAAAAGATGATGAAATTAACAAACATTTGAGATTCACTTGATATGGTCCAATCAGTAACACAACCATGACAGTTTAAACTTCCAATTATTGTCAGGTATCTATTGTCTGTGTTAATTAATACAGTTCACATCAATATTTAGCTGTGGGGAAGTAATCAAAACCATTTCTCAACGTTGCTTATTTTGGCATATTTTGTAGGAACGAGAGAAGTGCACTGCAAATTGCAACATCCAGGCAAGTTTTTAATTTTCTAAATCATAAAATGCATTTGAAGTTTATTTATCCGCGGCATGCTATGCCTTCAAATTTGTTCACATACACAGGTTTGTCTGTACTCTATATAAGTAAATTAGATGAAGACCAGGTCAGTAATAACAATCAATTGTTGGATTATACCTCAATTCAGGTATAATCCACCATTTGACATATGATGAGAGACACCAATAGAGCAACAAATTAAAATGCAACTTTTATCAACAAAAATAAATAATGTAAGAGATATTGGAGCATGTTTTACAATTATCATAACAAGCTTTGATGCCCACTTTAAGTATGAAGTGTAAGAATCATGAGCCATGTACTTGATTCTCATGATTCTATCACTACTTCGTGATGCCTTTCACAAATATTCTATGTAAACAAATTGTGATGATAACTGCATTATACCTCACTACATGTCAAATGGTGGATTGTAACTACATACAGTCAGGGATATAACTCTATAGGGTTATTACAGGAAAATAACATACATTTGTTATTGTGGACTAAAAAATCAAAGAACTGACATATGTATGTTACATGTTTCCAAGGGACAATATACATCCTTAGTTTAGTTAAAATGTATAGAAGTTCTATTGATATTACTTTTTTCTTTATGTATACTTAACTATTTAAAGAGATAACAGTTCATAGTTTGCCAATTTTGCATAGTACACCTATATGTTATTACAGAAAAAATATGCCTGTAATAACTAAAGGGTGTTATCACAGCTTCCCTATATCACTTCAAAGCATTTGCTCAGACATAGATTATGCTTAATTACATGTTCAATGTAGTTTAATTTATTGTAAGAAATAATGACCAGAGCATGTAATAAGGTTCTGCGCAAGTTTCTCGGTAATTCCCAAGTGTCTTATATATATAATAAGTTACATTCCTTTAATAACTAAGCCTTGTTATCACAGCTTAGTTTATCCATTAATAGCCTCGACTCATTGATTAACCATGGTCCATCAAAATTGTATTAATTTAATTTAAAAATTAGTTATCAAGACTATGCATTTAGTTTCTGCGCAAAGTCTCAAGAGTTCCCTAGAGCCCACTATAAATAAAATAATTTTACAAATAACATGCATATGTTATGACAGATTTAGAAAGTTTAAGGTGAAAGTACCTGTAATCACACATGCAAGTTATTTCCTGGAATAACCCTATAGAGTTACATCTCTGACTGACATATAAATTAAGATACATCATACAGTGTGTCTCATTGGGGTCTAAGCGTGATGCCGGATTGCCTATTTGTTCAAAGCGTGACACGTGAAAGTCAAATTATTGTTGCATGAAAATGGGAAATGAGGTCTTGTGGGACCCAGGAAATGAGCAAAAAATGAGAATTTCTTACGTACAATGTACATAGTGTAAGCGGGATATGGGAATCTGACAAAACAGTAAGCGGGATCCGGGATCAGAACCCCCCAATGAGACCACTCTCCACCAATTCATGGTAATTCCTGACCTATAAACAGCCAGTTTACAACTCTAGCCTTTAGGCAAAGGGTCCAAATGAAACATAATTGCACTTTTTATTGTTATCTGTACAAAAATTTATAATTTTCTTTAAGAATTTTACTTAAGTTTTATTGATTCATCATGAATTATTTGTTTTTAATCATACATGTAACTGTAATAGATTTGTTGTATAAGTGTTATAGACCTGGATATATAAAGGTAAAAAGGAGTACAACTAGTTGAGTAAGGGAAGATCTTGACATCTTTGGGTCAATTGGTTAGCATGGTTAGAGTGCTGCCTTCAGATCCCCAGATTAAGAGTTCGAGTCTCACTGGTACCATCCTTCGATTTTCACAAGAATGGCGTTGCGAGCATCTGCTTCTGGTACAAACATTGTATATACAACATGTAGAACATTGCCAGAACAACTGGCCAGAGGGTTTCTGAGTAGAAGTGTCTGGGTTGTACAGTAGAGGACCTGTAAGTTGCTAGGATGGATGGTACAGTCTGAAAAAAGAAAAGGGGGAAGAGTGTTGTAGACCTGGACATATTAAGGTAGTCTAACTAGTTGAGTTAGGGAAGATCTTCTTTGGCTCAATTGGTTAAAGCGATTCCTTCAGATCCCCAGAGTGAGAGTTCGATTCCCGCTGGTACCATCCATCGATTTTCACAACATATTGATCAGTTGTTACTTAGTCCAAATAATTATGACGTCTGGCAAGGCTATTTTTTTTCTTTCAGGGACGCATCGTACAAAGGTATCCCAGAAAAAAAATTAAAATAGCCTTGCCAGACCTCATAATTATTTGGACTAGTTCATGTAGTTGATACTATGATAGTCCAAATAATTATGACGTCTGGCAAGGCTATTTTAATTTTTTTCTGGGACGCCTTGAAAATAAAAATAGCCTTGCCAGACGTCATAATTATTTGGACTAATACTATGATAAAAATATATAAATCATCTTTGGGATAATGAGTCAGGAGTTTTTTACACTTTACTCTTTAGTGGTTTTGAAAATGATAACGAAGTCTGTCTTGTGTAAACTTGGTTTTTGAAGTATTTTCTTACATATATTGGCTTTTTATTGCCTTTCCTAATTTCGATCTTCGTTCACGTTTTCTTCATTTTTTGTTTTCACGTTTCTGTTCCGGTTTTCACAGCAACGCCCTCTGCTGAACAACAGCACGGTGATACAGTTACAGGGGAGGTAACGACGTAAAATGTTATTTTCGCGACGTCAAACTGTGATATAAACTGTGACATATCGGGAAAAGATGCATTTTTCGACCGATTTTTATCATTCAAACTGATTTAATTTGAAAACGAGTGTATGGACCCCTATTTTTTAAAATGACATTTTGTTTCATTTTGCAGGGTTATTAGTGGACCAAATTTGATAAATCTGTAAATAGTGCATTTTTTTTTTAATATAGATCTACAGCAAAAAATGACGTTTTTCTCAATTCATGACCATTTGATAAATATGAGATATGTCAGAATAAAAAAAACATAAATGTTTAGGATACTTGTAAAATACAGATATTACAAATTATTTAACAAAAAACAACTTCGTGTTTATCTTTTTCTTTTGAAAGAAAAAATACGGCCGCAAATCCGAATTTTGAGCAAATATACAAAATTTCGATCTCATTTTACTTAAAAAGTAGCACATGAAGGTATATTTTTATTACATATTTGATTTAATCAGGCAAAAAATAGCCTGTATGGACATTTTCATCGAAATGTAAAAATACGGGATCAAAATATTCTTCTGACTTTTCAGTCTCGTTGAAATCTCGTTCTTGAATTATTTCCAAAACATGTGATAGTTAAGGAATGAGTGTAATATTTGTTCTGTCTATGAAGAAATAACATTAAAATTTGGTGCACATTGAATAACGCGCGTAGCGGGTTATTTAACAGTGTGCACCACATTTTTTTTTATGTTATTTCGAATAGACAGAAAAAATATTACAGTCATTTCTTATAATTTGATTCCAAATTCCATTTTAAATCGTAGAAAACCATGAAAAAACGTTGATGACGTCACGGTCACATGACTAAATTATGTCTATAGGTTCATAACATAATAACGTCAGCCAATCAGAAGACGCGTTACATCCAAAATTAAATTATAAGTGGGTAATATGTATGAATTTTAAAAATATTATACTCAAACATAAATCTGTTAAAAAACTGTGCATTTACAATGAATGGTTTTTGAGTAATCCAGTTTTCAAATTTTACGACTTATCAAGTAGTATTTTTAGCCATGACTTTGAGAAAATGGATGGGGGATAAAAAAAAATGTTTAATAAGAATCATGTACTAGTACATCCCATATCATTTTTGTATTTTTGTATTTTTCAATCATTTATAACAAAAAAGTTGAAATAATATGCATTTTGTTGTTAAGGGGGCTCGCGGGTCTAAATCATTTTTTTTATTTAATATAGGATTTCGCTATATTTTTCTATAAATGAACTTTATCTTATCCTTAATAGAAAAATGAAATAAAAAATTGGGGTCACCGTTCATTTACGCTCACAATCTGCCTTTGAAAGAAGCATGCATTTTTGTAAAAGTCCTTTTTTTTCTGTTGAACTAATAGGAGAAATAGCGGTAATATCGAAATAAAAAAAGAACTAAATTACAGAAATCGCCCAAATTTTACAATTATTTAGTTTATATACAGCTAATTCGAAAACAACAATAAAAAATATAGGTCACCGATGAGTTAAAAAAGACATTTCAATTTTAATGCCCAAAAAAGGCTATTTTGCAACAAAGGGAGATAATTTAGAGCTTTTTAAATGATATTGACTTTTTGAAAGTCACCTGGGGTCAACATGAATTATTTTTTTGGAATAATTTTTGTACCATATGATAAAGTAACAACTACTAAAGGTAATTAATGAAATTTGTAATGTAAAATAAAAGTTTATTTTTTTTCTAAAAATCTTATACCCGCGAGCCTCCTTAAAACTGAGAAAATCACTCAAATACAAAATTAACAGCATGGTAAATTTTACACAAAAAGCGTCAAAATATGATAAAACTTTCTTACATTAACACTTACTTACCTATAGTTTTTTTAAGCAAAATTTACTCAGACTGGTCCACTTCATGTTTTTAGAAAGTATGAAAAAAGTTTAATTATGGAACTGTGATTTTTTTTTCACGATAATAGACATTATAGCCCAAAAATAGGTAAAAATCGATGAAAAATGGGAAAATCATCCAAATTGGTCATTTAGCAAACAAAGAAGTGCACCACTGTATGAATTTTTCTTCACCAATTATTTTGTAACAGTCTTGTAAACCCAAAAATAAGGTTAACAAAAAAGTTGAATTCTAGACGGTTATGATGACAATACTGCTATTCTGTATTTCCCGCCTCTGTCAGGTGCACCACCATACGAAGTAGCTTGGGAATTGTATATATATATATATATATTTGGGTATAGCCTCTATTATCGATATACTGCCGACGAAAGGTTATTGGCACTCATCGACTTCGATATGATTAACTCGGGTTACTTTGTCTCGAGTAATTTGTTCTACGTAACGCAATCGCACTGACTAGACAGTTACGGGCATACGATACAGTTACAGGGGAGGTAATGACGTTACTCACGAAAATTGTTATTTTCGCGATGTAAAACTATGACTTACCGGGAAAAATTTCAGTTTTCGACTGATTTTTATTCAAACTTATTCAAAATATGTATCTATATGTTACACGGATCCGATCGCCTCGATATATGCGCACTGGAAGGAGAGCGGGTTGGTATAGTCCAACCGTTGGAGGGCACTGAGCCGTGAAACCCTCAACTATCTTTTGACATGCAGTTTCCTCGTCCAGATGGTTCCACTCTTCTATTGTTTTTGGAAAAAAAAAGACTTCTTTCGAATGTCTGTTTTGCATCCTATTAATTTGTACGATCTGCTATTTCTGGTTTCTTGTCTTTCCACGATGTTTGAGTATTGAAAGTCACTAAAGTTTTTTGCCTCGACTTGGCGTTTGTTTCTTGTCTTTTGCATGTAATTAGTTGGATCAATAGCCGGCACCAATCCCTCAACCACTTTGTAGAACATAGTCAGCCTCTGAAGTTTCCTTCGTTCTTGGAGAGGTGGTAATTAAGTAGGCAAGTTTTTTGCACTCTTGGGGGCACAGGCGCAGGTTTCTTCTCAGGAAGCCTAGTGTACAGCTTGCCTTGCTTGTTGTTTTCTCTATGTGGCTGGTCCATTTTATGTCCTCAGATATGTTAAGACCTAGGTAATGATTTGTTTGTACCTGTTCTAGTATGTCACGGGTTGTCTAGTTGACAGAAGTCTGTTGATTTTTGTTTGAAGCTCATTATATAGCATTTTTTTGCGTTAAATTTCATTCCCCAATTTAGTGCCCATACTTCCAGAGCTTTAAGATCTTCTTGGAGAGTTAGATGGTCTTTTGTGTTGTTAATCTCTCGATAGAGTAGGCAGTCGTTTGCAATAAACGAACTTGAGATTTTACGCTTTCCGGGAGGTCATTGGTGTGGCATAGGAAAAGCAACGGTCCTAGTGCTGTGCCTGGTGGTACGCCATAGTCTACGTGGGCATATTCTGAGTGCTCACCTTCTACGACAACCCGCATTGATCGTTTTTGCAGGAATGCTGCTAACCATTTGTTCAGATTTCCATCTATTCTGAAGTTGTTTAATTAAGCAATTAGTTTGTCATATGCCACAGTATCAAATGCATTTGAAAAGTCGAGTATAGCCATATCGAGTGGAATGCCACTGTCGAAACTCTTTAGTAGGTCTTCTGTTGTGACTAAGAGCTGTGCTTTATATAATTACAAGAGTAACCTGATCTGAATCCGTGATTTTAATTTGTCAGTATATTGTGCTTTTCCAGGTGTTTAAGGATGTGTTTACAGATGATGTGTTCCAAACGTTTACATGATACACAGGTCAGTGAAACTGGTCTGATTTTTTATACGACCGCAAAATTTTTCGTCGTATATTGCTATCACGTTGGCGTCGTCGTCGTCCGAATACTTTTAGTTTTCGCACTCTAACTTAAGTAAAAGTGAAAAGAAATCTATGAAATTTTAAAATAAGGTTTATGACCACAAAAGGAAGGTTGGGATTGAATTTGGGAGTTTTGATCCCAATATTTTAGGAATTAAGGGCCAAAAAGGGCCCAAATAAGCATTTTCTTGTTTTTCGCACAGTAACTTTAGTAAAAGTAATTAGAAATCTATGAAATTTTAACAAAAGGTTTATGACCACAAAAGGAAGGTTGGGATTGATTTTGGGAGGTTTGGTTCTAACAGTGAAGGAATTAGGGGCCAAAAAGGGGTCCAAATAAGCATTTTTCTTGGTTTTCGCACCATAACTTTAGTATAAGTAAATAGAAATCTATGAAATTTATTGGCCCAGTTTTCAAATTGGTCCATATCGGAGTCCAATATTAAACTTTGTTTGATTTCATCAAAAATTGAATAAATTGGGGTTCTTTGATATGCCAAATCTAACTGTCTATGTAGATTCTTAATTTTTGGTTCTGTTTTCAAATTGGTCTACATTAAAGTCCAAAGGGTCCAAAATTAAACTTAGTTTGATTTTAACAAAAATTGAATTCTTGGGGTTCTTTGATATGCTGAATCCTACATAAAAATCTACTTAGATTTTTGATTATATGGGCCCAGTTTTCAGGTTGGTCCAAATCAGGATCTAAAATTATTATATTAAGTATTGTGCAATAGCAAGAAATATCTAATTGCACAATAGTGTGCAATAGCAAGAAATTTCAATTGGAGTTATCTTTCTTTCTCCAGAATAGTTAGTTGAATCAACTTAAATCATTGTTTTATACAATATACAATATATATTTACTTTTACTGCCAACTGATAAATTAACCAATTTTTACCATTCAGTGATAACAAGCACTTTTTTACATTTTAATATTCCATGATGTATTTACATGAGTAATTATTGTTGCAAACTCCATTAGAAATTTGAATTGAGATCAGTTTTGGAATAAAGGATAGGGGTATGTGAACAAAGAAATTGGGGGGGGGGGGGGGGGGGGATGTCAATTTTTCTAATTTGAAATTTCATAAATAAAAAGAAAATTTCTTCAAACATTTTTTTGAGAGGATTAATATTCAACAGAATAGTGAATTGCTCAAAGGCAAAACAAAAATATTATGTTCATTAGACCACATTCATTCTGTGTCAGAAATCTATGCTTTGTCAACTATTTAATCACAATCCAAATTTAGAGCTGAATCCAGCTTGAATGTTGTGTCCATACTTGCCCCAACCATTCAGGGTTCAACCTCTGCGGTCGTATAAAGGTGCGCCCTGCGGAGCATCTGGTTCATCTGCGTGAACTCTTCAGGAAGAGCGCCTGTATCAATTGATTTTTGAAAGATGGCGGATGCAATTTCTTCTGCACATGTTTTAAGGACAGAGTTTGGTATTCCGTCTGGTCCCATTGCTTTGGATGAATTTACATTTTTCAATAATTTGTGTATTCCTTTTGATGTTTTGCCCAATTTCGAAATATTTGAAGTTGATCTTTTTGTTAGCGGTGGTATTTGTGAGTTCGGATCTAATTTTGAGAATACTGATTTGAATTTGTTGTTAAGAATTTCTGCCTTTTCTTTGCTGTCGTTTGTAAGGCCTCCATTTGACTTTAGTGGTGCTACTCCTATATTATCTTGTTTCTTTGCTTTCATATACTAGTAGTTCCAGAATGATTTAAAACTATTCTATTCTGCATTGATGATGTCATTAATATAGTTCCATTCTGCTTTTCTAAATTGACGTTTGCAGTCTTTTTGGAATTGTTTCTATTCTTTGAAGCTTCCAGTTTTTCTACCATGTTTGTGCAACCTAGCTTTCATTTTTTTAAACTTGAAAACGAATTCATGAACCCCTCTTTTTTAAACTGCCATTTTGTTTGATTTTCATAAAAACGTAAATAGTATGTACTTCGAGATTCCGCCAGTTTAGACGCACCCCTTGGTTGACTGCAAGGGTACAGCGGATCCATGTACACTCCATAAGGATTAATGGAGATGTGTCCTATACAATATTATCCCACTACCAGAACAATCCCCACCCAACACCGCCCAAAGGAGCGTGTAGGACACCGGGAAGTCTGTTATCATGGTGGAGGAAGCCGAAGTACTCGGAAAGAATCATCGGGCTTCTTGGCAAGAACAGACAACCCGAATAGATTTCAGGAGATTGATCTCCAGGTCAAGCTGGGAACAACTTTGACCTACCGAGGCCCCCTAAGTATCCAATTTAGTTGAAACTCCGGGCTGGATACCAGAGATGTGTTTCATGTGTTTGGGAGCAAGGCTGAAATCACCCTGCTGATGTACTGAAAATTCGACGTTTCGAGTGAGGATCGAACTCGGGACCTTCCTCACTGTAGCAATCCGTCTTAACCACTAGACCACGAACCCACACGTATTTTAAAATTTGATAAATATATAGAAAAAAAACATGTTTTTCTACATTCCTGAACATTTGATAAATATGAGTTATTTCTGAATAAAAAATGTATCAATTTTTAAGATACTTATAAAATACAGAAATTACATTTTGTTTAACAAAAAACAATGTGTGCTTATCTTTTAAAACCAAAAACGTTATGTCTGTGTAACATGTATTATTGCTAGATACGCGCGTTATTCAGTGTGCACCAAATTTTTTATGTTATTTCAGAAAAAATATCACAGTCATTCCTTAAATGGTTTTATGTGATATCCGTTTGACAAGGCTCGGTACATATATACATCTCGTCAATGTGTTTGTATTGGTTTTCATTTTTTGGTGGTTTGTTTTGTATATGCGACTTTTTGTATTTCTTTAGTTCTTATAACGTGACTCTGTACATTAAAAGATCCCGCCAGTATGACATTGTTCTATTATATGTCATTATGATATATTACTATTATGAATTACAATATACGTTGAACCACAAACGTCAAAATCATTCTATCGCGTAGTGGAATTAACTATTTGTGGATTCTTATAAATTCTATATATAACTTTTGGACGAGTTTCTTACATACTTTTGATTTTTTCCCCTGCATGCTTACATTGCCTATGTAAATTTTAAAATTGTATGTATATGCACATTGAACGAAAAATTTATGTGACGTATAAAATTTTCTGACGTCAGACACTCAAATCAATGAATGTGTCTGTAGATAGTCGATGTTTTTGTGTTCTATTAAATTCTTCCTTTTATAATTGTTATACGATTATGACTGATGTACCCATATTTTGACTATTTTATTTATTTTGACTGTTTATTTAACGAATCATGTAAATATATCGGAATTTGATGAGACTGTCATTAAAGTGAGAGGGTTAGCGCCATAGAACCAGGTTTAATCCACAATGTTCTACTTTTGAAAATGCCTGTACCAAGTCAGGAATATGACAGTTCTTGTCCATTCGTTTTTGATACGTTTTGTTATTTGATTTTGCCATGGGATTATGGACTTTCCGAATTGATTTTCCTATAAGTTCAGTATTTTTGTGATTTTACTTTTTACGTTTTTATCTACCGCAATCATACTAGGTTTGAACGTAGTTTTCAATTTAGACTTGTTTATATTTTTTTGGGTGGGGTCACGAGTATCATATTTTCCCTTCGGTTTTATATGATTCGTTCATCCTATTTTGACTCTTTTAATCAAAGAGTCTATTCTAAATTGAGGTATTTTGTATGGCCTTCCAAATACCGTTTCAATCCCTAATATCACTGAAGAGACATTTATTGTCAAAATCTGGATCTAGTGTACAATAGTATTACACCTCATGTATGGTATAACATCTTTGCCGCAAGTTTATTGTTTTCTGTTTATTAAATTAATATTACGATCGATTTTGTTACATCTTGTTATTAATTTATTTGGCAGTCGCCAATGTTAGTCGACAGGGTCATCAAGTGTTCGACCTGTTAGTCAAATACGTTTAATTGAAATATACTTTCTCATATTTTTGTCTTTTGGAAAATGTTGTTTGTGCTGTATTTAGACCCTTCTATAATGAAATTTGTTTTACATGCACGCGCATAAAAATTGCAGTTTTTATCCAACATGATCATAGGTTTGAACGTTGTTTTTGATTTAGACTTGTTTATATTTTTTCGTTTGGGCTTACAAGTATCATATTTTCCCTTTGTTTTATATGATCCGTTTATCCTATTTCAACTCTTTAAATTCAAGAGTCTATTCTAAATTGAGGTATATTTTATGGCCTTCCAAATACCGTTTCACTCCCCAACATCACTGAAGAGACATTTATTGTCGAACTCTGGATCAGGTGTACAATTGTATTGCACCTCATGACTGTATGGTATAACATCTTTGCCGCAAGTTTATTGTTTTCTGTTTATAAAATTAATATTAAGATCCATTTTGTTACATCTTGTGATCAATTTATTTAGCAATCGCCAATGGCAGTTAGCATGGCCTAAAAACATCAGTTGTTCGACCTGTTAGTCAAATGCGTTTTGTTAGACCTTCTACCACGAAATTTGTTTTACATGCACACGTACAAAAAATGCGGTTTTTTATCCAACGCAATCATATGTTTGAACGCAGTTTTCAATTTAGACTTGTTTATATATTGTTTAATAGTTGATCACGGCAGTAAAACTGCATCTCTTGTAATTGGCGCATTTAATTCCGATACGTCTCTTTCGATTTTCTTATCCAAGGCATAGATAACCTTAGCCGTATTTGGCACAACTGTTTAGAACTTTGGATCCTCAATGCTCTTCATCTTTGTACTTGTTTGACCTCATAAGTATTTTGATATGATATGAGCCTCACTGATGAGTCTTATGTAGACGAAACGCGCGTCTGGCATACTAAATTATAATCCTGGTACCTTATCTTATCAGACACTGTTAACGTTATCAATATTTGAAGGTATTGTATTGTCAGACGAGAACAGAGTTTTAAAGTAACTTTTCAATCGGTCAAGAACAGCTGCTTTATCTGTATGAACAATCCCGTTATCACCAACAATTGCATTCGGGATGCATTTCGTGCTAAGTATTCCCACTTTACCTATTGAATGCCAAAAGTCACGTGGATTCGATGATTATAGTTAATCTTCTAATTTCGGAAGTTCTTCTTGCTGGTATCGACGTTAAAATTACGATTGATACGGTCAAACGCTTTCCTTTCCGCGCAGAATGCCTCTTTTAAAGAACGCTTTACTGAATTCGATCCTTTACTCTATTAGTCACCTTTTCTCGGATATACACGCTTGATCCCATTGTCGGCTTAACGTATCGTTCCAATACGGTTTGTATAAAGAATTTTCGGTTTCATTTTCCTGTTTGATGATTATAAATACTTGGTTACTTGTTATTCATTCACCAATAAAAGGCGATTGAAAATTGTCATATGCAGTCTGAACATCCTTCGTAATCCTCATCGAATTTTCAATATTACGGATGGTTTCGTGCACTTTACTTATAATCTCCTCGGTATTTAAAAAAATCATTTGGGATATATGACGCGTTATATATTATTAATTTAGTCTATTCTAAATTGAGGTATATTTTATGGCCTTCCAAATACCGTTTCACTCCCCAACATCACTGAAGAGACATTTATTGTCGAACTCTGGATCAGGTGTACAATTGTATTGCACCTCATGACTGTATGGTATAACATCTTTGCCGCAAGTTTATTGTTTTCTGTTTATAAAATTAATATTAAGATCCATTTTGTTACATCTTGTGATCAATTTATTTAGCAATCGCCAATGGCAGTTAGCATGGCCTAAAAACATCAGTTGTTCGACCTGTTAGTCAAATGCGTTTTGTTAGACCTTCTACCACGAAATTTGTTTTACATGCACACGTACAAAAAATGCGGTTTTTTATCCAACGCAATCATATGTTTGAACGCAGTTTTCAATTTAGACTTGTTTATATATTGTTTAATAGTTGATCACGGCAGTAAAACTGCATCTCTTGTAATTGGCGCATTTAATTCCGATACGTCTCTTTCGATTTTCTTATCCAAGGCATAGATAACCTTAGCCGTATTTGGCACAACTGTTTAGAACTTTGGATCCTCAATGCTCTTCATCTTTGTACTTGTTTGACCTCATAAGTATTTTGATATGATATGAGCCTCACTGATGAGTATTATGTAGACGAAACGCGCGTCTGGCATACTAAATTATAATCCTGGTACCTTATCTTATCAGACACTGTTAACGTTATCAATATTTGAAGGTATTGTATTGTCAGACGAGAACAGAGTTTTAAAGTAACTTTTCAATCGGTCAAGAACAGCTGCTTTATCTGTATGAACAATCCCGTTATCACCAACAATTGCATTCGGGATGCATTTCGTGCTAAGTATTCCCACTTTACCTATTGAATGCCAAAAGTCACGTGGATTCGATGATTATAGTTAATCTTCTAATTTCGGAAGTTCTTCTTGCTGGTATCGACGTTAAAATTGCGATTGATACGGTCAAACGCTTTCCTTTCCGCGCAGAATGCCTCTTTTAAAGAACGCTTTACTGAATTCGATCCTTTACTCTATTAGTCACCTTTTCTCGGATATACACGCTTGATCCCATTGTCGGCTTAACGTATCGTTCCAATACGGTTTGTATAAAGAATTTTCGGTTTCATTTTCCTGTTTGATGATTATAAATACTTGGTTACTTGTTATTCATTCACCAATAAAAGGCGATTGAAAATTGTCATATGCAGTCTGAACATCCTTCGTAATCCTCATCGAATTTTCAATATTACGGATGGTTTCGTGCACTTTACTTATAATCTCCTCGGTATTTAAAAATATCATTTGGGATATATGACGCGTTATATATCCAACTTTGATCGAACGCGTGATCTGATTTCTTGCTATGTTTTATAGCATTAGACATAGGCACGTGTACATATCACAGTATACTAGAGAATGATCTGAATTTTATCCGAAACGTAACCAATTTCTGTGATTAAATCTGACATTGACATAATTTTAGAATCTAAATTAGAATCGGTATCTTCATAAGGCACACATATATAATCCACTACAGATATACCAGATCCAGAAATGCATGTACATTCGCTATCATTAAAACGGTCATTAAGCATGGCGAAATTTACATCACATATAAACTGATTAAAACTACTTCTATATGATTTTCAGTTCATCAACAACTGTTCGGGGTTTAATTAAATGTACTCCTTAAATATAATCCAAATTGTATCCAGCACGGGAATAAAATCACCACATATCATGATATTACCCGTAATTTGGAATTTTGGAAAAAAAACATCCGATTCCAGTGACCTAGTTGATTCTGCGGGTGGCAGAGAGGAAACTGCCGTACAGAAGCATACATCGTTCACTTTAGAATTAACTTTTATTCGTAATACTCCAATCATATTCTTAACTCAAAATATCGCAATCAAAATTATCTAACAGCTCTTATTTCACTAGTAATTCTACTCCACCTGATCCCCGGATCATTGTTTTCTGTTACGACGTAAACAGGTTACCGTGACGGCAAACACATCACAATTTGAATACTCATGTACAAGTTTCCGGAACTGTGAATTGTCGTTTGTCTTCAGTGAACACCCGTGCGTTCCAAAATACGAGCCCCATTAATTTCTATTGTTGTTTCTTGACGAGACCGTTGCCAACTATCTTGTATTCTTTCTCCTTACCCATTTCTCTCAGAACTGTCCTGCAACTGGCTTGTAAGTTTCTTGTTTCGTACGGCTGATCATTGTCTATGTAAATTTTTTTGTATTTCTTCACAGTTTTTCGATTTATGAGTTTGACTGTCCCTCTGGTATCTTTTGTCACCATTTTTCATAACTTTTGATTTATCATCACAAATGTTCTTTTCAACAATAACTATGTCAGGGTATGCACCTCTTATAATTTTTTGCTGCACTGTTTTCAGTGTGATGTCCTGAAGTGCTAAACCGTTGTGACGTTATTGTTATCTTTTTATGTCTGGTCGTATATGAGACTTCTGATGACAAATTCATTTCTGCTGTAATATTCAGTTTTTCGGCGTTTGTTTCCTTCGTCGTTTTTTTCAGCGTTTGTATTTTATCTTGTTTTTTCTTTAAACTGTCAGGTCAATTTTAACCTCATCTCGTACAGGGTCTATTTTCTGTTTTAATTTTTGTCGAACATTTCCGAAATTTTATTCATTGAATTATTCTTATTCATAATTGATTTAAGATAAAGTATTTCTAACTATTTTCAAAAAAAAATAACATCCTTATCTTACTTATATTCTTCTAGTAGTCTGAGCTTGTTATAGTCCGAGTTTGCCAAAGTCCGATTTGTAAGGCCGATTGTGATGAGGCAGAGTTTGTTTGACAACGGTTTGAGGCGCTGCCCCCTAGGACACGGCCAAGTGACTTTGAATTAATGAATTTTCAATGTAAAGTTTTCTGCTTAAGATTGATAGGATCTACTTGTGAAAAAATAATGATATTTTGTATAAAGTTGCATAACAGTCAGAGCCTTTCAGTTTAAAGACTATTTCGATACCCAGTTCCCTAGGACATGGTCAAGTGACTGAATCAATAAGTTGTTTTTTTTTCAATTGGACGGTGTAATTTTCTTGATAAAAGAAAGTAACTGTGTTTTGATTTATCGTGATTGCCGAACACTATGTTGGACATGATGGTTTTACTCTTAAGATTAGTCATGCTGTGGTTTATTTTACAACAATTCGTTAAATTCAGTGCAGTAGTTGCAAGTCCTTGACATGTTCCTGATATTCACAGCTTTGTGCTTTTCATCTTATTTTAAGGCTGTTGCAACATTAGCTTGCTTCCAATATTTGAAGTGATTGTTTTAGATACATTTGTCATAATAAATGCTTTCTTTTCATGATATTTCAACTAATATTATCTGGGCAGGTTTCATTTTGAGGATGTCCGTTGTTCAGTAGTTTAATTTAACCAGGCGTTGGCAGAGGTTAAGTCCAGTGAAACTTAATATTATACAAAACAATACGCTTCTGATGTAACGTCTGACTGATTCATGCAGGAAGCTAGCTTTATCACTGAGCAATATCTGTAATGAAATTTGCATTTTTTTCATTTTTTTTACGACCGCAAAATTTCAAAAAAAAAATTCGTCGTATATTGCTATCACGTTGGCATCGTCGTCGTCGTCGTCGTCCGAATACTTTTAGTTTTCGCACTCTAACTCAAGTAAAAGTAAATAGAAATCTGTGAAATTTTAACACAAGGTTTATGACCACAAAAGGAAGTTTTGGTCCAATCATTTTAGGAATTAGGGGCCAAAAAGGGCCCAATTAAGCATTTTCTTGTTTTTTCGCACAGTAACTTTAGTTTAAGTGAATAGAAATTTATGAAATTATGACACAAGGTTAATGACCACATAAGGAAGGTTGGAATTGATTTCGGGAGTTTTGGTTCAAACAGTTTAGGAATTAGGGGCCAAAAAGGGATCCAAATAAGCATTTTTCTTGGTTTTAACACCATAACTTTAGTAAAAGTTAAAAGAAATCTATGAAATTTTCACACAAGGTTAATGACCACATAAGGAAGGTTGGGATCGATTTCGGGAAATTTGGTTCAAACAGTTTAGGAATTAGGGGCCAAAAAGGATCCAAATAAGCATTTTTCTTGGTTTTTACACTATAACTTTAGTAAAAGTTAATAGAAATCTATGAAATTTAATCACCAGGTTTATGACCATAAAAGGAAGTTTGGTATTGATTTTGGGAGTTTTGGTCTTTACAGTTTAGGAAAAAGGGGTCCAAAATTAAACTTTGCTTGATTTCTTCAAAAATTGAAAAATTGATATGCCGAATCTAACTGTGTATGTTGATTTGATATTTTTGGTCCCGTTTACAAATTGGTCTACATTAAGGTCCAAATGGTCCAAAATTAAACTTAGTTTGATTTTGACAAATATCGAATACTTGGGGTTCTTTGATATGCTGAATCTAAAAATGTACTTTGGCTTTAACATTGATTCACTGATAGGGTCTTTGCATCGGAACTAAACACATTTATTTCTAAAAAAAACAGTTGTTGGCATGACACGGGTTATGTTCTTCTCATATATTTTATGATAGTATGATACTAAACCCCTAACGGGAGGGATTGTACCTGATATTCATATGATGAAGACATAATCTTTCAATCAGTTTAATTGAGGTCTGGAGCTGGCATGTCAGTTAACTGCTAGTAGTCTGTTGTTATTTATGTATTATTGTCATTTTATTTATTTTCTTTTGTTACATCTTTTGACATCGGACTCGGACTTCTCTTGAACTTAATTTTAATGTGCGTATTGTTATTCTTTTACTTTTCTACATTGGCTAGAGGTATAGGGAGAGGGTTGAGATCTCATAAACATGTTTAACCCCGCCGCAATTTTGCGCCTGTCCCAAGTCAGGAGCCTCTGGTCTTTGTTAGTCTTGTATGATTTTTAAATTTTAGTTTCTTGTGTATAATTCGGAGTTTAGTATGACGTCCATTATCACTGTACTATTATGCATATTTTTAGGGGCCAGCTGAAGGACTCCTACGGGTGAGGGAATTCTCGCTACATTGAAGACCCATGTGTTGCCTTCGGCTGTTGTTTGCTCTATGGTCGGGTGGTTGTCGCTTTGACATATTCACCGTTTCCTTTCTCAATTTTACTTAGATTTTTGATTATGGGCCCAGTTTTCAAGTTGGTCTGAATTGGGGACAAAATCAAACTTTGTTTGATTTCATCAAAAATTGAATAAATGGGGTTCTTTGATATGCCAAATATAATTGTGTATGTAGATTCTTAATTTTTGGTCCTGTTTTCAAATTGGTCTGCATTAAAGTCCAAAGGGTCTAAAATTAAAATTAGTTTGATTTTAACAAAAAATGAATTCTTGGGGTTCTTTGATATGCTGAATCCAAGCATGTTCTTAGATTTTTGATTATGGGCCCAGTTTTCAAGTTGGTCAAAATCAGGATCTAAAATTATTATATTAAGTATTGTGCAATAGCAAGAAATTTTCAATTGCACAGTTCTCAGCAATAACAAGAAATCTCCAATTGCACAGTATTGTGCAATAGCAAGAAATTTTCAATTGCACAGTATTGCACAATAGCAAGAAATCTTCAATTGTACAGTATTGTGCAATAGCAAGTATTTTCAATTGCACAGTATTGCGCAATAGAAAGAAATATCTAATTGCGCAATATTGTGCAATAGCAAGAAAATTATTTTCAATTGGAGTTATCTTTCTTTGTCCAGAATAGGTAGTTGAATCAATTTAAATCATTGTTTTATACAATATACAATGTATATCCACTTTTACTACCAACTAATAAATTAAAACAATCTTTATCATTCATTGATAACAAGCACTTTTTTACATTTTAATATTTTATGATGTATTTAAATGAGTAATTATTGTTACAAACTCCATTAGAAATTGGAATTGAGATCAGTTTTGGAATAAAGGATAGGGGATGTGAAAAAAAAATTGGGGGGGAGGGGGGAGGGTAATTTTTTCTCATTTGAAATTTCATAAATAAAATCAACAGCAAAGTGAATTGCTCAAAGGCAAAACAAAAAAATTAAGTTCATTAGACCACATTCATTCTGTGTCAGAAACCTATGCTGTGTCAACTATTTAATCACAATCCAAGTTTAGAGCTGAATCCAGCTTGAATGTTGTGTCCATACTTGCTCCAACTGTTCACGGTTCAACCTGTGCGGTCGTATAAAGCTGCGCCCTGCGGAGCATCTGGTCTTGATAAGCTTCGGTATCTAATCTACCTCATAAGAATAAAGAAACAGAGTCGACCAACAAGCAGTTGAACGTAGACATGATGGACTATCAATCATTATTTTTAAAAGTCACCAAAAAGTAGCAAATGTGGGATCAATGAAAATAAAATCCAACAATTTGATGGAGTGAGTCATAGAAGACTCTTTTTGTTGAAATTAAAATTTGTTAACAAAGTATGATTTTTCCAGTTCTCTAATAAGAACTTTGTATCTTCCTTTGTGTACGGAATGAAGTTGAACTTATCAGTCTTTTACTTTTTCAATATTCAAATAAGGCCAGCCCACCTAACTTGATGTACAGTTGCATTTAGAAAAAGCTCAACACGGCGGCCAAGGATATCACGTATGTGACCTAAATTTCTCGCTTGCTTGGTTTCAAATTCGATGTAGATATTCAAATATGAAAAAATGGATTTTACAGGTCTGTTATATTGCTCCATAGATGAGTAACTGATGGTATAGATCTAAATTTATTATGCCATTGAAATAAATTAAGAAAAACCATAAGTCCAGATTACTATACTATAATATATAAAATATTATTTTTGCGAACCATTTAGGTCACGGACATTCCAAAATATGGCATCAGTAAGGAGATTTGTACAAAAAGTGTGAATACACAGAACCCCCATCCAATTCATCTTTAGCTAAAAGTATCCATCATTTTCTTTTTTATACGTACTAACAATATTCAATTTTTCTATAGTTTCGATTAAAATGTTCCAAAATCTGAGTTAGAATAGGTCGAATGCCCCAAATAAACATTCCCTGATTGATCGAAGTACTGTGGCGTCGATGTAAAGCATAACAAGTCTCGATGGAAAGCACACGCTTCACAGGAATAATGAGAGTTTTACAAATAAGGTGAATACACAGACCCTTAATGCAATTTAGATATTGCTGAAAATAATCAAGGGTTCATCATTTTCTGTTCTGATTCTGCTAACAACATTCCATTTTTTCTATAATTCCGATTTAAGTATGTGAAACCCCGCAATAAAAACAGATGGCCTCAATGATGTAAACGCAACGCAAAAACTTTCCGTTAATATGTTAACATCTTGAACTTCGACCCTGGGTTCAAAGGGGTTAATAAACCGATTTTACAAATAGAGATCTCCTTGCGCTCAAATGTAATCCTTATTGAATATACAGGCAACTTCGTTTAAAGAAATATATACACACTATATCAGGAATATATTGTCATGCATCTGCATATTCACGTTTTTGTTATGCTGAACTTTAGTCAAATTCAATTCCAAACAACTTTTATTACGTAAAGCAATAGGAGTAAGAATATTTTTAGCGTCAATTTAACCAGCATTGATCATTGCCATCATTAAAATTATTTATCGAAATCATTGTGAAATTTTATTTACATAGATTTTATTAATATAGAGTAATTTTTGGTAAGTATGGCTTTTTAATGTTAATGTTCTCGAGATGTGCTTCTCTATACATTTTTGACAGTCAGTTTAATCCCATTTATTTCAATATTATTCCCGATGACAGAAATTTCAACCCGACCTATTCAGCTCTTTGATTATAAATTTTAAACAGAAGGTTCAATACCACTAAAGGAAGGTTGGGGTTGATTTTGGTGGCTGGGTCCCAATAGTTTACAGGAATTACGGGCCAAAAAACGGCCAGAATAAGCATTTTTCTTGGTTTTCGCACAATTACTTAAGAATAAGTGAATAGAAATCAATGAAATTTAAACACAAGGTTAATGATCACAATACGAAGGTTAGGATTGATTTTTCGATGTTTTGGTCCGAACAGTTGAGGAATTAAGGGCCATAAAACCAAAGGGGCCAAAATAATATTTTTTCTTGGTTTTCGCACAATAACTATACTATAAGTGAATAGAAATCAATGACATTTAAACTCAAGGTTAATAACCTCAAAAGGAAGATTGGGATTGATTTTTGGAGTTTTGGTCCAAACAGTTTAGGAAATAGAGGCCAAAAGGGTTCAAAATTAAACTTTGTTTGATTTCTTCAAAAATTGAATTATTGGAGTTCCTTAAAATGCTGAATCTAACTGTGTATTTAGAATCATAATATGTGGGTTTTTTTTTTAAATAAAATTGGTCTTCGTCTAAAGGGTCCAAAACTGAACTTTATTAGATTTCTTAAAAAATTGAATTCTTGGGGTTCCCCCAACTGTTCCGGGTTTGACCTTTGTGGTCGTTTAAAGCTGCACCCTGCGGAGCATCTGGTTGTAATATGAAAACAATCAAACATCAACCCACACCAAACTGAATGTAATTGAAAGACATCTAGAGGTCAATATACAGTCTTAAACAGCAGACAAAAAAAAAAGAAGAAAAATATAGCGAATTTAGGAGAATTTTTTTAGTTATAAGTTCCACCTAGCTATCATTTAAGAAAACTAGAATTTCAATGCTAGTCTATTAGAGGGATATTTGATTTTCATTGGCTGTACATGTAGATATGGAATCTTATTTGATCATATAGTCAGATTGGAAAATGACTTGGGGAATGAAGTTGTCAGTAAATACCGAATGTCAGTTTTAGTCTGATATATATGTACTTTAAAATTTTAGTCTTGCATGTATATACTTATGTGTACATATATTACTGATTCAGTGGCAATGGTAAATAGACACTGACTAGTCTTAGATAAAATTTTATAGTTTTGAATGTTTGTTCATCGGTTGACTAAAATTAGGTGGAGGTGCGTTCTTATTTCCAACAGAGGGGCACTCAACCTATATCAATTTGTGCATGAAGCAAATTGATATATTTAAAATACGATAAAGAAAATCATGTCTTTTTCAGGACTTCTGATCCAACCATGTTGTATGGCATATTATTGAGATATGGTTTTGGTCGATGGATGTTCATGAAGGACCTGTAGTACATAGTATATCACTGGATTTAGCTCTTCGTCTAAGTGTTTTATCAAAGTGCTTTGCTTTGAGCTCAGTTCATTGTTATGCAATTTCTTCTTTGTGCAATAAAGATTCGACAGACAACTCTCATGTACAAGGATTCGTCAAAGAAGTATCATCTCTATGTAAAATGTAAGTAATAGGGAGATGAAAGCATTCTATTTCGATATCTATTTCCAAACATTATATGTCCATTGACCAAATTAACTCGACAATGCTACTAATTTATGTGAATTAACATTGTTACAGTAAATGTTAATTACAACACTGTCATACCACAACATACTGTATTGGTACATTTATCACTTATATTTGTATCCATATAACAAAAACAAAAAAATGAAAAGAGAATAATTTTGCATAACCTTTTAAATATTATTACTTTTTAGATATTTCTAATTAAGAAGCTGTTGATAAAACCACTTGACATGCTTGAAATTCTATCAGATTACTTTTGGAGCAGAGGTTCTTTTGGTGAAATCATTGTCAATTTGGTCAAAATTTGTCCTTGCCTTGACCAGATTTGGAGGAGATATTATCAAAGAATTTATAAATATCAGCGCAAAGCTTTACTTCCTAGGTCATCTAGCCCTAAGCATCATGTCAGGCATTGTCATTACTAAAAACCAATAAATGTATTCTAATCTGAGGAACATTTTAACAAAATTTTTACTAATGATACTGATGATCCATCACAAAATAATATAAATAAATCATACAAATAGTAAGCAAATACATATAAAAAAAAGATGTGGGATGATTGCCAATGAGACAATTCTCCACAAGAGACCAAAATGACACATACATTAACAACTATAGGTCACCATACATCCTTCAACAATGAACAAAGCCAATACTGCATAGTCAGCTATAAAAGGCCCCGAAATGACAATGTAAAAAAATTCAAACGAGAAAACTAACGGCCTCATTTATGTACAAAAAATAAACGAAAAGCGACATAGCCAGAAATGAGTAGTGGTTTTGCTAATTAATATTCATAATATGTAAATGAGAATTGTACCACGTGATAGTAGTTTGAACGTGAATTTAGTGATTTTTTCGTGCTTTCGTGAGTTTATTCTTCTTGAAATAGTGACATTTTAAATTTACGTGGGAACCTAGAGTTCAATGACTGCACATACAAGGTTTGGACTTGCTTATTCTTTGGAAATTCAAGTTTCAAAATCCACCCCGGCAACATGTTTTTGTAATGAACTTGTAAGCCAATTTTCAACACGAAGTTGGCAAATTTGACGTTTCAGCCATTTTAGCCTAAATTTTACACTGCAATGTTAAAGGCCTCTCGCTTCGATATTTAAAATAGCTCAGGAACCTGTATTTTTGCAACAACAGTCATTATGTTTACGATGATAGTCCGTCGGACGGGGACGATAAATGGCTGACCCGTGTTAAGAGAGAGCCATATCTCTTGCACGTTAAAGACACTCTTGTAGATTTCGAAAAAGAGTAGGCTAATGCCGCTACAAGGCAGCACTCGCACCCGCAAAGTGGCCAGGGATTAATATAAGTTGCAAAACTTGTTTCCCAATCCACTACTAGCGATCTATTTATTTTGCAATCAATGCAATCAGCAGGGTTTAAGATCATTTGTTGGGGGACCTGTTATGCTAGTCAAATGCAGTTGTTAAAATAAACTTTTTTCATTTTTTTGTGATTGAAAATGTTGTTTGTGCTGTATTTAACCCCTCTTCCAAGAAATTTATTTATGCACACATTTAAAATCACAATCACAGGTTTGAAGGTTATTTTCATCTAAGGCTTTTATATATATAATATGAATGATGCTTAGACAAAATATGGTGATAATGCTGATGGCACAGGGCTAGGTTTGTGTTTTAAGGCCAGTAGTAAATACCTGCATATCAGAACAAGAACATGTCAATTTAAGTGACTGGTCGGTTAACATTTGCAGTTAACAGGCTATTATTTGAACTTGGAATTACTTTGATTTATGGAATTTGCTTGATTTCTTGTTATTGATTTTTTTTTATAAATTCCATGTTTATCATTCTATACTGAAATGTTCTGTGCTGTGCACAACACTTTCTATTACAAAGAAAATATTATATTTTCAATAGAATGTACTGTGCCATGCACAACACTATCAAACCAAATTACAATATATGGAAAATGTTATGAACCGCTCAAATGATCATAATACCAAATAAACATGGATTTTTTTAAAAATTTTAAACACTAGAAATTATGCAAATTCCATAATTAAAAATAATTCCAAGTTAAAAAAAATAGTAATATGTGGAGCAACATCCACTTATCTCTTCAGTGAAGTATACACAATTCAATCCTCCATGACATGTTTTGACCTAGAACATCAGAGGAACTTTAGAATTCTAGTTTTCCCTTAAAAAAACATTAATCAGGAAGCATTGTTGATCTCAGAAGAAGTAAAAAATCATCAATTTTATGTCATTATTCACGGAAATTACCTTAAATTATCTTCTGTCAGTTAGCTGTCTTCTAACAAAATATTTTTTTCCATATAAAAACGTTTTTTATGTGTTTGAAATATGTTTTAAGGGCCACTGGTATTTTTTTGTTTCAATGTCTTCAAGACATTTACATTTTTTTTCAAGACGTCTTGGATAAGAGGATACAATTTTTGAAGTTGCAAAACTGTCTTGAAGATATATGTCTTAAGACATATATTCCATGTCTCAAGACACATCTTAAATGGTTTCATGTCTTAAGATGTATGCTCTATGTCTCAAGACATAAGGTGTATGTCTCAAGACTGTCTCGAGACGTCTTAAGACAATGAGGTTCATTTGCTATAATATTCAAATAAGCAAAGTGGCGTTGATTTCTGGATATGAATATGTAACACACAAACAAATAACAACCACTGAATTACAGGCTCCATTAAATATCATGTTATCAAAATCTATATATCATTCCCTTTTAGACAAAAACAACCTATTATGTGTTGATCTCCTAGCTTCAAAAATGTATTCAAAATCAAAGATGTGGAACATATTCTATCATAATCATTTGGTAACTAATGTAATTACTGTCTCTTCCATGCCTGTCTTGAACATAAAACTAAATAATAAATAAACAACACTCCCAATGCTCAGGTTAGTTGTCATCGTGCAACACAATTAATAACACCATATAGGAAAACATAGAACTCCCTTTTTTGTCATAAATCACTGTCAAACATCCGAACATACTATCCACACTCATCTGTGTCCACACTTGTACTAGTATTAAAAAGAAGATTATCATGCCCTGTATGTCATGTTTCCTTTTTAATCGGATTTAATATCATCGTGTCACCAGATATTAGTTGCATGTTATTAAAGGAGGTAATGACAGTTTGGTTACTCTTCACAATTTCAGTATTCATAGAGATTGATTAAGATAATCACTCGGGTGGATTCAATTGACTGCATCCCGTAAACCGGGCAATCGCAAAAATCAATGCAGTATTATTTTAAATACGTAACCCGCCTGAATTTTGAGTCGACTAGCCAGTCACATGTATCAGTACTTGATTGACTGTCATTGTGGATTGTGCGTGCATGGGATTCTCGTTTGAAATCTTGCCACAAGCACGAGAACTTAAGTAAGAATGTTAATATGCTACATTGACCTGCGTTTATCTATAGTTCATTCTATACAAAATACAATCAAGTTACTTACGTTAAGTTAAAAAAATGTGTCTACAATAACAGATCTTCACAGAAAGAAGGCTATCACACATCTAACATGATAAACCTTGTTTCTTTTAAATGCTCGTAAGAGATAATTTATATAAATATACAAAACTTTGGGATCAAGGCCACTTACATACAATTATCACAGAAGGACATCTGATGAGCGCTGAATTCAGAATCACACGTTCATGTTACTATTATGGTGTTGTTAATTCATTTTAAGAACTTACCATGTGCCCAGTGGCCAGTAGTTTGGTACTGGTATGGCACAAATTATAAGTTCTAATAGTAAACTTTTAGTATATAAAAAAGAAGATGTGGTATGATTGCCAATGAGACAACTATCCACAAAAGACCAAAATGACACAAACATTAACAATTATAGGTCACCGTACGGCCTTCAACAATGAACAAAGCCCACACCGCGTATAGTCAGCTATAAAAGGCCCCGATAAGACAATGTAAAACAATTCAAACGAGAAAACTAACGGCCTTATTTATGTAAAAAAAATGAACACTTTGCACATTATGTTATTGGATTCGGTCAGGAAATGTTTATCACATCGGTTTCGGGATGTATCTATTGATTTTCTTAAAAATCTAGTACAGTGCGCTATACAAACTTTGTAAACGATCATACTTGATCTTCATTATTCTAGATGTGCCACATGCTTTGCAATCATTATTGTGACTGAATATTAAAAACTGGTATAAGGTTATTTCATTGACAAAAAATATTGAAGAAATGATTCATAGTAATTTTTGTTCAGCAACCTATTATATATATATATATATAAAGTTTAACTGCCAAAACCGTCCCACAAGATATATTGACCAGTCTTTCAAACATTAATGTGAAATAAAAAAAATGAATGTGCAGTAAATATTAGGGCATTACAAGTTCATATTAAAAAAATTACAAGTACATATATTGAGAAATGACCATTATGAAAAATAAATCCAAAATACTACGTTATCTACAGTTTTGCAGTGAAAATGCAAAGTGAATATAATCTTAAGTGGAATGAAGGTTAGTTATATAATGCACAATGGAAAAAAGTATTAGCCCAGTTCATATATATTCATATGTTAACAATCAATAACTTCTATGAAGAAAATAGAATCGATTTCAGCAAACTGACTTAAATATTCAGATTTTTAGCTAAACATGACAGTAAAATAAAAAAAATATACTGTTTATAAAAGTTACGAATATGGTAATTTGAAATTTAAAACCAAGGAAAACTAGAGGCTCCAAAGAGCCTGTGTCGCTCACCTTGGTTTATGTGAATATTAAACAAAGGATGCAGATGGATTCATGACAAAATTGTGTTTTGGTGATGGTGATGTGTTTGTAGATCTGACTTTACTGAACATTCTTGCTGTGTACAATAATCCCTATCTGTAATGATTGGCCCTGTAGTTACGTTGGAAAATGTTAGTAAAAATTTACTAATTTTATTAAAATTGTTAAAAATTGACTATAAAGGACAATAACTCTTTAGAGGGGCAATTGACCATTTCGATCATGTGGACTTAATCTTATTTGTAAATCTCACTTTACTGAACATTATTGCTGTTTACAGTTTATCTAAATTATCTGTTTACAGTTTATCTAAATTATCTATCTATAATAATATTCAAGATTATAACCAAAAACAGCAAAATTTCCTACAAATACCAATTCAGGGGCAGCAACCCAACAATGGGTTGTCCGATATATTTTAAAATTTCAGAGCAGATAGATCTTGACCTAATAGACAAGGTTTTCCCTTGTCAGATTTGCTCTAAATGCTTTGGTTTTTGAGTTATAAGCCAAAACCTGCATTTTACCCCCTATGTTCTATTTTTAGCCGTGGTGGCCATCTTGGTTGGATGGCCAGGTCACCGGACACATTCTTTAAATAAACAAGATACCCCAATGATGAGTGTGGCCAAGTTTAGTTTACTTTGGCCCAGTAGTTTAAGAGGAGAAGATTTTTGTAAAAGATTACTAAGATTTACGAAAAATAGTTAAAAATAGACTTTAAAGGGCAATAACTCCTACAGGGGTCAACTGACCATTTTGGTCATGTTGATTTATTTGTAAATCTTACTTTGCTGAACATTATTGCTGATAACAGTTTATCTCTATCTATAATAATTAGACAATATATGTATAGTGTCTTGAAATATGAAATTTATTTGTATGAGGCTTAGAAACGAGGGAAATGCGAGGTTCTACCGAGCATTTCCCCTGTTTCGTGCCGAATAAAAATTTATTGTACACATATTCATATTTCATATTTCAAGACACTATACGTATATTGTTTTTATACTGAAATCGAAAAAAAATAAACAAATAAATAAACAAAAATATGTTACAAATATTGCTAAAAAAAAGGGTTTGGAATTTCTCTCTTGGGGTACCATTTTGGCGTATTACCCCTATGTTCTATTTTTAGCAATAGCGGCCATCTTGGTTGGTTGGCCGGGTCACCGGACATATTTTTTAAACTAGATACCCCAATGATGATTGTGGCCAAGTTTGGTTTAATTTGGCCCAGTAGTTTTAGAGGAGAAGATTTTTGTAAAAATTCACGAAGCCGGACGACACCGGACGCAAAGTGATGGGAAAAACTCACTTGGCTGTTCGGGCCAGCGGGTCAGGTGAGCTAAAAATTTGATCTAGTTGAACAAAAAGGGACCACAGGACAGGTCTGATTTCACCCATTCAGAACAGCACTATCATTCTGTTCCAGGCCAAATATCAAGTCACTCCTTCATGTAGCAGTTTTGCACAAACAGACAATGTGATTGCAGTATCCAAATGTTTTTATAAGGATTTAAACTTGTCTCATTTGAATTTTCTTGGACTCCTTTAAAACCATTGGCACTGTTTCAAAACAAGCAATTTCCTGGTTCTCAAAATCGCAGGATGTTTCATTTGTACATGTACTACATTTGTATCATCAAAATTTTACTTATTCTGTAAAAGAACATTGCTATAGGTCAAGCCAACATTATTCTGGGCAATAGCAGTTTGTTAAAATAATTTAAAGGTTGTCCACAGATCTTTAATGTCCTTTGACCTTGAATTCATTTTTCTTTCTTTATTCTTTTACCTGTAGTTTTTGGTACATTTCTAAGTAAATAGCTGTGATTTCCTCCAGCTGTTTTTGTAATGAGATCATGGTATCCTGTTTTTCATGTATATTCTTCTCTAAGATCCTCAGCGCCATTTCCATTTCTTGCTTCATGCCTATTTGTAGTTCCAATTCTTTTTCAACATCCTGTAAAATCTAAAAGTCACATTAAACATCGTTTAACAATATTTTGCACATATTCATAATTTATACGTTTTTTAAGCTATCAGAACTAAAAGTAAATTTAAATCAAACCAGGAATGGTTAATTATAGAATAAATTTATAAGTCTCTGTGCCATAATTTAATTTTGTTTGGGTCTTTTGGTATTTTTTCTTTTCCTTGTATTAAAGCAGTCTTGGAAAAACATATTACCTAGTAAAATTGGGCTCGGAGATCGATGAAGTTAAATATTAATTGTAAGAGAACAGATATAACCCAATATATTTCTTAAAGTTTGATCATTTCTGTGTCATTCGTCATGAAAGGGATTATTGTGAATTTTCAGAATTACATTCATATTTCCAAAGTCCTGACACAAACTTCCTAGTCACTGGTAATGGTCAACTCTTCTAATCTGACATGTTTGATGGGATAAAATTATTGCAATTTTTTTTTTTAAATCAATTCAGTTATGGGTAATATTCACATCCAAATGTTGTAATTGGTTTGAAATACCATTAACAGCTAGAGGTTGAAAATGCAAGATAATTGTAGAAGTCCCTCTCCCTAAAATAATTTCACTCAAGAAGTATACCTTTTTGTCGTTGATTCAAAACTTCTATTTTTTTCATTAGAATACATTCCTACTCAAATTCTAGGAGAATCTGACATGAAACTAAGCTCTTTTCCAAAAACAATAGATTCTTGAATGATAGACTTATGCATTACATAAGTAGTAAAACAAATCAGTGTGAATTTTCTCAACTTTATTTTGGAGTTAAATAAAATCTAATGAATTATTCAATATTTTTTCTTTTATTTTTAGTCTTAATTAAATGTTTCTCTTCATTATACAATTGTATTCATTTCTTAAATATTTTTAACTTTATGTCAAATATACAAAATCTTATTGAAATCATAAATGAAAAAGTACACGCCAAGATAAAAAAATATGATTAAGTACAATTTAACAGTGCTCTACTCTGAAAGAAACAAAATGCTTAAAGCAAAACTAGAGGCCATCTTGGTTGGTTGACCGGGTCATCGGACACATTTTTTAAACTAGATACCCCAATGATGATTGTGTCCAAGTTTGGTTAAATTTGGCTCAGTAGTTTCAGAGGAGAAGTTTTTGTAAAGTTAACGACGACGACGACGGACGACAGACGACGGACGCCGGACGCCAAGTGATGAGAAAAGCTCACTTGGTCCTTTGGGCCAGGTGTGATAAAAATGAATTGTATTACAGTTGTGACCACTTGTCCTACCCATCCTACCGGTAGTTATATTTTTGAATTGTGCGAGGTCATGCTTTTCGCAGACTGTTTATGGGGTCTAAGTCGTCTTTACACTAATTCTAGCTTGTGGACTGATTGATATTTTTGTCTTCGAAAACATAGAGAATTTATCAATCAAATTGGGATCTGAACCAGATTGCATTAACTGGGAGGACTCTTAGATTGGTACTTAGTATATTTTACGTGTTTTGTGTTTAATTTGTTTGTGTGTGCTTCGTTTCGATTTGATAAAATAAAGCCCCTTTAAACTGAGTATTGTAGTTTATTTTTTATGTTTTCTGTACTTATCTGGTATGTTCGTTATTTGCAATTTGCTTCCACAATTTGATCATGACCCGTACGCTGCGTCTTAATTTTTAATGGTTACCTCAGTCTTATCCACATTAGTCATTACTGAATGCAAGGGTTGTTGGTACCATGCTGAAATTGAATATCGTTTCAAACCATTTATTCCTTTCGATTCCAAAGTTAAAAAGTTATGCTTCTTCGTACAATAGCCAGTCGTTTCAAGTTCATAATTACAGTTGACATTGTCTCTCAATTTTGTTGATATAGAAAAATCAAAAGGACATTTTTTAAATAAAGCCTGTTTATAGCAGTTGACAGTTTGGAAAGTACTCAATAGGTTTAGGTCAAGACCAATAGTCGCAAGACGCACACAGTTAGAAAGCACAAAGCTAAAACTGATTGACAATAAAACATCTGAACTGTTTATATTATCAGCATCGATACAAAAGATTCCAGTGTTCTTTGCCGTTACCACAATCACATAACTGACAGTTTGAGCAGAACAAGAAAATCCATAACTAACAAACCACATTGAGTCGGTGATTCTCGGAAATTGCGCCATATGTATGTACTGTTTGACACTGATTTCGTTGATACATTTAATAGTAAGATTCGACTCGTGCGTAAAACACGCAAACCCTGCGTGCACAAGTAAAAGGCTTTTGATCTTTTCCATGAAGTCTTCATAACATCTATCTGGTATCGTTGCTGAATGCAGCCGTGACTGATTAAGAAAATACATCTCAAATTTCTCTACACAGTCTATGTTGTTTAAGGTATGTTTTCTGAAATGATAAAATATGTTTATTTGCTTTTAATTTCATCAATGTAAACTGTCCTTTCTGTAGAGTAGTATTGGTATAGATTACATTCATATTTCTTGAGTTTCGTGGATTTTTATTTCAAGAGAACCATTATTCCAATGGCTATCAAAATGAGGCTTCTTATTGTCCAAATTGTTTGTTTTTTTCATGTAAAAAAAACCCCTAAAAGAACCTTCTCAAAGACAGAAAGAAAAAGAAAAGAATCTTTCGATATTTTTTTTGGTCTCATTTTCGGATATATTAATTGTCCTGTCACTACATTACCCATATTTCAGTGCCTTCTTAAATCTGAGATATCTTGAGGTCATTGATTAACCGAAACTGGAATTATTGCTTCATATTTTTGACGAAATTGATGATTATAGCTTTCCAATTGTCTACTTTCCATTTTTAGTTGTAAAACACAGTATCTCCATTGCCATCGTATGACGTTTACACATCTCAATGTATACGTTTTGTTCGTGCATGATCATATAACTAGATTACGGACTTGATTAGTAGATGCATGTCCCTTACACATTAAAGGCAAATGATACAATTTTTTGAGTAAAATGAGGTCGAAATTTTATATATTTGCTCACAATTCGGATTTGTGGACGTATTTTCCTTCCGACACAGATACTTAACTTTTTTTATTTTAAAAGATACACACAATCTGTTTTTATGCGATTTCAAAAATTGATATTTTTTTGGTCGTAATTTGGTATTAAGTTGGCGTCGTCGTCGTCGTCCGAAGACATTGGTTTTCGCACTATAACTTATAAATTAAGAGCAATCTATGAAATTTAAACACAAGGTTTATGACTATAAAAGGAAGTTTGGGTTTGGTTTTGGGAGTTTCGGTCCCCACAGTTTAAGAATAAGTGGTCAAAAAGGGCCCAAATAAGTATTTTTCTTTGTTTTCGCACAATAACTTTAGTATAAGTGAACAGAAATCTATGAACTTTTAACATAAGGTTCATGACCACAAAAAGAAGGTTGGGATTGATTTTGGCATTTTTTGTCCTAACAGTTTAGGAATGAATTAGGGGCCAAAAAAAGATCACAAATAAGCATTTTCTTGTTTTTTGCACAATAACTTTAGTATAAGTAAATATAAATCTATGAAATTTTAACACAAGGTTTATGACCACAAAAGAAAGGTTTGGATTGATTGAACAGTTTAGGAATTAGAAGCCAAAAGGGTCCAAAATTAAACTTTGATTGATTTTATCAAAACAATAATTATTGGGGTTCTTTGATATGCCAAATTTCACCGTGTATTTAGATTCTTAATTTTTGGTCCTGTTTTTCCATTTAGGTCCAAAGGGTCCTTAGTTTGCTTTTAACAAAAATAGAATTCTTGGGGTCTTTGATATGCTAAATCGAATCATGTATTTAGATTTTTGATTTTGGACCCAGTTTTCAAGTTGGTCCAATTCGGGTCCAAATTTTAACTTTGTTTGATTTCATTAAAAATTTAATATATAGGGTTCTTCAATATGCTAAATCTAACCATGCATTTAGATTTTAAATAGTTGGGCCCGGTTTTCAAATTGGTCCAATTGCGGTCCAAAGAGTCTAAAATGGAACATTATTTGATTTCATCAACAAATGAATTCTCGGAGTTCTATGATATACTGAATCTAACCATGTATTTTGATTTTGGATTTTGACCATAAAAGGTAAATGTCCAATTTAAATTTTTTAAGTTTTTAAGTTTAAGTTTTTAGACCACATTCATTCTGTGTCAGAAACCTATGTTGTGTCAACTATTTAATCACAATTCAAATTCAGAGTTATATCAACCTTAAAGTTGTGTCCATAGTTGCCCCAACTGTACAGGTTTCGACTGCTGCGGTCGTATAAAGATGCGCCGTGCGGAGCATCTGGTTATTAAATTATTTGTAGATTCTGTTAATGTAGATGTCCTCTAATTTTGTTTTTTCAAATAATTCATATTTATCAAATGTTCATGAATGTAGAAAAAAAAACATATTTTTTTGCTGTCTATTTATCAAATTAAAAAAAACACCTTTTTACCATAAACAATGACAGGTGCAAATGGAATGATGCACTTCCAAAATCAGTTAAAATATTTCTGTATGTGGAACTCATCTGTCAAATGTTTTTAAATCAATCAATCAAAAGAATTTTTTTACCAAATACATGTTATGAACCGACTGTACATACTTGCAAATATAAAACAAGATAATGCACAGTGTAATCTTTAAGTCAATTTAAAATAAAAATTACTACATACCTTTGACAATATACCATTTTGAAACGCGTTCCGTACGTTTTACATATTCTCTATTATCTTTTTTGTTTTCCTTCAACGAAGAACCTACAATCTTTACATTTTGTATCCATCTAAAAGTAAAAATTATAAATTATTAAATTTTGGATGCAACGCGTCTTCTGATTGGCTGTCGTCGTTTTGTTTATCCGCTCATAGAAATAATTAAGTCATGTTACCGTGACGTTATCAACGTTTTTTATGGTTTACTCAATGGAATTTATAATTAAATTATAAGAAATAACTGTTATATTTTATCTGGCTATTCGAAATAATAACATACAAAATGTGGTGCACACTTTAAAATAACCGCTACGCGGGCTATTCACTGTGCACCTCATTTTGATGTCATGTCTTCATAGACAGAAAAATATATAAAAATAGAACTATATACTAGTAGATCATATGCGTTTTGTTGTATGTGGAGTACAATATGTTTTTCTTCGTCTGTTTAAATAAAAATACATATGGGATACTATTTTGAGGCTTTTGAAAGATAAACTAAGACTTTTTACCCCAGGAAGAGATTACATAAGCTGTATTTGGCGGCACTTTTAGGAATTGTTTGTTTTCAATGCTCTTCAACCTCGTACTTTTATCTCCTTTTTAACTTTTTTTTAATAACATACAACATTACTGATGAGTATTTTATAGACGTAACACGCTTCTAACGTAAACACAATTTTCAATCCTGGTATCTATGATGTGTTGTTGTTAGAATAGTCAAATGATAACAAAAAGCTAGAAGTCATCAGACATCTGAACAGTTGGTGCTTATGTGGAGAAATCGCAATCCTCCTGCTTATAATCTGGATTAGTAAAATTTCTTTAAAATCCTTGTTCACCAAATAGACTCAATTTCAAAATTTACAATCTAGGTGAGCTCCAAAGACTGACAGCGATATAACTCGATATAAATATGCATATTGGTATTACTAGATAGCGAACTAGTGCAATTGGATTTTTCGTTGTCCATTTGATACCATTGATAAGTTAAAAATATGTGAATCATCGTTTTTACCTGTACAAGAACGAGTTTTTGTGGATCGAATCAAGCAATCCAATGGTCTAACATTATTTCATCTTCAATGTTGACACTATTTCCATTATTTCCATTCAATAGCTGCACGCGCCTGATTTATACGTTACCCATCTTTTATTTGGAGATCAATTGAAGGTTACATGCATGGGAATTCAATGAGGTCGAATTATCGACTAGCAAGCGTATAACTCATCAGCAATGTTATTTCGCTTATTTTTACAACATTGTACTATAAAAAACTAAACAGGCTTCTTAAAGCAAATTATAATTTAACTACTTCACTTTCATTTATGATTAAACAAAACCAAATCATATTTCATTTCATACCTCGTACCTAATGACCCTTTAAGAGACAAAGGGTTACATGATAATTAAGATGTAATCATTAACTTTCAGGAATTTTGGTCTTCAATGCTCTTCAACTTCGTACTTTATTTGGCCTTTTAAACTTTTTTGGATTCGAGCGTCACTGATGAGTCTTTTGTAGACGAAATTTAGTCCTGTATCTATGATGAGTTTATTTATCAGATCAAACAATGCTGTTTATCAATGAAATCAAGCATGCTAAGAGTACACTATTGAACGTTTGACGTTTTCGGTACTGTAAGAACCGTCTTGTCTTTGAGTTATGTTTTTTGCGAACATTAAGGATGTACACCTTTGAGGAGCTAAACATTTCTATAGAATTACACTTTTTTTCGAAACCTGGTCGTTTAGTTTATATGACTGTAAACAAACAATTGGTGAAGGAAAATCATATGATGGTGTACTTTTGTTTTTGCTATGGCCCATTGAAAGTACACACTTTTGATTATTATCCCATTTTATCTATTTTTGCCCATTTTTGGGCTATTATCGTGAAACAATCACAGTTCCACATTTTTATTTTTCATACTTTCAAAAAAGATGGTATGAACCAATCTGAATAAGTTTAATTAAACAAACTATAGGTAGGTGTTAATATAAGAACGTTTTATCATATTTTGATGCTTTTTAGGGTCAAATTTACCATGCTGTCAATTTTGTAAATTTGTAATTTTTCTCTATTTTAAGAACAAAATGCATAGTATTTCAACTTCTTTGAAATAAACGATTTCAAGAAAAAGTTACTAGTATATGGGATGTACATGTCTCTGGTAAAATCATACATTTGCTCAAAATTTTGGTAAAAAAGACTGACTCGGTTGATAATAAAAATTGAAAACAAATATTACTCAAAAACTACTTATTGTAATTACCCATTTTTTTCACAGAGTTAAGTTTAATTATAATTTTTAAATTTATTGATATTTTCCAATTGTATCACATGTTTTGGAAAAAAATTCCAGAACGAGATTTTAATACGACTGGAACGTCAGAAGAGTACATCCTTAAAGAAAAAAAAAAAAAAAAAAAAAAAAAAAAACTCAAACCCAAAACAGACATTTTTTTTAATCAATCACGTATTTTTATAGTTGTATATAACAGAAACAACTCCTTGATTAGAAAAACTGTATCCTTGCTGCACAAATAAGGTTTGAAAGGCATTTATCTAGGTTTTGATCTCTACTACATGTAAGTAATATTGCAGTTTTTATAGGTAGCCAGTTTCAATTTTAATAGAGATTTCAAATGAGAGTAGGAGCAAACTTTTACGTGAACTCAAAATTAAAAATATCAAAATTCTCAATAACCTGGTCGATTGTCAAAAATAAAAATAAATGAGTTGCAAATTGATGTGTGTAGTAGAAATGGATTTTTCTTTAATGATCTAGTTTTCTAATGTTAATCGCTGAAAATCAGTTACTACCTTACATTTCTATTTATAACATTTTAACCTTTGCTTATTTGAATTACAAATCGTTTCTTGTGACCTAGTTCTGTTATATTTGTTATCAAAGTAACGTTTTCAATCTTAACTGCCCCATCAATAAGATTGATTTTTTAAATAAGGCCTTCTTTAGCAAAATGTATTGAATATTCATATAACTATTGCCGTAAAATGGAGATTTCAAAACTAACAATTTTAGGAAAATATTTTCTTTTAAACTGCTAAAAAAATTATTACTCCGATTTTATTTCTTATATCTATACATTTGTATGATTGAAATTAAGATCAATAAAACAATAAAATATTTTAAATCAAACAGGTTAAAAGTAAACCGACCATAACTTAATCCAATCAAACTGTGCAATATTTTATAACAATAAACGGTCCCCACAATAAAAGGGTAAAATTGTTAGGAAGAAAGTAGTCTGTTTCCCGGCCGTTATTGAAATTCTTGATAATATTTATATATTGCAAAGGCATACTGAATGTTTTCGGAGGGGACCCAACCTACCTAGAAAAAAACTAATATTTATAGGCCATTTTTGTTTTTGCAATAACGTATAAAAAATGTATCAACTAAAAGTTTTGCTTAAGTTTCAAAATCATGAAGTTCTGTATTGGAACTTTTTTCGGATGTTTCATTTGTGTATTTAAGACAATAGAGTGTTTGGGCTTCAAAAGTTTACACAGTTATAGACTTTACATATAAAATTGCCTCTTTTAAAACATTTAATAATTCACAAATAATACATGGATACAAAGTAAAATCATTTTCAAAAAAAAAAAAAAAACCTTATCATAATTGGTTCAGTGGTATTTTATCAATAAAGTCAACAGTAGTATAACGCTGTGTAAAAGTCAAAAATTGATTGAAAGGAAAAAATCCTGACTACAAACTTAAACCGAGAGTAGCAAATCAACTATAAGAGGAAAATAACAACGAAACAAAAGAGCACTGAAAGCAAAAAAAAATAAAAAATAACGACTATGCAACATACATAGGAACAAACTATTAGAAAACAACTGCTAGATTCCAGAGATTAGTTTATTTAAATAAATCGTGGATAGGTAATATCGAAATCCCTAAAAACAAATTATCACACACTAGTCTATAGTATACAATAAGGATGTTATGCAATCATGATTCTAATTTTTAACTTTACGTGAAAAAATTATATCTGATACAGATGGACTCTTTGACTTTGTTAGCTAAAAAAAACTAACTTTGTTAGCTAAAAAACATCTCGGTATTGAACAAGCAGCATCAATTTTGTTTATAAGGCTGATGTAATTCAATGACTTATGAAAACAAATATATTCTTGTAAAAAATATAATATGTTGATTATCATTGTCAACAGTATAAGTGAAATGTATGATACAAGAAACAACTAAAATGTAAATACAGTAACTGTATACGACTCATGACTTATATCATCATGATATATATGATCAAGTTATGCAACATGTGGAGCATGATGTGGTGACCCTTTCTGATCACATGAGATAACCCCTAGATATTGTTTGGGTTCGTGTTGCTCAGTCTTTAGTTTTTTTATATTGGGTTTTGTGTACTATTGGTGATCTGTTTGTCTTTTACTATTTTAGCCATTGCGTTATCAGTTCATTTTCGACGTATGCGTTTGATATCACTCTGGTATCTTTCGCCTCTCCTTTTTAGAGGAGACATGCAGTAAAATAGTATTGTAATAACTAGTAACCCTTTTTCTAATGCTACATGTTTGATATGTTTCTGTCAAAAGTTTTGTTATTTATGCGTTTTTATTTACTTAAGGTAGCACAATACAAAGATTTTTCATCCCCAATCAGACATCTTTAAACTGATGTAATTCCACTCATCCTTCTTTAAATGAGGTACCAAAAAGAAAGAAGAATGATTTATCTTTCAAATTGTGATAATTTCAGTATGACACAATTATTATTTTAAACAGGTACAATTTTTATTCTTATTTTGTTTACAAACACGTTTGCAAAATAAATAGCCTTGGTCTGTGTCAACTGTTTTTCAGGTCAGGCGTTTAAGAAGTGTCAGATGACGGATATTCCCTTATATGGTTAATATAAACACCAACACAATGTAACTGGAAAGGTCACAGGTTAAACTTATAAGCTACACTACAGTTGATAACTACCGTTGTACATTTGGAATACTACCTTTGTTTCAGGTAGGTTATCGTCTGTTTCCTTGCATGTATACTAATGTACTGTTTGTGCTTTTTGTTTAATGCAAAAGGCTTTAAATATTTATGATATGAAACATTCGTGTAATTAGCCATTACTTTGACTTTTTACAATGGCCGTGTCCTTTATATCGATTATTTACAAAATGCATATATTTAATGTTTTTCACACTCACTGACCTTTGTAAGTTACTGTGCGCAAATGTGATTTTATAAACTACTGAAGGGTTACAAAAATCATTTTTATTCTGAAACACTTAATATTTTGCAGTAATAATAATAACAGTTTGTAAATAATAATAATTATAATTTTAACGAGACTGCCAATGTCTTTTATCATCAGATTTATTTTACTTTCAATTCCATTATTTTTGACCTGATCTACTTTTTCCAACCTTTTTATTTGTCCTTTGCTTGAATATTTCATTTCTTTTAAAATCATCTAATAATTATAGTTGGCTTTTATTGTTTCGTATGTTACAATGAGATTGTCTGGCAATTTATAGCAGTTTTTATTAGATTTCATTGATCGTTATACCTAACAATATTATGTTAGCTGTAAACATATATATTTTTTCAGTGTATAACGCTGTAATCAAAATAAACACAAAATCTGTTTAAAAAGTAATAATCAAATGGGTTTTTTTAATTAGAAAACAAAAAAAACTTCTGTTACCTTAGCACAGTTATATTTACCTATGTAAAGAATAATTTTACAAATTTCAAGCAATATTTTCAGTTATTTTCAAAATTTCTTTTACTAAATATAACCGGAATTTCATTAAAAAAAGGATTTTACGAATTCACTGCCACATGTAAATACATTTGATTTCTAGATTACCATTTCACTTGAACTTGTTTGAAATGATTAAGAAGTATTAATGAAATTAAATATTTCTCTTTACTGAAATCTTCTAAAATAGATTTATGACCAAAACAAAGTTTGAAGATTTTATAACACGTGTGCATAGACTTTCTTTTTTTAAAGGAAATCATTTATTTTATCCAAATCTTCAGCAATTTACGGCAATAAAATTACCAAATTGTTTTTACCTAATCCACGAGTCTATGTTATTGGTTATAAAAGTTACGTTCGTGGAACTATATAATCAACCCGGAAATATATTTGCAGCAAAACTCTTTGTATAAACTATTTTCGAATTAAATATACATGTTGCTGGTCATACATTATGGAAAGTCGCAAATGTAAATGAATGAAGAATGTGTCCATAGAAAACAGATGATGCTCTGCTGGTATTTAACGTAATAAAGGGGCATAACTAGGGAATTGTGGATGTGACCCCTCTCAAATTCGAAATGATATCTGCATTATGATAGTTCGCATGTTTAAGTTTCATAGCATTTGGTTATGGCAATCTAAAGGTAATCAATTTTTGGACGTACGTTAGGACGGACAAATGTAAAACTTTATTCCTTCTTCGTCTAGTCTCATTAAAAAACAGGGAAGTATAAAGTGTGCATTTATGGAAGTATTGGTTTTATAGTTCCAATGACTTTATAATTATCAGAGATTTGTTCCATATGAATGTTCCATATGAAGTCAAATATGATTTTAAAACTTTATCTGTCAGTTTTAGAACTTACTAGCGCATAATTAGTCTGACACTTTTGTTATAACCGAACTACATAGGTTTCTTTTACACATGTTTCCAACCTATTCGACGACAGTCAATTGAAAGAAAGAACAAAGTACGAATACACGTGTTCAAATACGATATGATACATGCCGAGGTAACCAGCATGTCCACATAGCTACTTGCTATTGGTTATATTAAATGAATAGGATATGTCCATTTAAGTTTGAAAAACTTTAAAAAAAAAATACTTTAGAAACCAAGCTATCTAATTAATTAATTAAAAAGAAAAAACTACTACTACTACTATTTCTAATAATAATAATAATTATAATACTAATAATAAAAAGTAAAATCACAAAAATACTGAACATAGAGGAAAATCAATTCGGAAAGTCTATAATCACATGGCTAAAATTACAAAAGGCCTAAAAACGAATGGAAAAGAAACTGCCATACTCCTGACTTGGTACTTGGTAATAGTTATAGTAATTTTATTATAGTAATAATAAAAAAAATCATTATCATTAATAATAATTATTATTAATAATAATAATAATAATAATAATAATAATAATAATAATAATAATAATAATGATAATAATAATAATAATAATAATAATAATAATAATAATAATAATAATAATAATAATAATAATAATATAAATAACAATAATAATAATAATAATAATAATAATAATATAAATAATAATAATAATATAAATAATAACAATAATAATAATAAAAATATATTAATACTAACAATAATAATTATAATGATAATAATAATAAATATTAATATACTAACTTAGTAATAATATGCGTATCAATTTATATTAAAAAAAACATAGAAAAAGAAAACCCTACACATACACACAAAAAATACAAAAATACCAAGATTAACTTAATCAAATATTTATTTTCTAACGATATTCCTTGCCTGAAAAACGCATTGATAGTGCTTTTTTTTTATCGAAATAACTTGGAGAAACCAGTAAAACAATTTGATTTCAGTGCAAAAAATATTTATGTTAGCGACCCTTTTTTGTACGTTCTTGACACATTGGTACATATCCCCATTATTGTCTGTATGGTAACTTTCTAAAAATTTACACAAAACGGTTATGTGTGGTATCTTTGATAGTTGATATAAATAAATTTAAAAGAAAGGTCTCTGTTTTGCAAAGTATAAGTCGTAAAATAAAAACAAAATTACATCTATGTTTTAATATTGATCTGATAAAATTAATTGATATTGATGTATTTATTTCATGGGTAGCAACAAATCTCTGGAATTTAAGTTGATATTAGTTCTAGAAGAGAATGGACAAAAGAAAGGTTTTTAATGACACAAATAAGCAAGATTTTTTTTAAATTGCTTTAGTATTTGTAATTATAAAGCAAATATGTTGTGTTGCTTTGCAAAGCAATTTATTTTTATGAAATTCATAAATACCACAATTTTTTTTAAAGCTAACGTCTCAGAAAAAATATGACGTTCCTTTAGATTATTTATAACATAACTGTAAATATAGAAAAAAAATGTGGTATGATTGCCAATGAGACAACTCTCCACAAAAGACCAAAATGACACAGAAATTAATAACTATCGGTCACCGTACGACCTTCGACAATGAACAAAGCCCATATCGCAGAGTCAGCTATTAAAAGTCCCGAAAAGACGATATAAAACAGGTCAAACGAGAAAACTAACGGCCTTATTTGTGTAAAAAAACAAATATGTAACATATAAACAAACGATAACCACTGAATTACAGGTTCCTTACTTGGGACAGACACATACATACATAATGTGGCGGAATTAAACATGCTAGCGGGATCCGAACCCTCCGTTAACCTTGGATAGTGATATACCAGTACAAAATAAGAGCGAACTATAAAAAAAGTTGAAAAAGGCTTAACTCATCAGATTGACAAAAATACTTTGTCGGTTACGTGTACATCCCAACAACAAAAAGACACTAGGTACAAATCTGAGAGTATTCGCAGTTAACTAACAGCTAGTTCAAAGCCACTTACAACAATTAAATAAAATGCATCTGAGTCTAAATTATCAATCCGTACACATCCAACATCCAATGGATTTAGGGTAAAGACGTCATAAACAGTCAGAGAAAAATATGACCTTTTAGATAATAGTCCTCCTTTTTCAGTCAAATGTTTTCCACAAACTATACACTTAATAAAAATGATTTACATAAGCTATACTAGAACACACCCGTGATATCGCGGGTCCCGTGACTGAATTAAAGTATATGTAACAATGCGTAAGCCTTATTTTAGTATTGGTATTGTCATCTGATAAAGTCATACCGATTATAAGATAAACAGTTTTCTCTGCTTTTCTGTTTGAACCCGTCGACCTGGAACTTATCAATTATTGGCAATATTAATTATTTGGAAAACAGAATCTTTTAATCAACCGCATTGTCCTATATTATTTATAATTAAAGTTGAATTCTTATATTCGCTGTTTTACGTCACGTCCGCTAACAAATTGAAAACTGTACCTATACGCCTTATTTCAAGTCCAAATTTTTAGTATTCTTATTGTTATCTTAGAAAGTCTTTCTGATTAGCATACTACACAATAGGGAACAATTTGACCCTGTGATTATGACCCGTGTATGTAGCTAAATCCTATAAAATACACCGTTTGGTGGTGCAAATTGAAAACTGTACATACACGCCTTATTTCGAGCCCAGGTTTTTAGTATTCGTAAAATTGCTATCTTAGAAAGTCTTACTGATTAAAATACTACAATAGGTAACAATTTGACAATTTAGTAGTGTCTACCCTGTGATTATGACCCGTGTATATAGCATATTAATCCTGAATACACCGTTTGTTGGTGCGCCTGTCAGATGCGGAACGTACAGATAAGGTAATAGGTATATGTAACAGGTGAATATACTATTGGTATCGGTATCGGACTCGACCCGGAACTTCTTAATTATTGGCAATATTAATTACGTGGAAAACAAAAGGGCCTGGAGAGGTGTAATTTTTAATCTACACCCTTGTACTATATTAGTTATATATAAAGTTGAATTCTTTGATTCGTCGTTTTTACGTGATGACGGCTGACAAATTGGACCTCGTAATTTTAGTATTATAGATATGTATCGTAAATATAACATCGTGATCAATCAGTGGATGTATTTTAAATACGTTGGAATATGAAAAAGGTAGGTAGGAGATCCGGATTGATCATAGTAAAACGAAAAAAGTCATAATCTCATAATCATGGCGAACGTTATGATTTATTTTATTGTTAACTCAACCTTAACTTTACCTACGTGTGATGGAATTTATAAACACTAAAACAATCCTCACCACAGTACAAAGTGAAATCAAGTGCGTTTCCTTATGGATATTTAATTAAGAGGGTGTACTTATGAATCATTTAATAAATTATCATAAAACAAGTCGTTTTAAGTGTAAATCTGTAAGTTAGGGCCATGTTTGTGGTTCTATTTTGAAGTTGTTTTAAAGACCTACCTACCTAATAATAACGACTCATTTAATCGTAATAACTACTTAGCCTTCTCTTTAAAACGACTTATCTTAAATAACTTTTCATAACGACTTCGTGTTCTCGTTTATACAAGAACTGCTAATAAACTCGTAATCATGACTTAACAACTCGTAATCATGACTTGAGTACTATCATAACTCCAGATCTCAGAAGCACCCACCTGATTTCTTGGTTTTTGATTTAGTTTCGATTGTCTCCTTATCTATAGATTTCTTAATTTGAGTAAATGCACATAAATTAGAAATAAAATTTAAAAGAATTACAACTGAAAAAAAGAAATCGAAGAGCTTTTACTTGAATTTTCTTTGAAAATACTTTTAGGAACGCAAGTAATTTCCAGATGATGCAGAACTTTATTAGGGTGCCAAATAAAAAGAAATTTACAGATACATGTAAAGTTTTAACTCATGTAGAAAAAAAACCACAGAAGCCTATAATCATTAATTCGCTTCGTTTCATTGGTGTTCACGGATTTTTTTATTAAAAAGGGTAGTGGTTCTATATTGATAAGGGTAAGAGGAAAGAAAAAAACCTTATATTATACTAGTTTTCAAGAATCAGGAGATAATCGTTTTAAATCAACGGATCAGCAAAATACCAAAAAAGTTGAATCAAATTTCACAATTTAAAATAAAATACAAAAACAACAAAAAGTGCAAATTTAACAAAGACTAAAAGGGGAAAATCATTGGTGGTATTACACCTTACAATTACACATATATCGTCTGGAAACTAAAACAATGCTTATTTTTGGTCCCTCTGTGGCTCTTAATTTCTAATCTGTTGGCACCATAACCTCCAAAATGAATCCCAACCTTCTACTTGTGGTATTATACATTATGGTAAAATTTCAAAGCAATCTAAATGCAGTAATAACTGTAAAGTAGAAAAATGCCTGTTTTGTGTCCGTATTGTGCCCTAATTTCTAAACGGTTAAGACCATCATCCCTTAAAAATCCAAACTTTCCTTTTGTGGTTTTGAACCTTCTTAAAGAAATTGAAATATTTACCCTGAAGCTACAAAATAGTTTAAACAACTCATTCATTTAAAACTCGCGTTCATTAATATTTATAAAATAGACATATCAATTGTAACCTATTTTTGTTTATCAAAAAGAAATAAGAAAATAATTTAATTATTATACCCTGTATTATTTTACTGATGCAGTTTCTGCGAAGTCAGTTTATATACAAATATGATCACAGCGTTTTGTACATGAATCATTAATGTTTTTTAATGCATTTCTTTTTTTTACAAATATATGTCCTGTTACCATTCTTGATCTCAGAAATTCTGGTATAATTTCAAATTTAAGATAAACCATTTTTAAAAGGAATGAATGTGATATTTTTTTTTATGTTTATGAAGAAATAACAAAACCAAATGTGGTGCACACTGAATTACCCGCATAGCACCACATTCGTTTTTATGTTATTTTGAATAGACGGGAAAACTATAACAGTAATTTCTTTTAATTTAATTCTAAATTCCATTCCATTTTTAACCGACGTAAATCATGAATTACGTTGGTGACGTGACAGTCACATGACAAAAGTGTGTATATGAGCTAATAGACACAACACTGTCAGCCAAGCAAGAGACGCGTTTCATCCAGAACTAAATTATTTGTCTGTAAACTCTTCTTAAAAATCATAACAATTATACTTGGACAGGGTATTAAAAACAAATAATAATATTTAAAAAATTTAATTTAATATTTCCTTTTTATTTGTATTACTTTATCACGTATTTAACGATGGTATAATTATTTCTATGATTTTTAGCAATGTACAGATAACTATCCACATTGATCATTTATTTAAATCTTTTTACAGACTTTCTACGAACAAATACTATATGTAAGATCAGCACGACCTACACTTATATACATAAGAAGATGTGTAATGAGTGAAGTTTTCTTCAAACAAAGTAAAATCAATTCCTTTTGTTCAATGTTCGTGTTTATAAAAATCCAACATAAGAAATTAGTTTGTCTGCCAAACTTATGGTTCACATATGTATTTGTTTTTCTTTTACCAACGTTTTTCGTTTACCAATGCTTTTTCATTTGACAACTTAATCTAAACATAATCTAACTTCTCGTAACACAGTTCTTGTTATTTTTAATCAAAGCTGAAGAGAGGAATTTGAAAATTAATATTCTGACCTGGTTGGCGCTCAAAATTATTTATATGGTCAAAGGCAAAGTAAATGTGTAGTCTTTACTACTGGCTACAACCGGAATATCAAATGATTGTACCCGTACTTCATAGATTCATTGATAAGTCATAGTAATGCTTCATGTATGATAAGGAATTTAAAAAATATTTCAGTTATAACTTTCTTCATGATATTAATTATTTTGTCTTACAGTTATGCAATATACGAAAGGCTGATTTGTCAAAACAACGTCGAGGAAATCTCAGAGCAACCGCCTTTTATTTCAAAATAATGTAAAACACTTGACATAACTTGGAATGAAGCTGGACTCAGAATCAAAAGATAAAGAAGAATACTGCATCAAGAATGACAAGATGGACAAAGATTGCCTGTACCCAAAACTGAAAATTCAAAATACAGAAATGTCGCGATGTAATGTTGCAGGTCAGAGAAAGAACGGCATTGGTGGCACATAGGGCGAAAAAATCAACATGTATTTTTATCTTTGTAAAGCCACAGATTAATTCAATCTTTCATCTAAATTGGCTTTTTTAAAATTTAAATCCCACCATTAGAAATGACAGGGAAAACTAATAAAGGTCATGTTCTTTATTCCATATCATCTTATTTTGCCATAAGTCGTCTTTCATGAGGTGCTTAGACATCAATATTAGCCCAAGGGCCTTTAGGCCCGAGGGATGATATTGGTCGAGGGTGATACGGCATGTGATACGGATTTTGCCATGTTTTATACGCTTTATCATTTATTTCAACAGAAGATTATTATATTATATGAACTGTTTTCTGATCCATAGCACTGAGTTACCTTCAGTGTGCCAAAAAATATACGAAAACTGGACGTTCGTGACGTCACATACCAAACAATGACGTCATACAAAAAAATTACCTATTTTGAGGAAAATTTTTCTTAAGCAAAAAAACACCAAAAAAACTGACTTTATGTAAACAAAATTTAGGGGTGTGATGAAGGTTATGCGGTAAAGGTTGCGCATCAAAGTTGCGCGATATGGATTAAACAGCAGGCTATTCATCAAATATACAAAACTACTGTATTTACTACTTAACAACTGATAAATTGCAATAATACATTGCATACATTGTAGAAGGTGTTAAAACTTGTTGGTTGAAAGTTATTTAGTCTCATTTAAATAGTTACAAAAAGTACTTCTAGCTAAGTAAGGAGTTTAAAAAATTTAACAGATGGAACAGGAGATGATATGTTGATGCTATAATGCATTGCATATATCATGTACATTCCAGAAGATATTAACAGCTACTTTTTTCCCTTCATAGTGGTTAAGTTAAAGGCATATGTTTATTGCTCCTATATAAGGAGGATTATACATACAAGAAGTAAAACAGTAAGTGTCTGTTAACAATACGAATTTCTTTAAATTTCATACTGACCATACTCAGGGTTATTAAACAAAACACTTTTTTTTACCAGTTTAGTCAAAACTATGCATACCTTTAAAACTGTTTCACAATTGTTTTTAAATTCATGAATACTTTTTTTTATATTTAAAACTAAAGTTTTTCAGGTGTAAAGGCTGTACATAAACAAATGTATAACATGCGGACATTTTCATTTTGTATTAAATATCTAGTGTTTGTTTTATAATCTTATATTCCATAATTAGTAGTAAATAATCATTAACATAGGCGATAAAATTGCAAAAGCCACGGTATTTAACTTTAAATTGCAACTACGGTGATACACAAGCAAGTAACAATTTAACTGAAATGCCGATGGGCCCAAAAAAATTGAAATTTTATTTTTGTAAAGGCTTTTATTTAGGGCATTACATATCGATGCTTTGCTTTTGCGCCAATTGGCATTTCATTTGCGTCATATAAATCTTTAATTTGCGCCAAAAACCATATTTCATTTGCTCCAAAAATAAAACTTTTCATTAATTTGCGCCAATAAAACAGGTAAATAAAGTTAAAAAGCTTTTTTTTTCTTGAGAAAACAATTTAAATACATTTTTTTGGCATAATAAAACATATTCCCCAGAATTCAGTCATCTTAAAATTATACAACAGGTATGTTAAAAACACAGTTCTGTTACTTTGAACATATCTAAAAAGTAGTAAAAAAAACCCAGTTGTATGCATTATACACTATTGTAAAGTTATAATTCTGTCCATTTCAGTTGTTATTCTGGCTTTGCAAGTTTTATGGGACACCTAAACGATTTTTGATATGATGCATATGATAAGCTATAATCGATATGTGTGATCATAAAAAAATACAGAATAATTTTTAAAGATTAGACCGTTGTTTTTCCCGTTTGAATGGTTTTACACTAGTGATTTTGGGGCAAAAAGTAAAATCACAAAAATACTGAACTTAGAGGAAAATCAATTCGGAAAGTCCATAATCACATGGAAAAATCTAATAACAAAACGCATCAAAAACGAATGGACCGGACCCTTCGAGACAATGGCGTCATTCAAAGAAGTAAAGGGCATGGCGTCATTTATTAAGACGAAAAAAGGGCATGGCGTCATTTATTAAGACGAAAAAAGGGCATGGCGTCATTTATTAAGACGAAAAAAGGGCATGGCCTCATTTAAAAATGGCATGACGTATATCCATGCTAAACATGCTTGGGGGAAATACTAGAATAAGTTCAGTGAAATTGGACGTCATACTAAACTAAATCTGGGTCGCTGCCAGTCCTGGTTGATGTTTCGTACCCGAGGGAACACCTGCCCAGTTATCAGCACTTCAAATTGGTGTTGAAATGAATATCAAGTATGTTTATAAACAACTGCATAAATTTTAACGGATAGTCAACTTCATGAAAATATTTATCTTTAGGTTTTTAACTCACACAATCTAGATGTTTCATATTTACAAAAGTTAATCTTTCTAGATTGAAAGTTAATGTGACAAGAACAGACGGTGGTCTCGAAAACTATAGAAAAATGGGTATACGTTGGAAATTGTCATATCCAAAGAACTATGGTAAACACTCAAAATATTTTGACCTGAAAGGTCTTTAGATTATATTTTTACGGGATTTTTATTGGATTTTCGATCAATATGCAGCAAAGATTATTTTTTTTCAATTTCAGTTACACAAGCTTCTAATACAATTATATAATGATTAACACATTGTGTTATTACACGAATGTTTCCAATAACACAGTTTAACATAAAATATATCTTAAATATACGATAGATGTTTTGAAATGACTCCTTAAAATCAAACACAAGGTATGTTAAAACTTCTTTAAAACACAGTTCTGTTACTTTGAACATATCAAAAAAGTAGTAAAATTGCAAGACAGTTGTATGTATTATACACTATAGTAAAGTTATAATTCTGTCCATATCAGTTGTTATTCTGGCTTTGCACGTTTAATGGAACACCTTAACGATATTTAAATTGATGAATATGATAAGCTTTATACCATATTTGTGATCGTACAAACATACAGACTTATTTCCTCTATTGGACTCTGAACTGACAATGTCCATTTATAAAGCATATATTTTTACATTTTAAAACTTTAAACCTCAGTTTTGTTTTAGAAATTAGTATGAACAATCATCCAGGAGAAATACTGTAAAAACAAATCTTATTCAAGATACAGCAAAGAATATTCAACTGTTCGGTCATATTTTATTTGATTTACCTGTGAAATGGCGCTTTTTTTTTTTATTTGACACAAATGAAATATAACATTGTTGCGCATATGAAGGATTGGACTTTTTAAAAATTGGCGCAAATGCAATGAGCCCTTCGAGACAATGGCGTCATCCAAAGAAAAGAATGGATCTGTATTTTCACCGACATTATTTTACTATTGATTATCTCGACCTTGAGCAAGAAGATTGAATTTTCTATTGTTCTCAGTCATCAGTTTAGCAACTGTTATAGAATATACATATTTTATATATAACTGAACTTTTCCTTAATTTTTTTTTATTGCAAAAACAATTCTATTATAAAAGAAAAAAAAATACGTTATGAATTTAATCCACCCGAAATGCTTTTCTGGATTCACCTTCATCAGGAACGGAAAAAGACGAATGTTTAAAAACTGCGGATGTATAAGAACCGAAACACTTGAAGAGCTATAAATTATAAATTAAAAACGTCCGAAGAGCTTTTATCTTGTTTATTTTCAGCAAGACCGCTCCAAAAAAATATTCAAAAGCCAAGGATGTATAAGAAATCAAACCGTTGGAAGCTATGGGACTAAAGTACCTAAACTAGTCAAATGTATGTAAAAAATAAATTGCTTGAGGGAGTTGAAAGCTGAGTTTCTTCATAATTTCAAAACTTATAAACATACATCTTTAGAACAGTTATAAAGGTACCAGGCTTATAATTGGATACGCCAGACACACATTTCGATTACACTAGACTCATCAGTTACGCTCATATAAAAATGTTCAGAAAGCCAAAACAAGTACAAAGTTGAAGAGCATTTTGTACCCAAAATTTAAAAAAAAATGTGTCAAAAAGAATTATTTGTCATAAATTATGTCAGTACCGAGATATTGGGTGCTGAGGTGAAGATACACCAGGTACTTACAATACACCAGCAGAAGTATTAACAAGCATTCTGTGAATATTGCATGCCAATACTTAGTCCCCTAACGTATACAAATTTATTGAATATAACTAGTCATGGTGTAAACTATATTAAAAACATCAAGTCATTATCTTCCCGCATGACGAAAAAGGGTGTGGAAAACAGATTATTAAAGTGAATTTGAGGACCCTAACTCTGCTCAAAATCATCAGACCAGAACAAATGGTAAACTTGAACTGTAAGTTATCATGATAAAACTATCTACCAATTGTCAAATCAATATCTTTAAGCATGACGAAAAAAAGTTTGGAAAACTGATTACCGTAGTGAATTTTCTCAAGGCTCATAACTCTGTGTAATACCCGTCAGACCGTAAAAATAATTAAACTTAATGCATGGCGAATAAAAGTGCGGAAATTGATTCGTTGAGTGAATTTTCTAGTTCAAGGACCATAATTCTCCATTAAATTATTTTATCGGAACGCAGTTCGAACTTGAACTGCAACTTGTCATGATAAAACAATATACCAAATATCAAATCAATATCTTCAAGTCTTGTTGTGCTAATGCAGCGTAAAGCAACCAACAATCAATCAATCAAGCATGAAGACAAAAGTGTCTAGAAAACTGATTGCCGGACTGGCGGAACGCGCGTCTAGATCTGGCGCATATGTAAAATGTCTATTCTGGTATCCATGATGAGTTTATGGACAGACAGACATACGGAGTGCAAACCATAAGTCTTCTTCAACTTCATCGGTTGTAGACTAAAAAGATGCGTAACTAAAATATGAATTGAGCGGGTCCCTAATCATTATGCATTTTAATGAGCCATTCTTTTGCATTGGCGACAAGTTTATTCAATTCCAAAATGAGATGTGTTAACAATAAGAACTTACTTGTATTATCATGAATTCATGACATAGATCCACCTTCATCAGATTTGACTTCGTCTAAATACTCAAGGCGTGCAACTAAAACATAAGTTATAGATAAACTCATCAAAGATGCCAGGACTAAATTTTGTTTATAGACAAATGTATAACTTAGGGGTTTCTTGTCGTAGAACACACTGAGAGGTGTCATGATGGATCGTAGCTATGTATTTCTTTAGGCACTTCTGACACACAGATATGTGTTATATGACAAAAAAAGTTCAAACCCCTAAACATGTGCATTTTAAACCTCTGAAATCATTATTTTCGGCAAAGATTAACATAATTTGAATTCTATCTATCTACCACACTAAATATTTATATTAGTGTTTTGGTAAATTACATTTAATTGCATTTGCGTGCACATTTTAACTGGTAAAATCAAGTAAGTACAGGTAGAATATACTTATTTATGTATTTTGTTATTATTTTTTAGCCGGATAAGTTCGTTTTATTTTTAACAAGCACTTCGACCTGAAAGTATAAACAGATAATATGTGAAAAAACATCAAATTTTAGGTTTAAAAGTACTAATTTTTACATGTCTTAATGTTTTTAATATTGAAATTTGATTGTTTAAGAAAATACAAAACAAAAAATAAGAGCACGAAGTTGGGATACATTTTCATAATACATAAATAATGAATATCCCATATACTACAGCGTGAACTAAATCCTTCGCATGAATGTGTTTAATCTTGCACGTTTCAAATGCGTTCTGAAAATGTTTGGCATTGTTTTATTCATCTCGCTTAATGTTCCTTTATTGACGAGATAAATTGACAAACACTTATTACAAAAATTTTAAAGATGCATCAACAAATTTCAGAAAAAATCCCACAAATAACTTTAAAGAATGTTTCTGCCTTAACAAAATGTACCCTTCTGTTGATGGAATCCAAAATATATGGAAATTTTATAAAACTGTAAGAATTTCTAATGCTTGTGATCGAATGAAATGAAATAATTGACAGTACTACATACTTATACTTAAATGAGAAATTAACTTTATACCACAGTAGATGTCGAACCCTGAACAGTCTGGGCAGGTATAAACACCCAATTGAAGCTTGACATGACCAGAATATTTGAATTGTGATTTATTATGTGAATCATTCTAAAATATGTGACGCAGCATAGCTTTCTGAAACAGAATAATTTCTTTAACGTCTAGTTTATACGATGGGCGGGTCTTATAAATACAAAAATCTGTTGTGCTCTTTATTGTCAGATGACCCGACAATGTGGGCTTGTAACAATGTGTAAGCTCCTCCTACTCTGTATCAAAATGGCAAACATGTCGCATTACCAGTCATCGCATCTGAATATTTCAACAGGTAAATACTATTAAAACTTGATATATGCTAAGACCGTACACGTGAAGAAAAATATGGGTCTTATTTAGCATGAAACGCTGTTTTACATCTTTCTATTATCATGATTATAGAAAATGTGTCAAAACAGTTTTGGTAAATAACAAACTGATGTTCCATCCAAAAAAATTTATATAAATTTGCAGTAAATATTTTCAATTTATTTCAATTCAATAGTAGAGCCCAGGTGGTCTTGATATAACGCTCACGATATCACAGAAGCGAGGGAAGAACACAACAATTTTTGAAAGCAAATTTACAGATCTAACAATGTTGGGTTGATGTTTAGACGAGTTGTATATATATATGTAGAGCCCAGGTGGTCGTGTGGTCTAGCGGGACGGCTGCAGTGCAGGCGATTTGATGTCACGATATCACAGTAGCATATGGGTTCGAATCCCGGCGAGGGAAGAACCAAAAATTTGCGAAAGCAAATTTACAGATCTAACATTGTTGGGTTGATGTTTAGACGAGTTGTATACATATAAATAATATATAACTCATCTAAACATCAACCCAACAATGTAAGATCTGTAAACCCCAACAATGTTAGATCTCTAAATTTACAGATTTTACATTATTGGGTTGATGTTTAGACGAGTTAACTTGTATATATACATTATGTTCACAGCCATGTATCACCATCACTGCTTGTGATCCGATGGATAAAGGCAGCATTGCATAATTATGTATTTCAATTCAAAATTTGAAGTAATGTTAACAAAGATTAATTTTGTTTTTGTTTTTCAATAAATATATATATTCAGATATTCAGATATTTACATTGAGATGGCCCAATCATGCCTAAAAATAAAAGTTGGAAATATTATTCTAATAATAGTTTTATTGGAAAATCCAGTCTATTCATGAATCTTTGTAATGCAAACGAAATATATATACAGACGCGAGAGGTGAGATATATCTATTTTGGTTGTTTGTTTCTAACTACTGTCGACTTACTATAATTCTTTATTTTGACAAACGCTCCTTACTGTTTTCGAGCATAAATAACTTGTAAATAACCATCAGATTTTTACGTTCGTTTGGAATATTATTCACAATCTGCTGATATTACCCTGTGATACTTGTCAATATTATCCTCGTCGTCCTTGACGATGAGTTATGTCAAGGAACCTAGTTGAAAGGCATTTAAATATATAAAAAAAGCTATTCACTTCATGCATAAAATATGCAGTTAATTTTCTTTGCACAAGAAAGACAAGGATGCTGTCAGTTTTGAACTGGCGTTGTCAGCTTATTTCTGATATATATGAGGTTGACTGGTTTCTTTTGCCCCTCTATCGTGAATATTTGTATCAATTACTTTAATAACATAATTATAGTTTAAATTGAAGAAATGTAGATTTGTATATGTTTTAGCAAATCTGTTATATAATTATATATCTTTAAGTGGTCCAGAGGTGTGGAAATCAATATCAAGTTATTTGAAAAAAAATAAAAACTACATCTTCAACCAAAATATTTGAATTCAGTTTTCTATATTTTTCTGTATTTGTCAAGGAAAAAACATAATGTTTATAAATATACATTATTGTTTCTTTTTCTTTTCTTTTCATTGTAGTCATAGATTTAATTGTATTTTAAAAATCATTGTAATCTGTTTTATGATAGTAATAACTATATTTTGTATTAATGAAAACAAAAATGAAGAAAGAAGCTAATTATATAAAGAGACATCAATTGTGGAATTGCACATACAGTGGAGAAACAAAGGGACCGTTTATATTATAACACATATTGTAATTGCTTATGTTATTCTAATTTCAAAGACAAAGGTCTATTCATACACAAATGTAGAAAAAATAAATAAATTGGGAAACCCTCAATTAATAGGAACCGTTCTTTCAGATAAAAATAGGAAATCTATACGATTGGTCGCTATTATTAGAAATGTCAAATATAAGTTAATATTTACATCTGAAAAACAATTTCTATCAAAAGTACCGAATTCACAGATTATTACACGAGCTTTATTATCTTTTATGCTAAGTTGTACTTATGCAATGTGGAAAAAAAATATTAGGAATATAAATGTTATGCATACGATAGTCAAAACTAGAGAAAACTTACCACTTAATGGTAATGTTTACAAACATTACGTAGAATTCTAATAAGGAAGTAAAGTTTTCTGCGGAACTGAAAAGTCCCACACAATTTGCCTTAAACATCTAGTTGTTAACTTGTTATATTTGAGATGAGGGTAATTGGTTATTGTTAGATAAAACTCTTAAATAACAAATTTAAAATAACATAAATGTTAACGATTTTTCTGCACCATATGCTCAACTGATACTGACATTTGAAATGTCAGGGGTCGTCTCAAAACTTGTAAAGATTGTCTATGAAATAGGTATGAGAAATCCTATTTGCCTTTTCCAAATGCCTTATATTTAAAAGAAAGTGTTCTTCCAAAAACGAAATTCAAAAAATCATCTAGTGTACATGTCTACTCTAGATGTATGTGAAAATTAGATTATTTTCCCAAAGAAACGACTGATTAGTCTTTTTTATAACCAATAGCCATATAGTAATTGCGAAATTAATTATAGAGTAGATAACATAAAAAAAAGATTATGTCCTCTCGCTGACAAAAGGGATAGAAGATGAATTTATGGTTTAAAATGTAAAAATTTAGGAAATGGAAAGTAAAGTCATATCTTTCACCAAAACGTCTAATAATTTTTTGTGTATATTTATGTTTTTACTTAATGCGTATGAAGTTATTGTTATGGGAGTTATGATCTGTAAAGTACTAAGAAATAAACTAACGGACAAGAAAAACACAAATCAATTACAAACTAGTATCTCAATTGTTTGTAAAACAATTGAAAGGTCTTTCCTGTGAAAGTGATGTTTTCGTAATGTTCTTTGTACGACCTTTCGTTCGATATACGACAAGCATACCTTCTGTAACTTTTCGCTTTTTACACTTTATGACCTCATCCTCCTACATTTTTTAGATCGGATGTATGATATATGTAACACAGGGTAGATGAGCTTTCATTTGATATGCGACAACGCCATGTTTTAAAAAGTTTGATTTTTGCACTTAATAACCTCATCCAACCAATTTTTGGAGGTTGGGAATTTGATATTTCAAATGTATACATCATGACCTTTCATTTGATATACAACAACCCTATCGTAAAAGAAAATTTATTTTTTGCACTCAATGACCCCATCCAACCAATTTTTGGGGGACGTCAATTTGAAATTTGAAATGTACGCTTTATGTTCTTTCATTTGATATGCGACAACCTTACCATCTGAGAAATTTGAATGTTTGCACTAAATGACCCCACCCGTCCCCCTGGGATGAAAAGGGGGTTTAAAATTTTCATTTTTAAGTAGAGTTTATTAAGACCTTCAATTTGATATATCAGATGACCCCATTTGACAAAGTGCAAATAATGATGCAATATCAACTATATAAATAGAAGTTATGAAACTTACAAAGTCAATGCAAAACATGAAAATTTCAAATTGATTTTTTGGTGTTTTTTTCCATGGAATGTTTTTGGTATTTGGTCAAACATATAACTATGTCAACCTCTTCAATTTCTAAAACATTTTTCGTGGTAAGCTCTTGATGATTCAGAAATACATGCCTCCGCTCGCAAAACTTCAAACTGCATTATCTCTAAAACGACAATAGATATCTCAAATCTGTTAAATGATAAATGATCTACAGTTGAAGGACAACATTATAGAAAAAGAATGTGGACAATTTCAAAGTTCACCAAGGTCACAATTAATCATCAAATATATGATGCAATACAAAACTTGAGAACCGGAAGTCGTAGAGACATGGGACTATCACCATTCAACTCAGGACCACTTGACCTTTCAAATGTCACAAGGTCAAGGTCATAGTATAATGTGAAGGTCAAGGTGAAATTTAATCATGACCTGACATTGACCTCAAATTGAAGGTCTTGAACTACTGATCATCTTTGCAGTTTATAGTAGGTTGATATCTGTTACCTTTAAAAAGATATACACACAATACTATACTTTTAAGAATCATCCCGTCGTAACTTTTGAACAGACAGTCGGAATCTTTTGAGCTCAGTGTATAAAATGTAGAGCTCGTCGAGAGGAACATTTTATACACTGTAAGTATGCAGCAAACTCTTATCGTTTTCTTAATATGCAAGCTTGAAATTGCAGCGTAATTTTTTTTTGCACTTGGTGACCTTTGACCTTGGGTGCAAATTAAAGGTCACATGAACTTAAGATTATTGGTGTAGGTCCCAAGTCTTTACGACTTCCGGTTCTCGAGATACAATTTTTCAAAAATTGTGTATATTTTTTCAAGGGAAATAACTCCTTATAAGGGTTAACAACAAAATGATTGTATATGTTTATTATCATTGCCATTTGGTCTTGTACATGTTGCCGTTTTCAAATCGATTCTATCTTGCATACTTTTTGAGAAAAATGTAAAAGAAAGAAATTACTTCAAGGGGACGTAACTCTCATAGGGAATGATGAAATCCTTAGCAGCCTCATATGGTAACACATCATGATGAGATCTAACTTTTGTCCAAATAAGGTCATGATATCTTTTAAAACATTTAAGGGGGGCCATGTTGAAAAAAATCAATTAAAGGGAGATAACTTCTAAAGGGGATGATGAAATCCTACAAAAGTTCATCTGGTAAAAGTTCATGATGAGGTCTATCAATGATCCATATTTGGTCTTGATAACTTCAACAGAAAGGGGATGAGACCTTGTCAAACAAATGTTGGAAGAAAAAAAAGAAAAAGACTAGTATCTCAATTGTTTGTAAAACAATTGAAAGGTCTTTCCTGTAAAAGTGATGTTTTCGTTATGTACTTTGTACGACCTTTCGTTTGATATACGACAAGCATACCTTTTCAAACTTTTCGCTTTTAACACTTAATGACCTCATCCGCCTACAGTTTTGAGATCAGAAGTATGATATATGTAATACAGAGTAGATGAGCTTTCATTTGATATGCGACAACGCCATTTTCTAGAAAGTTTGATTTTTGCACTTAATAACCCTATCCAACTAATTTTTTGAGGTCGGGAATTTGATATTTTAAATGTACACATCATGACCTTTCATTTGATATACAACAACCCTATCTTTAAAGAAAATTTATATTTTGCACTCAATGACCCCATCCAACCCATTTTTGGGAGACGTCAATTTGAAATTTGAAATGTACGCTTTATGTTCTTTCATTTGATATGCGACAACCTTACCATCTGAGAAATTTGAATGTTTGCACTAAATGAACCCACCCTGCCCACTGGGATGAAAAGGGGGTTCAAAATTTTCATTTTTAGGTAGAGTTTATTTAGACCTTCAATTTGATATATCAGATGACCCCATTTGACAAAGTACAAATAATGATGCAATATCAACTATATAAATAGAAGTTATGAAACTTACAAAGTCAATGCAAAACTTGAAAATTTCAAAATGATTTTTTGGTGTATTTTTCCATGGAATGTTTTTGGTATTTGGTCAAACATATAACTATGTCAACCTCTTCAATTTCTTAAACATTTTAAGTGGTAAGCTCTTGTTGATTCAGAAATACATGCCTCCGCTCGCAAAACTTTAAACTGCAGTATCTCTATAACGACAATAGATATCTCAAATCTGTTAAATGATAAATGATCTACAGTTGAAGGACAACATTATAGAAAAAGAATTGGGACAATTTCAAAGTTCACCAAGGTCACAATTAATCATCAAATATATGATGCAATACCAAACTTGAGAACCGGAAGTCATAGAGACATGGGACTATCACCATTCAACTCAGGACCACTTGACCTTTTAGAGATCACAATGTCAAGGTCATAGTATAATGTGAAGGTCAAGGTGAAATTGCATCATGACGTAACATTGACCTCAAATTGAAGGTCTTGAATTACTGATCATCTTTGCAGTATATAGTAGGTTGATATCTGTTACCTTAAAAAAGATATACACAAAATACTAGATTTTTAAGAATCATCCCGTTGTAACTTTTGAACAGACAGTCGGACATTTTTCGGTTAATAATATAAAATGTAGAGCTCGTCGAGAGGAACATTTTATACGCTGTATGTATGCAGCAAAGTCTTATCGTTTTCCTAATATGTAAGCTTGAAATTGCAGCGTAATTTTTTTTTGCACTCAGTGACCTTTGACCTTGGGTGCATATTCAAGGTCACATGAATTACAGATTATTGGTGCAGGTCCCAAGTCTCTACGACTTCCGGTTCTGAAAATAAAAAAATTCTAAAACTGTTCACAATTTTTCAAGGGGAATAACTCCTTATAAGGGTTAATAACAAAATGATTGTATATGTTCAATAACATTGCCATCTGTTCTTGTACATGTTACCGTTTTCAAATCGATTCTGTCTTGAATACTTTTTTGCTAAAAATGTAAAAGAAAGAAATTGCTTCAAGGGGACATAACTCTCATAAGGGATGATGAAATCCTTAGCAGCCTCATATGGTAACATATCATGATAAGATCTAGCTATTGTCCAAATAAGGTCATGATATCTTTTAAAACATTTAAGGGGGGCCATGTTGAAAAAAATCAATAAAAGGGAGATAACTTCTAAAGGGGATGATGAAATCCTACAAAAGTTCATCTTGTAAAAGTTCATGATGAGGTCTATCGATGGTTCAATTTTGGGATTGATAACTCCAATAGAAGCGGTAGGAGGGCGTGCCAAAAAAATGCTGGAAGAAAAAAAAGAAAAAACTAGTATCTCAATTGTTTGTAAAACAATTGAAAGGTCTTTCCTGTAAAAGTGATGTTTTCGTTATGTACTTTGTACGACCTTTCGTTTGATATACGACAAGCATACCTTTTCAAACTTTTCGCTTTTAACACTTAATGACCTCATCCGCCTACAGTTTTGAGATCGGAAGTATGATATATGTAATACAGAGTAGATGAGCTTTCATTTGATATGCGACAACGCCATTTTCTAGAAAGTTTGATTTTTGCACTTAATAACCCTATCCAACTAATTTTTTGAGGTCGGGAATTTGATATTTTAAATGTACACATCATGACCTTTCATTTGATATACAACAACCCTATCTTTAAAGAAAATTTATATTTTGCACTCAATGACCCCATCCAACCCATTTTTGGGAGACGTCAATTTGAAATTTGAAATGTACGCTTTATGTTCTTTCATTTGATATGCGACAACCTTACCATCTGAGAAATTTGAATGTTTGAACTAAATGAACCCACCCTGCCCACTGGGATGAAAAGGGGGTTCAAAATTTTCATTTTTAGGTAGAGTTTATTTAGACCTTCAATTTGATATATCAGATGACCCCATTTGACAAAGTACAAAAAATGATGCAATATCAACTATATAAATAGAAGTTATGAAACTTACAAAGTCAATGCAAAACTTGAAAATTTCAAAATGATTTTTTGGTGTATTTTTCCATGGAATGTTTTTGGTATTTGGTCAAACATATAACTATGTCAACCTCTTCAATTTCTTAAACATTTTAAGTGGTAAGCTCTTGTTGATTCAGAAATACATGCCTCCGCTCGCAAAACTTTAAACTGCAGTATCTCTATAACGACAATAGATATCTCAAATCTGTTAAATGATAAATGATCTACAGTTGAAGGACAACATTATAGAAAAAGAATTGGGACAATTTCAAAGTTCACCAAGGTCACAATTAATCATCAAATATATGATGCAATACCAAACTTGAGAACCGGAAGTCATAGAGACATGGGACTATCACCATTCAACTCAGGACCACTTGACCTTTCAGAGATCACAATGTCAAGGTCATAGTATAATGTGAAGGTCAAGGTGAAATTGCATCATGACGTAACATTGACCTCAAATTGAAGGTCTTGAATTACTGATCATCTTTGCAGTATATAGTAGGTTGATATCTGTTACCTTAAAAAAGATATACACAAAATACTAGATTTTTAAGAATCATCCCGTTGTAACTTTTGAACAGACGGTCGGACATTTTTCGGTTAATAATAAAAAATGTAGAGCTCGTCGAGAGGAACATTTTATACGCTGTATGTATGCAGCAAAGTCTTATCGTTTTCCTAATATGTAAGCTTGAAATTGCAGCGTAATTTTTTTTTGCACTCAGTGACCTTTGACCTTGGGTGCATATTCAAGGTCACATTAATTACAGATTATTGGTGCAGGTCCCAAGTCTCTACGACTTCCGGTTCTGAAAATAAAAAAATTCTAAAACTGTTCACAATTTTTCAAGGGGAATAACTCCTTATAAGGGTTAATAACAAAATGATTGTATATGTTCAATAACATTGCCATCTGTTCTTGTACATGTTACCGTTTTCAAATCGATTCTGTCTTGAATACTTTTTGCTAAAAATGTAAAAGAAAGAAATTGCTTCAAGGGGACATAACTCTCATGAGGGATGATGAAATCCTTAGCAGCCTCATATGGTAACATATCATGATAAGATCTAGCTATTGTTCAAATAAGGTCATGATATCTTTTAAAACATTTAAGGGGGGCCATGTTGAAAAAAATCAATAAAAGGGAGATAACTTCTAAAGGGGATGATGAAATCCTACAAAAGTTCATCTTGTAAAAGTTCATGATGAGGTCTATCGATGGTCCATATTTGGTCTTGATAACTTCAACAGAAAGGGGATGAGGCCTTGTCAAACAAATGTTGGAAGAAAAAAAAGAAAAAGAACTAGTATCTCAATTGTTTGTAAAACAATTGAAAGGTCTTTCCTGTAAAAGTGATGTTTTCGTATTGTAATTTGTACGACCTTTCGTTTGATATAAGACAGCATACCTTCTGAAACTTTTCGCTTTTTACACTTAATGACCTCATCCGCCTACATTTTTGAGATCGGAATTATGATACATGGAACAGAGTAGATGAGCTTTCTTTTGATATGCGACAACACCATGTTCTAAAAAGTTTGATTTTTGCACTTAATAACCCTATCCAACTAATTTTTGGAGGTCGGGAATTTGATATATCAAATGTACACATCATGACCTTTCATTTGATATACAACAACCCTACCTTAAAAGAAAATTTATTTTTTGCACTCAATGACCCCATCCAACCAATTTTTTGGAGACGTCAATTTGAAATTTGAAATGTACGCTTTATGTTCTTTCATTTGATATGCAACAACCTTACCATCTGAGAAATTTGAATGTTTGCACTAAATGACCCCACCCGTCCCCCTGGGATGAAAAGGAGGTTTAAAATTTTCATTTTTAAGTAGAGTTTATTGAGACCTTCAATTTGATATATCAGATGACCCCATTTGACAAAGTGCAAATAATGATGCAATATCAACTATATAAATAGAAGTTATGAAACTTACAAAGTCAATGCAAAACTTGAAAATTTCAAATTGATTTTTTGGTGTTTTTTTCCATGGAATGTTTTTGGTATTTGGTCAAACATATAACTATGTCAACCTCTTCAATTTCTAAGACATTTTAAGTGGTAAACTCTTGATGATTCAGAAATACATGCCTCCGCTCGCAAAACTTCAAACTGCATTATCTCTAAAAGGACTATAGATATTTCAAATATGTTAAATGATAAACGATATACAGTTGAACAACAACATTATAGAAAAAGAATTGGGACAATTTCAAAGTTCATAAAGGTCACAATTTATCATCAAATATATGATGCAATACTAAACTTAAGAACCGGAAGTCGTAGAAACATGGGACTAGCACCATTCAACTCAGGACCACTTAACCTTTCAACTATCACAAGGTCAAGGTCAAAGTATACTGTGAAGGTCAAGGTGAAATTTCATCATGACCTGACATTGACCTCAAATTGAAGGTCTCGAACTACTGATCATCTTTGCAGTTTATAGTAGGTTGATATCTGTTACCTTTAAAAAGATATTCACACAATACTATACTTTTAAGAATCATCCCGTTGTAACTTTTGAACAGACGGTCGGACATTTTTGGGCTTATTGTATAAAATGTAGAGCTTGTCGAGAAGAACATTTCATACGCTGTATGTATGCAGCAAAGTCTTATCGTTTTCCTAATATGTAAGCTTGAAATTGCAGCGTAATTTTTGTTTGCACTCGGTGACCTTTGACCTTGGGTGCATATTAAAGGTCATATGAATTTAAGATTATTGGTGAAGGTTACAAGTCTCTATGACTTCCGGTTCTCGAATATAAATTTTTGAAAATATATTTTTAATTTCTAAAGGGAAATAACTCCTTATAAGGGTTAATAACAAATAAATTGTTTATGTTTATAAACATTGCCATCTGTTCTAATACATGCTGTCATTTTCAATTAAATTCTATCTCTAATACTTTTTGAAAAAAATGCAAATAAAAGAAATTGATTCAAGGGGATATAACTCTCAAAGTAGATGATGAAATCCTATGCAGCCTCATATGGTAATACATTATGATGAGATCTACCTTTTGTCCAAATAAAGTCGTGATATCTTTTAACACATTTTGGGGGGACCATGTTGAAAAAAATCAACAAAAGGGAGATAACTTCTTAAGGGGAAGGTGAAATCCTACAAAAGTTCATCTGGTAAAAGTTCATGTTGAGGTCTATTGATGGTTTAATTTTGGTATTGATAACTCCAATAGAAGCGGTAGGAGGGCGAGCCAAACAAATGCTGGAAGAAAAAAAAGAAAAAACTAGTATCTCAATTGTTTGTAAAACAATTGAAAGGTCTTTCCTGTAAAAGTGATGTTTTCGTATTGTAATTTGTACGACCTTTCGTTTGATATAAGACAGCATACCTTCTGAAACTTTTCGCTTTTTACACTTAATGACCTCATCCGCCTACATTTTTGAGATCGGAATTATGATACATGGAACAGAGTAGATGAGCTTTCTTTTGATATGCGACAACACCATGTTCTAAAAAGTTTGATTTTTGCACTTAATAACCCTATCCAACTAATTTTTGGAGGTCGGGAATTTGATATATCAAATGTACACATCATGACCTTTCATTTGATATACAACAACCCTACCTTAAAAGAAAATTTATTTTTTGCACTCAATGACCCCATCCAACCAATTTTTTGGAGACGTCAATTTGAAATTTGAAATGTACGCTTTATGTTCTTTCATTTGATATGCAACAACCTTACCATCTGAGAAATTTGAATGTTTGCACTAAATGACCCCACCCGTCCCCCTGGGATGAAAAGGAGGTTTAAAATTTTCATTTTTAAGTAGAGTTTATTGAGACCTTCAATTTGATATATCAGATGACCCCATTTGACAAAGTGCAAATAATGATGCAATATCAACTATATAAATAGAAGTTATGAAACTTACAAAGTCAATGCAAAACTTGAAAATTTCAAATTGATTTTTTGGTGTTTTTTTCCATGGAATGTTTTTGGTATTTGGTCAAACATATAACTATGTCAACCTCTTCAATTTCTAAGACATTTTAAGTGGTAAACTCTTGATGATTCAGAAATACATGCCTCCGCTCGCAAAACTTCAAACTGCATTATCTCTAAAAGGACTATAGATATTTCAAATATGTTAAATGATAAACGATATACAGTTGAACAACAACATTATAGAAAAAGAATTGGGACAATTTCAAAGTTCATAAAGGTCACAATTTATCATCAAATATATGATGCAATACTAAACTTAAGAACCGGAAGTCGTAGAAACATGGGACTAGCACCATTCAACTCAGGACCACTTAACCTTTCAACTATCACAAGGTCAAGGTCATAGTATACTGTGAAGGTCAAGGTGAAATTTCATCATGACCTGACATTGACCTCAAATTGAAGGTCTCGAACTACTGATCATCTTTGCAGTTTATAGTAGGTTGATATCTGTTACCTTTAAAAAGATATTCACACAATACTATACTTTTAAGAATCATCCCGTTGTAACTTTTGAACAGACGGTCGGACATTTTTGGGCTTATTGTATAAAATGTAGAGCTTGTCGAGAAGAACATTTCATACGCTGTATGTATGCAGCAAAGTCTTATCGTTTTCCTAATATGTAAGCTTGAAATTGCAGCGTAATTTTTGTTTGCACTCGGTGACCTTTGACCTTGGGTGCATATTAAAGGTCATATGAATTTAAGATTATTGGTGAAGGTTACAAGTCTCTATGACTTCCGGTTCTCGAATATAAATTTTTGAAAATATATTTTTAATTTCTAAAGGGAAATAACTCCTTATAAGGGTTAATAACAAATAAATTGTTTATGTTTATAAACATTGCCATCTGTTCTAATACATGCTGTCATTTTCAATTAAATTCTATCTCTAATACTTTTTGAAAAAAATGCAAATAAAAGAAATTGATTCAAGGGGATATAACTCTCAAAGTAGATGATGAAATCCTATGCAGCCTCATATGGTAATACATTATGATGAGATCTACCTTTTGTCCAAATAAAGTCGTGATATCTTTTAACACATTTTGGGGGGACCATGTTGAAAAAAATCAACAAAAGGGAGATAACTTCTTAAGGGGAAGGTGAAATCCTACAAAAGTTCATCTGGTAAAAGTTCATGTTGAGGTCTATTGATGGTTTAATTTTGGTATTGATAACTCCAATAGAAGCGGTAGGAGGGCGAGCCAAACAAATGCTGGAAGAAAAAAAAGAAAAAACTAGTATCTCAATTGTTTGTAAAACAATTGAAAGGTCTTTCCTGTAAAAGTGATGTTTTCGTAATGTTCTTTGTACGACCTTTCGTTCGATATACGACAAGCATACCTTCTGTAACTTTTCGCTTTTTACACTTAATGACCTCATCCGCCTACATTTTTTAGATCGGAAGTATGATATATGTAACACAGGGTAGATGAGCTTTCATTTGATATGCGACAATGCCATGTTTTAAAAAGTTTGATTTTTGCACTTAATAACCTCATCCAACCAATTTTTGGAGGTTGGGAATTTGATATTTCAAATGTATACATCATGACCTTTCATTTGATATACAACAACCCTATCGTAAAAGAAAATTTATTTTTTGCACTCAATGACCCCATCCAACGAATTTTTGGGATACGTCAATTTGAGATTTGAAATGTACGCTTTATGTTCTTTCATTTCATATGCGACAACCTTACCATCTGAGAAATTTGAATGTTTGCACTAAATGACCCCACCCTTCCCCCTGAGATGAAAAGGGGGTTTAAAATTTTCATTTTTAAGTAGAGTTTATTAAGACCTTCAATTTCATATATCAGATGACCCCATTTGACAAAGTGCCAAAAATGATGCAATATCAACTATATAAATAGAAGTTATGAAACTTACAAAGTCAATGCAAAACATAAAAATTTCAAAGTGATTTTTTGGTGTTTTTTTCCCATGGAATGTTTTTGGTATTTGGTCAAACATATAATTATATTAAACTCTTCAATTTCTAAAACCTTTTTAAGTGGTAAGCTGTTGTTGATTCAGAAATACATGCCGCCGCTCGCAAAATTTCAAACTGCATTATCTCTAAAACGACAATAGATATCACAAATCTGTTAAATGATAAATTATCTACAGTTGAAGGACATCATTATAGAAAAAGAATTGGGACAATTTCAAAGTTCACCAAGGTCACAATTAACCATCAAATATATGATGCAATACCAAACTTGAGAACCGGAAGTCGTAGAGACATGGGACTACCACCATTCAACTCAGGACCACTTGACCTTTCAAATATCACAAGGTCAAGGTCATAGTAAACTGTGAAGGTCAAGGTGAAATTTAATCATGACCTGACATTGACCTCAAATTGAAGGTCTTGAATTACTGATCATCTTTGCAGTTTATAGTAGGTTGATATCTGTTACATTTAAAAAGATATACACACAATACTTTACTTTTAAGAATCATCCCGTTGTAACTTTTGAACAGACGGTCGGACATTTTTGAGTTTATGTATAAAATGTAGAGCTCGTCGAGAAGAACATTTTATACGCTGTATGTATGCAGCAAAGTCTTATCGTTTTCCTAATATGTAAGCTTCAAATTGCAGCGTATTTTTTTTTTGCACTCGGTGAACTTTGACCTTGAGTGCATATTAAAGGTCATATGAATTTAAGATTATTGGTGAAGGTTCAAAGTCTCTATGACTTCCGGTTCTCGAAATAAAATTTTTTAATTATTTTTTTTAATTTTTAAAGGGAAATAACTCCTTATAAGGGTTAGTAACAAATTAATTGTTTATGTTTATAAACATTGCCTTCTGTTCTAATACATGCTGTCATTTTCAATTAAATTCTATCTCTGATACTTTTTGAAAAAAATGCAAATAAAAGAAATTGCTTCAAGGGGATATAACTCTCAAAGTAGATGATGAAATCCTATGCAGCCTCATATGGTAATACATCATTGTGAGATCTACCTATTGTCCAAATAAAGTCATGATATCTTTAAACACATTTTGGGGGGACCATGTTGAAAAAAATTAATAAAAGGGAGATAACTTCTTAAGGGGCAGGTGAAATCCTACAAAAGTTCATCTGGTAAAAGTTCATGTTGAGGTCTATCGATGGTTCAATTTTGGGATTGATAACTCCAATAGAAGCGGTAGGAGGGCGTGCCAAAAAAATGCTGGAAGAAAAAAAAGAAAAAAAAACATTAGAAAAACAATAAGGTCTTTCCCATGTAGGGGAAAGACCTTAAAAACATTAGAAAAACAATAAGGTCTTTCCTCACGGAGAGGAAAGACCTTAACTAGTATCTCAATTGTTTGTAAAACAATTGAAAGGTCTTTCCTGTAAAAGTGATGTTTTCGTAATGTACTTTGTACGACCTTTCGTTTGATATACGACAAGCATACCTTCTGAAACTTTTCGCTTTTTACTCTTAATGACCTCATTCGCCTTCATTTTTGAGATCGGAAGTATGATATATGTAACACAGGGTTGATGAGTTGTCATTTGATATGCGACAACGCCGTGTTCTAAAAAGTTTGATTATTGCACTTAATAACCCCATCCAACCAATTTTTGAAGGTTGGGAATTCGATATTTCAAATGTTCACATCATGACCTTTCATTTGATATACAACAAACCTATCGTAAAGAAAATTTATTTTTTGCACTCAATGACCCCATCTAACAAATTTTTGAGAGACGTCAATTTGAAATTTGAAATGTACGCTTTATGTTCTTTCATTTGATATGCGACAACCTTACCATCTAAGAAATTTGAATTTTTGCACTAAATGACCCCACCCTTCCACCTGGGATGAAAAAGAGGTTTAAAATTTTCGTTTTTAAGTAGAGTTTATTGAGACCTTCAATTTGATATATCAGATGACCCCATTTGACAAAGTGCAAAAAATGATGCAATATCAATTATATAAATAGAAGTTATGAAACTTACAAAGTCAATGCAAAACATGAAAATTTCGAAATGATTTTTTTGGTGTTTTTTTCAATGGAATGTTTTTGGTATTTGGTCAAAGATATAACTATGTTAACTTCTTCAATTTCTAAAACATTTTAAGTGGTAAGCTGTTGTTGATTCAGAAATACATGCTACCGCTCGCAAAACTTCAAATTGCATTATCTCTAAAACGACAATAGATATCTCAAATCTGTTAAATGATAAATGATCTACAGTTAAAGGACAACATTATAGGAAAAGAATTGGGACATTGTCAAAGTTCACCAAGGTCACAATTAATCATCAAATATATGATGCAATACCAAACTTAAGAACCGGAAGTCGTAGAGACATGGGACTACCACTATTCAACTCAGGACTACTTGACCTTTCAAATATCACAAGGTCAAGGTCATAGTATACTGTGAAGGTCAAGGTGAAATTTCATCATGACCTGACATTGACCTCAAATTGAAGGTCTTGAATTACTGATCATCTTTGCAGTTTATAGTAGGTTGATATCTGTTACCTTTAAAAAGATATACACAAAATAATATACTTTTAAGAATCATCCCGTTGTAACTTTTGAACAGACAGTCGGACATTTTTGGACTTATCATATAAAATGTAGAGCTCGTCGAGAGGAACATTTTATACGCTGTATGTATGCAGCAAAGTCTTATTGTTTTCCTAATATGTAAGCTTGAAATTGCAGCGTAATTTTATTTTGCACTCTGTGACCTTTGACCTTTGATGCATATTAAAGGTCACATGAATTAAAGATTATTGGTGAAGGTCCCAAGTCTCTACGACTTCCGGTTCTGGAAATACATTTTTTCTAAAATTGTACACAATTTTTCAAGGGGAATAACTCCTTATAAGGGTTAATAACAAAATGATTGTATATGTTCATAAACATTGCCATCTGTTCCTGTACATGTTGCCGTTTTCAAATCAATTCTATCTCTTATACTTTTTGAGAAAAATGCAAAGGAAAGAAATTGTTTCAAGGGGATATAACTCTCATAGGGGACAATAAAATCCTATTCAATCTCATATGGTAATAAATCATGATGAGATCTACCTATTGTCCAAATAATGTCATGATATTTTTAAAAACAACAAGGAGGTGCCGTGTTGAAAAAAATCAATAAAAGGGAGATAACTTCTAAAGAGGATGATGAAATCCTTAACAGGGTCATTTGGTAAAACTGCATGATGAGGTCTATCAATGGTCCATATTTGGTCTTGGTAACTATAACAGAAAGAAGGGGCAGGCATGTCAAAAAAATGTTGGAAGAAAAAAAAAAAAAAAAAGAAAAAAAAAAAACATTAGAAAAACAATAAGGTCTTTCCTCGCGGAGAGGAAAGACCTTAACTAGTATCTCAATTGTTTGTAAAACAATTGAAAGGTCTTTCCTGTAAAAGTGATGTTTTCGTAATGTTCTTTGTACGACCTTTCGTTCGATATACGACAAGCATACCTTCTGTAACTTTTCGCTTTTTACACTTAATGACCTCATCCGCCTACATTTTTTAGATCGGAAGTATGATATATGTAACACAGGGTAGATGAGCTTTCATTTGATATGCGACAACGCCATGTTTTAAAAAGTTTGATTGTTGCACTTAATAACCTCATCCAACCAATTTTTGGAGGTTGGGAATTTGATATTTCAAATGTATACATCATGACCTTTCATTTGATATACAACAACCCTATCGTAAAAGAAAATTTATTTTTTGCACTCAATGACCCCATCCAACCAATTTTTGGGGGACGTCAATTTGAAATTTGAAATGTACGCTTTATGTTCTTTCATTTGATATGCGACAACCTTACCATTTGAGAAATTTGAATGTTTGCACTAAATGACCCCACCCTTCCCCCTGGGATGAAAAGGGGGGTTAAAATTTTCATTTTTTAAGTAGAGTTTATTAAGACCTTCAATTTGATATATCAGATGACCCCATTTGACAAAGTGCAAATAATGATGCAATATCAACTATATAAATAGAAGTTATGAAACTTACAAAGTCAATGCAAAACATGAAAATTTCAAATTGATTTTTTGGTGTTTTTTTCCATGGAAAGTTTTTGGTATTTGGTCAAACACATAACTATGTCCACCTCTTCAATTTCTAAAACATTTTTCGTGGTAAGCTCTTGATGATTCAGAAATACATGCCTCCGCTCGCAAAACTTCAAACTGCATTATCTCTAAAACGACAATAGATATCTCAAATCTGTTAAATGATAAATGATCTACAGTTGAAGGACAACATTATAGAAAAAGAATGTGGACAATTTCAAAGTTCACCAAGGTCACAATTAATCATCAAATATATGATGCAATACAAAACTTGAGAACCGGAAGTCGTAGAGACATGGGACTATCACCATTCAACTCAAGACCACTTGACCTTTCAAATGTCACAAGGTCAAGGTCATAGTATAATGTGAAGGTCAAGGTGAAATTGCATCATGACCTGACATTGACCTCAAATTGAAGGTCTTGAACTACTGATCATCTTTGCTGTTTATAGTAGGTTGATATCTGTTACCTTTAAAAAGATATACACACAATACTATACTTTTAAGAATCATCCCGTCGTAACTTTTGAACAGACAGTCGGAATCTTTTGAGCTCAGTGTATAAAATGTAGAGCTCGTCGAGAGGAACATTTTATACACTGTAAGTATGCAGCAAACTCTTATCGTTTTCTTAATATGCAAGCTTGAAATTGCAGCGTAATTTTTTTTTGCACTTGGTGACCTTTGACCTTGGGTGCAAATTAAAGGTCACATGAACTTAAGATTATTGGTGTAGGTCCCAAGTCTTTACGACTTCCGGTTCTCGAGATACAATTTTTCAAAAATTGTGTATATTTTTTCAAGGGAAATATCTCCTTATAAGGGTTAACAACTAAATGATTGTATATGTTTATTATCATTGCCATTTGGTCTTGTACATGTTGCCGTTTTCAAATCGAATCTATCTTGAATACTTTTTGATAAAAATGTAAAAGAAAGAAATTGCTTCAAGGGGACGTAACTCTCATAGGGAATGATGAAATCCTTAGCAGCCTCATATGGTAACACATCATGATGAGATCTAAATTTTGTCCAAATAAGGTCATGATATCTTTTAAAACATTTAAGGGGGGCCATGTTGAAAAAAATCAATAAAAGGGAGATAACTTCTATAGGGGATGATGAAATCCTACAAAAGTTCATCTGGTAAAAGTTCATGATGAGGTCTATCAATGATCCATATTTGGTATTGATAACTTCAACAGAAAGGGGATGAGGCCTTGTCAAACAAATGTTGGAAGAAAAAAAAGAAAAAAAAGAAAAAAAAAAAACATTAGAAAAACAATAAGGTCTTTCCTCGCGGAGAGGAAAGACCTGTAAAACAATTGAAAGGTCTTTCCTGTAAAAGTGATGTTTTCGTAATGTTCTTTGTACGACCTTTCGTTCGATATACGACAAGCATACCTTCTGTAACTTTTCGCTTTTTACACTTAATGACCTCATCCGCCTACATTTTTTAGATCGGAAGTATGATATATGTAACACAGGGTAGATGAGCTTTCATTTGATATGCGACAACGCCATGTTTTAAAAAGTTTGATTGTTGCACTTAATAACCTCATCCAACCAATTTTTGGAGGTTGGGAATTTGATATTTCAAATGTATACATCATGACCTTTCATTTGATATACAACAACCCTATCGTAAAAGAAAATTTATTTTTTGCACTCAATGACCCCATCCAACCAATTTTTGGGGGACGTCAATTTGAAATTTGAAATGTACGCTTTATGTTCTTTCATTTGATATGCGACAACCTTACCATTTGAGAAATTTGAATGTTTGCACTAAATGACCCCACCCTTCCCCCTGGGATGAAAAGGGGGGTTAAAATTTTCATTTTTTAAGTAGAGTTTATTAAGACCTTCAATTTGATATATCAGATGACCCCATTTGACAAAGTGCAAATAATGATGCAATATCAACTATATAAATAGAAGTTATGAAACTTACAAAGTCAATGCAAAACATGAAAATTTCAAATTGATTTTTTGGTGTTTTTTTCCATGGAAAGTTTTTGGTATTTGGTCAAACACATAACTATGTCCACCTCTTCAATTTCTAAAACATTTTTCGTGGTAAGCTCTTGATGATTCAGAAATACATGCCTCCGCTCGCAAAACTTCAAACTGCATTATCTCTAAAACGACAATAGATATCTCAAATCTGTTAAATGATAAATGATCTACAGTTGAAGGACAACATTATAGAAAAAGAATGTGGACAATTTCAAAGTTCACCAAGGTCACAATTAATCATCAAATATATGATGCAATACAAAACTTGAGAACCGGAAGTCGTAGAGACATGGGACTATCACCATTCAACTCAAGACCACTTGACCTTTCAAATGTCACAAGGTCAAGGTCATAGTATAATGTGAAGGTCAAGGTGAAATTGCATCATGACCTGACATTGACCTCAAATTGAAGGTCTTGAACTACTGATCATCTTTGCTGTTTATAGTAGGTTGATATCTGTTACCTTTAAAAAGATATACACACAATACTATACTTTTAAGAATCATCCCGTCGTAACTTTTGAACAGACAGTCGGAATCTTTTGAGCTCAGTGTATAAAATGTAGAGCTCGTCGAGAGGAACATTTTATACACTGTAAGTATGCAGCAAACTCTTATCGTTTTCTTAATATGCAAGCTTGAAATTGCAGCGTAATTTTTTTTTGCACTTGGTGACCTTTGACCTTGGGTGCAAATTAAAGGTCACATGAACTTAAGATTATTGGTGTAGGTCCCAAGTCTTTACGACTTCCGGTTCTCGAGATACAATTTTTCAAAAATTGTGTATATTTTTTCAAGGGAAATATCTCCTTATAAGGGTTAACAACTAAATGATTGTATATGTTTATTATCATTGCCATTTGGTCTTGTACATGTTGCCGTTTTCAAATCGAATCTATCTTGAATACTTTTTGATAAAAATGTAAAAGAAAGAAATTGCTTCAAGGGGACGTAACTCTCATAGGGAATGATGAAATCCTTAGCAGCCTCATATGGTAACACATCATGATGAGATCTAAATTTTGTCCAAATAAGGTCATGATATCTTTTAAAACATTTAAGGGGGGCCATGTTGAAAAAAATCAATAAAAGGGAGATAACTTCTATAGGGGATGATGAAATCCTACAAAAGTTCATCTGGTAAAAGTTCATGATGAGGTCTATCAATGATCCATATTTGGTATTGATAACTTCAACAGAAAGGGGATGAGGCCTTGTCAAACAAATGTTGGAAGAAAAAAAAGAAAAAAAAGAAAAAAAAAAAACATTAGAAAAACAATAAGGTCTTTCCTCGCGGAGAGGAAAGACCTTAAAAACATTAGAAAAACAATAAGGTCTTTCCCATGTAGGGGAAAGACCTTAAAAAAGAAAAAACTAGTATCTCTTTCCTGTAAAAGTGATGTTTTCGTTATGTTCTTTGTACGACCTTTCGTTTGATATACGACAAGCATACCTTCTGAAACTTTTCGCTTTTTACACTTAATGACCTCATCCGCCTACATTTTTGAGATCGGAAGTATGATATATGTAACACATGGTAGATGAGCTTTCATTTGATATGCGACAACGCCATGTTCTAAAAAGTTTAAATTTTGCACTTAATAACCCCATCCAACCAATTTTTGGAGGTTGGGAATTTGATATTCCAAATGTACACATCATGACCTTTCATTTGATATACAACAACCCTATTGTAAAAGAAATTAATTTTTTTGCACTCAATGACCCCATCCAACCAATTTTTGGGGGACGTCAATTTGAAATTTGAAATTTACGCTTTATGTTCTTTCATTTGATATGCGACAACCTTACCATCTGAGAAATTTGAATGTTTGCACTAAATGACCCCACCCTTCCACCTGGGATGAAAAAGAGGTTTAAAATTTTCATTTTTAAGTAGAGTTTATTGAGACCTTCAATTTGATATATCAGATGACCCCATTTGACAAAGTGCAAAAAATGATGCAATATCAACTATATAAATAGAAGTTATGAAACTCACAAAGTCAATGCAAAACATGAAAATTTCAAATTTATTTTTTTGTGTTTTTTTTCCATGGAATGTTTTTGGTATTTGGTTAAACATATAACTATGTCAATCTCTTCAATTTCTTAAACATTTTAAGTGGTTAGCTGTTGTTGTTTCAGAAATACTTGCCGCCGCTCGAAAAATTTCAAACTGCATTATCTCTACAACGACAATAGATATCTCAAATCTGTTAAATGGTAAATGATCTGCAGTTAAAGGTCAACACTATAGAAAAAAAAAATGGGACAATTTCAAAGTTCACTAAGGTCACAATTAATCATCAAATATATGATGCAATACCAAACTTAAGAACCGGAAGCCGTGGAGACATGGGACTACCACCATTCAACTCAGGACCACTTGACCTTTCAAATATCACAAGGTCAAGGTCATAGTATACTGTGAAGGTCAAGGTGAAATTTCATCATGACCTGACATTGACCTCAAATTGAAGGTCTTGAAATACTGATCATCTTTGCAGTTGATAGTAGGTTGATATATGTTACCTTTTAAAAGATATACACAAAATACTATACTTTTAAGAATCATCCCGTTGTAACTTTTGAACAGACGGACGGACATTATTGGGCTTATTGTATAAAATGTAGAGCTCGTCGAGAGGAACATTTTATACGCTGTATGTAGGCAGCAAAGTCTTATCGTTTTCCTAATATGTAAGCTTGAAATTGCAGCGTAATTTTTTTTTGCACTCAGTGACCTTTGACCTTGATTGTATATTAAAGGTCACATGAATTAAAGATTATTGGTGAAGGTCCCCAGTCTCTACGACTTCTGGTTCTCGAAATACAGTTTTTCTAAAATTATGTACATTTTTTCAAGTGGAATAACTCCTTATAAGGGTTAATAACAAAACGAGTGTACATGTTTATTAGCACTGCCATCTGTTCATGTACATGTTGCCGTTTTCAAATCGATTCTATCTCTTATACTTTATGTGAAAAATGCAAAAGAAAGAAATTGTTTCAAGGGGATATAACTCTCATAGGGGACGCTGAAATCTTAATCAGCCTCACATGGTAATACATCATTATGAGATCTACATTATGTCCAATCAAGGTCATGATATCTTTAAAACCAACGAGGGGGGGTCATCTTGAAAAAAATCAATAAAAGGAAGATAACTCCTAAAGGGGATGATGAAATCCTTACCAGGGTCATTTGGTAATACATCTTGGTGAGGTCTAGCTATGGTCCATATTTGGTCCTAATAACTTCAACAAAAACAAGAGGCGGGCATGTCAAAAAAATGTTGGAAGAAAAAAAGGAAAAACTAGTATCTCAATTGTTTGTAAAACAATTGAAAGGTCTTTCCTGTAAAAGTGATGTTTTCGTTATGTTCTTTGTACGACCTTTCGTTTGATATACGACAAGCATACCTTCTGAAACTTTTCGCGTTTTACACTTAATGACCTCATCCGCCTACATTTTTGAGATCGGAAGTATGATATATGTAACACATGGTAGATGAGCTTTCATTTGATATGCGACAACGCCATGTTCTAAAAAGTTTTAATTTTGCACTTAATAACCCCATCCAACCAATTTTTTGGAGGTTTGGAATTTGATATTTCAAATGTACACATCATGACCTTTCATTTGATATACAACAACCCTATTGTAAAAGAAATTATTTTTTTTGCACTCAATGACCCCATCCAACCAATTTTTGGGGGACGTCAATTTGAAATTTGAAATGTACGCTTTATGTTCTTTCATTTGATATGCAACAACCTTACCATCTGAGAAATTTGAATTTTTGCACTAAATGACCCCACCCTTCCCCCTGGGATGAAAAAGAGGTTTAAAATTTTCATTTTTAAGTAGAGTTTATTGAGACCTTCAATTTGATATATCAGATGACCCCATTTGACAAAGTGCAAAAAATGATGCAATATCAATTATATAAATAGAAGTTATGAAACTCACAAAGTCAATGCAAAACATGAAAATTTCAAATTTTTATTTTTGGGTGTTTTTTTCCATGGAATGATTTTGGTATTTGGTTAAACATATAACTATGTCAATCTCTTCAATTTCTTAAACATTTTAAGTGGTTAGCTGTTGTTGTTTCAGAAATACTTGCCGCCGCTCGAAAAATTTCAAACTGCATTATCTCTAAAACGACAATAGATATCTCAAATCTGTTAAATGGTAAATGATCTGCAGTTAAAGGACAACACTATAGAAAAAGAAATGGGACAATTTTAAAGTTCACCAAGGTCACAATTAATCATCAAATATATGATGCAATATCAAACTTAAGAACCGGAAGCCGTGGAGACAAGGGACTACCACCATTCAACTCAGGACCACTTGACCTTTCAAATATCACAAGGTCAAGGTCATAGTATACTGTGAAGGTCAAGGTGAAATTTCATCATGACCTGACATTGACCTCAAATTGAAGGTCTTGAAATACTGATCATCTTTGCAGTTGATAGTAGGTTGATATCTGTTACCTTTTAAAAGATATACACAAAATACTATACTTTTAAGAATCATCCCGTTGTAACTTTTGAACAGACGGTCGGACATTTTTTGGTTTATAATATAAAATGTAGAGCTCGTCGAGAGGAACATTTTATACACTGTATGTATGCAGCAAAGTCTTATCGTTTTCCTAATATGTAAGCTTGAAATTGCAGCGTAATTTTTTTTTGCACTCAATGACCTTTGACCTTGGGTGCATATTGAAGGTCACATGAATTACAGATTATTGGTGTAGGTCGCAAGTCTCTACGACTTCCGGTTCTGAAAATAAAAAAAATCTAAAATTGTTCACAATTTTTAAAGGGGAATAACTCCTTATAAGGGTTAATAACAAAATGATTGTATATGTTCAATAACATTGCCATCTGTTCTTGTACATGTTACCGTTTTCAAATCGATTCTGTCTTGAATACTTTTTGAGAAAAATGTAAAAGAAAGAAATTGCTTCAAGGGGACATAACTCTCATAAGGGATGATGAAATCCTTAGCAGCCTCATATGGTAACACATCATGATAAGATCTAGCTATTGTCCAAATAAGGTCATGATATCTTTTAAAACATTTAAGGGGGGCCATGTTGAAAAAAATCAATAAAAGGATGATAACTTCTAAAGGGGATGATGAAATCCTACAAAAGTTCATCTTGTAAAAGTTCATGATGAGGTCTATCGATGGTCCATATTTGGTCTTGATAACTTCAACAGAAAAGGGAGGAGGCCTTGTCAAACAAATGTTGGAAGAAAAAAAAGAAAAAGAAAAAGAAAAAAAAACATTAGAAAAACAATAAGGTCTTTCCTCACGTAGGGGAAAGACCTTAAAAAGAAAAAAAAACATTAGAAAAACAATAAGGTCTTTCCTCACGTAGGGGAAAGACCTTAAAAACATTAGAAAAACAATAAGGTCTTTCCTCACGTAGGGGAAAGACCTTAAATAGTGATTTTGTTATTATGAGCCGACACTAAGCCGGTCAATTTTATGATATGGGTTTAAGTTTCTGACATGAGTTTCTGCGGATCTGTATTTCTTTTTTCTGCGGTAAGGGAAAATTAAAGATGTTAAGTTATGAAAATAAAAACATTTTTTATTGATTATCATATCAAACGAAGATGCCAAATATTCATAACTATGAATGTTCATTGTTTTATTATGATCAGAATGCATGACCCGTATTTGGGGAATTTCCTAAACCATGTTATTTTTATAAATGAAAGAAAGGTACCAATTTCTTACAACTAAAATAGGAAATTGTTTATAAGTTGCCCTTTTTCTCTCTCAAAATAGTAATTCCATATTTTATTTGGATCATTATATATATACGGTTTTCATCATAATCATATGAAAAAATATATATAACAAAGATAAATTTACTTTAAAGGTAAACGATCTAGGGAGTTTTTATATGTATTTTGCAATAACTGAAAGTGATTTTTCTTTTTTTTTTTTTTTTTTTTTTTTTCAAAGTAAATATCTTTTATTATATATCTGCTGCTTTAACAATTTACTCGGATTACAGCGTTAGCCCGAGTATCCCTGTAATTAGTTACTGAATTTCCAGGGAAAAGTTCAGTAAAGTATTAAAGTGTTAATTATATATATCACATACACATTCTTTTAAATACAGTGTATACATATTAACAATAAAATTTCATAGTATAAATCACGTGTTTACGGAACATCATTTTGCCTTCCGAATTTGTGTTCATCGTCCCGTGTTTACATCTTTGACCCAGTTATTGTACTTGACCTTTTGTGCTGGATTAGTTACAAATCATTGTCCGAAAGCTAGTGCAAAAGGAAGCACATGTTTTTTGTGAAAATAAATTTTTGGATTAGATAAAACTTGTTTGGTAAGTGTTATTTACTATTCGTTAACGATTTTGTCATAGAAACAAAATAAATGTATCTAAAGTTTAAAAGATTAGATGTTTCTGGAAATATAATAGAAAGAATAAGGATTTTAACATGTGATTTGATACCAACAAAGTGAACATACACACAATATATTACTTGATGATATTCGGTGTAAATTTAACAAATCAGTGTTGAATTATAATCATTTTAGTTTTATATATTACATTAAATAAAGTGTCTTGTTTGGTTTGTTTATACATACAAAAAATGAAAAACCAAAAACTACAACATACATGTACAACATAAAATCTAGCATAGCTATTGATTATCACACCACACAATTGTTTACATTTCAATTACATATAATTTTGAATATTTTTAAGCATCTTACTTATTGTTTTATTTCTATACTCCATCAGATGATATCTGTATTTAAATTCTTGTTTAAATATTTCATAAACATTAACTTGATTTATTTTATTATTTGAAATACAATTGCATTTGTGTAGAGTGAATAGGATGACTGTCAAGAGAAAATTAATATCATTTAATGAGTCCTCTTCTATTTTATATCCTACTACTAAGTGTTTTAAAGTAACTATATGCTCACCAATATGAAGCTTATTTAATAAAATACAAATTTTCTTCCAAAAAACTTTAAAATAAGTACATTCCATGAAATTGTGTTGATAAGTATCTGGTATCCCACACACTGAACACAGATTGGTGTTTTTAATTTTCCATGTGAAAAGATGTGTACCTACAGGTAGTATATAATGTAATAATTTCCATCGAACCATTTTTAATTTATTGTCTTCTAAATAATTAAAAATAAAATTAATGTGTATTTAATTTTTGGTTGAATTTTATCTATATTTAGTTCTTTCCGCCATTTTGTAAACCCTATAGGAATATCTTTATTTACATTAGATAAGATGACATAAATATCTTTATTATTAATTTTTTGTAAATCATATATAATTGCGCCTTGTTTTAAACATAGTTGTTTTTTACAATTAACAATAGTTTTTAATGAGTTTTGTTTTTGTAATATATCTTTCCAATGATTTGGTATGCTTTTTCTTATTTGTATTATTTCTGCAATCCAATTCCTTTACATTTTAACTTATTGAGTATTTTTTCTTTTGATATTCTTCCTCTGTCATCAATTATGTCATTTACATAGATTATGTTGTCTTTTATCCAATGATTAAAAACTAAACTGTGCCCATTTAACTTTATGTATTTGTTACCCCATATAATTTGTTGTCTAATGGTTCTAAAGTTTTCTGGTTTATTAGTTTGACCACCGCCATATTTTACCCAGGTTTTAAGTATTTCAAAGTAAAAATTAGGGATTTTGTTGTTTTTGATATTTATTGATTTTAAGTTATCCAGATTCATGTGAAATATTAAAAAATTTGATCCATATTGATTAAAGTATAATGTGGGAATAATTTTCCAATTTGACTGTTCATCTTCTATTAATCTTTTTACCCATTTAATTTTTATTGCATCAATAAACTTGTCAATATCTATCATTCCAAGTCCTCCCTCAGTTTTTTTCATGTTAATTGTTTTTCTTTTAATTTTTTCTTTTTTATGGTCCCAAATGAATTCATAAATCATTTTTTTAAACTTAAATAGTGAATCTTTGTCAATATCAGTTACAGAAGCTAAATATGTTATATTTGGTATAACTAGAGATTTCACGACAGTTATTTTTCCGATCATTGTTAGCTTTCTTTTTTTCCATGAGTTAAGAATTTTTTCAGATTTTTGAAGTTGTTTTTCTATGTTTAAATTCATACATTGAGATTTATTATATCCAAAGTGAATGCCAAGGCTTTTAACAGTCTCTTTGCTCCAGTTAATATTCTCAAAATTGTCCTGAATATGTTTTAATTTTCCGAAACCTAATCCTTCAGTTTTACTTCGATTTAAAATAAGTCCTGATAGAGAACCAAATATTTCAATTATATTAAATGACTGAGAGATTTCATCTTTAGAGCAGAGAAACAATGTAGTATCATCAGCTAACTGGCTTATTATAAGGCTGTGCGTTTTTCCATCTAACTTTATATTTATTCCCTTAAGATTATTGTCGTTTCTTATTCTACAGGCTAAGATTTCGACTGCAAAGATTTTTCAAACCTCTCAAATATTCACTTTGTGTTTGTTAATACTAAAAATGCAATTTTACTGCAACCTAACAGATTGAAATGAAAACATTTTGGCAAGGATTTGTCAGTTGTTACGAAAAGATTAATGTGTTTTACTGTCTGAAGCTTTCTAATTATGCCCCAACTACAATAGTAGAGGGGCATTATGTTTTCTGGTCTGTGGCTCCGTTCGTTCGTCCGTCCGTCCAATTTCAGGTTAAAGTTTTTGGTCAAGGTTGTTTTTGATAAAATTGAAGTCCAATCAACTTGAAACTAAGTTCACATGTTCCCTATAGTATAATCTTTCTTTTTTTAATGCCAAATTAGATATCCACCCAATTTCACGGTCCATGGAACATTGAAAAGGATAGTGCAAGTGGGGCATCCGTGTACTTTGGACTCATTCTTGTTTTTAGTTATAGTTCGTAGCAGTTTTTAGTCTGTCATATACCCAATGAAAATATGAACAATATGGAGTTAATGTACATGAGACAATAATACTATCAATACGTGGAAAATCCAAATAAAGAACGTTTTTATTGTTGTCATTCATCTTCAAAATCGGGGAAAATATCTAATTTGGAAATAAAATTAGAAAGATCACTCATGTGTACTAAGTGTCAAGTTGATTGGACTTAATTTATTCGTACAATGACAATTATCCGAATAGAATTATTGCCTTTTAGTTACTATATAGTGATCAAGACAAAGGGTTTGTATCTTATTTCCTTATTGGGGTTTTTGTGTAGTTGTTTTTCTGTCTCTCACTGATGAATTATATCTATACATCTTTAATTGTTTCTATAGGAAACAAACAAAATCAAAAGCACATACACAAATATGAAGATGGATATATATATATTTTTACCTTTCTAGAGATAGAATGTACTGTTGTCTTCATAATAAATGAATACATATAATAATTCTAGTGATATGGCCTCTTGCAAGTACTTTTTTTCAAATTAAAGCAATCAGATTTATGACGTAATTAGTAGAAAACAGAACTTTATTGTAAAACGGTATTGTATTCTTTTATGTCTCTACAGTTATTTCTATTCTTATGTTTTTTTTATGCAATGTGCTTAATTAGTTATCAAAGGTACGCCAGACGCGCGTTTCGTCTTCACAAGACTCCTCAGTGATGCTCAAATCAAAATTATTTATAAACCCAAACAAGTACATAGATGAAGAGCATTGGGGATCAAAAATTCCAAAAAGTTGTGCCAAATACGGCTAAGGTAATCTATGCCTGGGATAAGAAAATCCTTATTTTAAAAAAAAAACTCTCAGTGTGGTCCTTTGTTTGGAAAATAACATATTTTTTATTCTATTCTATTTTAAATCTTACATGTATATGTTTTAGCTTACAGAATAGCAACAAGAATAGACTTTCAATGAATATAAAGCATGGGGGTTGTCTTCCCTCTTTTGTACTGATTGCATACAGTAACTAGTATTAATCGAATTTTATTATGATTAATCTTTGGCACATTATACGATATTCTCGTGCTTGCATTTCCTATCATGATTTTCTTGATAGAGGGTTACTGCTCACAAGGAAGGTATTAAACCAAGAGTTCCAAATGGTGAAGTTGAAATCATCCCTTCGTAAATATTACGGACGCCATCACGAGTTGGTTGACCGTTATGGAATAACCGTTTCCTAAATGATATCGGATATGTTCCTTACGCCGTAACTACAATCCCCTTCTCTTTCATGAATTTGACCTACCGAATTAGACTATTTACCGGATTTGTAATCACATAAGCAACACGACGGGTGCTGCATGTGGAGCAGGATCTGCTTACCCTTCCGGAGCACCTGAGATCACCCCTAGTTTTTGGTGGGGTTCGTGTTGTTTATTCTTTAGTTTTGTATGTTGTGTCATGTGTACTATTGTTTTTCTGTCTTTCTTTTTTCATTTTTAGCCATTGCGTTGTCAGTTTGTTTTGGATTTATGAGTTTGACTGTCCCTTTGGTATCTTTCGTCCCTCTTTTACATCCTTATGTTTATTTGCCATGCATTTATATTTTGCCAAACAGCACCCGACGTGTATTTAAAAATTAAAAAAAATATGCATTACTCACTATGTTAATAGTGCAAACAAAGAATTAATTTTGTAACACTCTGCTTTTGTATATTAAAACATTCAATCTTCTAATTACGCAATAATTTCATCTAAAATTAAAAGCACTTTCCTTCATTCAGTATTATTTTCCTTTTAAACAATAGATGAACAAAGTTTCGTGCTGTTAATCATAAGACAATGTTTGTCGAATAGAACATGCCATCATTACTTTAAAGTAGAATATTTTGTCGTAATCGAGAAATATCATAAAGATGCATGGAATAGCTAGGCTGTCTCTCAATCTCATGTTTTAAAGTCATGATCACTTTTTTGCATAACCACCTAATATAGGTTAACTCGAAGCAAAGAAACATTGATAGTGATATATTCCTATTCTTATCCTCGTACATGCAGAAAACAACAATTTGGCGCTTACAGTACAGTTTATCCGCATATATTTATTAATATCTCCGTGTTAACAAGTTTATTTCAAAATACACCATGTTCAAGCTTGAATATGGTAAAAGGCTGATTGGTATAACTATATGCGTTTATTGACTGCATATAGTTGAAGGATGAATGTGCGTTTAACAAGTCGAACCTCGTCACATATATTGTACTTCGTTGAATACATACCACCCTATCGGGTTAAAAAAAATTGAATTGTCAGCAAAACGTAGAATATTAAAGAAATAAGTAGAATTTGACCTAACTTACTTCACTTTTGTTTTTCCACTGCGTTAGAGGTACATAGATCAGGTGATAATGCTACACAGTGATAAAGCTCAAACTCGAAAAAAAGTGCAATCTGAATCTCAAAATTAAGAATAGATGTTAAGTGTAGTTTTAAAACAGGGGTGAAAGGTACCAAAATGACATTCACACTCATAGATCGGGAAAAAAACTGACAACGGGATGGCTAAAAAAGAAAAAGACAAACAGACAAATAATACTATACAAGACCCACCATGTGTGTCGAACATTTTCAGGTGCTGCCCACTAGATCATGGTTTAGCGACTTTGAATTAATAAGAAATATTGCTGAACATCAGAGTGTATTCTTTTTAATTATATACCGGTAGTCGATATATATCTCCCCAGCTGGGCCTGTGTCATCAGTTCGAATTGATAAAGGAAACGTAACTGTTGAATAAGCTTAATTTTAAAAGACTTCGGAATTCAAAATATAAAACATTAAGAGAAAAGAATACTGCCTGAGACTGATAAACGAATATCGATTAGATATGGACAGTAGCCATCGACAACCACTGCTTCAAAAAGATCATAGTTTTGAACAGCCATATGTTTGAAAATACAGGTTTAAAAAATTTCAGTTTGCGAACTATCCTTCCTGAACCTATGACAGTTATTGAAAATTATAAAAATAAAGAATAGGCATATATCACTTATATTGCATATTGAATGCAGTACGAATACTTCCGATAGTGTCGGTAAAGAAAAACTGCCTTTGAAAAAAGAACATTCAATTGAATTCAAGATATTCCCTCTGTCAATTTTTTTTTTCATTTTTATTTTCATCCGTCTACTATTGTTTTCTAACAAAAGTCACCAAAACGTGTAAGTAAAATCTTCAAATGCAATTACTAATACTAGGAGTCTATGCATATGTAGAATTGTCAATTGATTTTAGAATAAACACTGAACTTGACTTGTCAGATATTGTCTTTATCCTGCAATTAATTATGTATACTATATGTGTTTTGAAAGACACCAAAACACATGTTTTGCTTTTATTTTTGAAGTCCCTTGTGGCCTGTGAAGTAATACGATACAGTAATCACACATTCAGCTGAAGACGGGTTCGCAAAAAAAAAAAGACTCTCAGATGGTCAACAATAATACATCGCTCAAGGTGAATACTTATCTATTTTACCATGACAACTAATTTCAACAGTAAAAACAATTAACAAAACATTGTCCAATTTGAAACAGGAATGTACGAGTTGTCCTACGCTTGAGACTCGAAATTCATTAATGGTTGTTTTCGTTACACAATCATACTACACATTCAAGTTATGAAATCGATAGATGTTACCGTAGAAAAGACTGCTGTTCATGTGTGTATGTTATAGGACAATTGGTGTGATTCGTATTGCTTTAAAGAAATGCTTGAAAAAAAACCAGCACGTATACAAGTAATCGTTAATTCACATCGCAGTTTGTAGTTTTGACTGCTGATTTAAAAGATATTAAGTTTGAAAGAGTTTTCAATCACATGCATTTGTGTCTGAATGTATTCCGCCATATACGTCAATATAGCGCAAGGTACACTACTTGTAATTTTGAGAAATGACACACGGTCAAAAATTTCCCTTAATTGGATTTCGAGGTAATCTTGCCCAGTGCATATAGTTATTGTCTCAATCTAAATTTAATTGTCGAATAGAATGGTTAGAACACGGTAATTTTTATTGTCAGAGCTATTTGTATCAATCGTCCCAAGTTGATAATTTGTAAATTTATTTTTACTTCTCACAGCTAAAACATTTAATGACCTTACATGTATATTTTGAAACTGCATTAATATTTGTATACTGTATTATGCATGTTATATGTTTATGGTCTGAAAGTCACTAATGAGTCTTATGTAGTTAAAGGCGCGTCTGACTTTTCAAATTACAAGTCTGATACCTTTGATAACTATTATGACATACATAAATAAAACTGTTGCTACCACGACTTAATATTATTATAATAATACAGTCAGGTTTCTACTTCGTCAACATTATCTCCCCATTACGCCAGTTCATTTCCACAATCGTACTATTGTAGGGATGATGCGCTGCCAATTTTGCATTTGAAAACCGATAAATTTTTCCACATTGCACCATTACGATCCTTATATGTCAGTTGTATTTTAATAGACAAAAGTATCAACTAGCTAATGAGCATCTTTTAATTATCTTGTCTGCATTGATTCAACTTAAAACTATTGTCTGATCGGTTGTCAGGTGGAATTTTCGAAAATCATAAACATTTAAAAAAAATCTAATTAAATATTTCGTGGAGGGGCAGACTAGATTTGTTTAGTGGTTGAAGACAATAGACCCTAGTTATCACACACACTAAAAATATGATTTTTCGAAGATATGCATTTTCATCATCCAACTTGAAAGACTGTCGTCAAGTACTTTCAATACAAATATAGCTATTCGAACACACCTAGTCTTATTTTGTGATTCATTAGATTGGTATTTCACTTGACCCATATATTTTCATCTGTTAGTACTGTGATTTTTTTATGTTATAACGTCAACCTGTAGCTTTGATATATTATAATGATAGAATCTGAAGCGAGACGATGTATGAAATATTCTTGCTTTGTACGATATCAAGACAAAGTTTTCAACTCAAACACGCCCTAACATAAATAGGTGCACTCGATTTTATCTTTTCGATACAAATGTTACCCATTTTTTTGATTTTTTTTCTTGGGTCACATAATGGAATGGGAGACACGAACATTAGTGAACTAGTAGATTGATATGTTTCCCCACCGTGGTAATTTAAAAAAAAAATCGGAGGTTATGCATTTTCTACATCCAACTTTAAAGAAAGCCATGTCGTCGACTTATTATCAAGCTATTCTGCTTAACTATGTACTAGATAAATTGAAAACTTATGCAAATGGTGTTTTAAAAATAAAACACTTCGTAATTAAGAAGAAACTTGTAATTTTGTTTGTTTATACTAATTTAAAAAAAAATTGTCACTATAGTAAACATTACAGTAAGCATTTATTGCCTTCTCTAACAAAGAGCTTCGATTCTTTTGTCCTATTTCAACCGGGTTTCCGACTGTATACAATTGTACAACTTATTGTTTACAAATAGAGATCGAGTTGTCTGATTGACAATACTGCTACATCCTTTATACCTTTAATATGTTCACATATTTGGAACTGGAACTTTATCTTACTAATTTACAATATATTGTAAAAGAGAAAATAAAGGAAAAAAATCAAAAACAAATGGCTTGTTAACAGTAATATTGCGAACCATTGACTTCGTGCATTGATAACGTACCATAGGGAATTATAGGGAACGAGAAGTTGTAGTATAAAATACCAATTCATATATTTGATTCATGATTTACCGTCATTTGGAACATAAAAAGGACATATAAAAAAATAGAAAACAGGTGAAATCATCGGGTTTCAGTAAAGGCACAAAAATATTTTCAACATGAATACGGTTGGAACAGATTAGACTGGTATTGGACCGTTATTTGATAGTTTTGTAAACGGAGGAAACAGACATAGAAAAGTAATAAACAGGACAAGATATGAGTTTACCAATATTGCATGGTAAACAACATATGTTGATTGCCTAACATTCATATTTGTAGTCTCTCAACAGATTGTAACCATTCAGCAGGAGCATTGTTGAAATTGCTGAGCAAAACTGAGCATATGTTTTATAATTTATCATAACTAATAAATAAAAGATGTTGACTTGCCAAGCATTAACAAACACTCCAAAATATCAAAGCAAAATTAAAGCATGTGTATGCTGTTCTTGGTATCAAAGTCAAAGCGAGACCTTCGATAATGAAGAATGAACCAAAACAAAATGAAACCAATAAAACATCAACATTGTGACTGGATACCAACATAGCGATTAGACAATTGACGATTACGAACTTTTTATTCAAATTTTTCGTTTTGATATTTACCAACAAAAAAAACACCATTGAGACGACCAATTTTATTATTTTCTGTTTTCAATTTTATGGAAATTTGATTAAATATTTTTGGAAATTCAAATGTGACGTCACTTTGTGTGTTGAGGCTTTAGCTAAGTCGGCTGTGTATTTTTACGTGCTGGTTTAAGTTGTTTTATGTTACGTATCCGTTTTCATTATGTAGTTTGTCACCATGAAAAGATATATACGGTATGATGAGTACCAATGAGACAACTCCCTTCTAGAGGTCATTTGACATAAAACGTTAAAAAATTCTGCAATGCTTTCAAATGAGATCCAAACAGGGCGGAGATATATAATTTGCTTTAATTAAAAAAGTTTGACGGGAATTACAAGTTAGACGGGTCTTGTCATAAAATTTCCTCTACTTTCTTTAATAACGGAACGATTAAAATTAAGAAATGAAGGGATTGTCAGAAAAAAGGTTAGTTATAATAATATTCATCTTATATGTTTATAAGCTTTTTATGATAAGAAGAGGTATACAGCAACGCGTCCAACCTTGTTTTACCTTTCAAGTTTTCCATACATATGAATCTTATTGGAGAGAAATAAAGAAATCACAGTTTCACGCTACTCAAATTTGAAAAATTTATCCTAATAGACAACCTTTTCACAACTTAAGAACCCCATCTATACGAACAACCCCAGTCATCGGATTTTTTTTAATACTTTGTGTTCTGGTTGATATTATCTTACTATCAACAAAAATTATATCTAAGGAAATATATGCAAATGATTCATCATATATAAATAGCGTCTCGAAATACTATTGTTAAATATAATAAAACAATTTGTGTTTTTAATAGTATTTACCTGTCTAGTCTATGGATATACATTTTATATAACTTAACTGTTATGCTTTTATAGAAAAGCTGTTTATTAGTGTGGACTTGTTGATTACACGGTATTGACACAATAACGTGCTTATCGTCATTGTCATTTCTATAAAAGTTACTGTTTGCAAAAGTATGAATCATTCTAAATATAAGGATATTCTTATCCCAGGCAGAAACCCCTAGCCGTCCTGGGCACATTGTTGGAACTTTTGGTCTTCAGTGTTCTTAAACTTTGTACTTGTTTTGGCTTTAAAACCTTCATCTGAGCGACACTAGTTAGTCTTGTGTGAACGAAACACACGTCTGGCGTAATAAACTTTAAACCTGGTACCTTTTGTTATTCGTGTGTTCATTTTGCCTATATGTTCTTCCATTTATTTGTATTGTAGTTCTCTAATGTAATGTTGTCATTAAATTTAATATTACCAAAAGAACGAGAGGTTTGGCATGCCACAAAACCAGGTTAAACCCACCATCTTTTTAATGTCGTGTACCGAGTCAGGAAAATGGCCATTGCTATATCATTGTTCGTTTCTGTGTGTGTTTCATTTCAATGTTGTGTTTCTGTTGTGTTGTTGTTCTACTCTTATATTTGATGCATTTCCTTCAGTTTTAGTTTGTAACTCGGATTTGGTTTTTTTTCTCAAACGATTTATGAGTTTCGAACAGTGGAATACTACTGTTGCCTTTATATATCAAAACGTATGCCAAAGATAACTTAAACCATTTTATTGCATTTGGTCAAGCATTATTGTATCTTCTTTTACACGCACTAACCGATGCTCCAATTGACAAGTAAGCTGCAAGCGGAGGTTTTCATCACGACAAACTGGATATTTTTAGCCTCTGAACATGCAAATAGACATGGTTGGACACAACAGTAAAATTATCGTGTGCCCCTGTTAAAAACAGTAATGTATCACTACTTTAACTTATATCTAATTTAGATTAAAAAAACAACAACACAAAAACATCACATGGATCTGTAAAGAGAGACAGATGCAAAATGATGCCCATTGTCTTCTTGGTGTCTGTGCTTCAGTTGTTCAATGCATTCACTTACTTGGTATTATACAGGTTCCACTCCTTTCAGTATAAATTGACTTATGTGCATCACATTGCGTCCCCTAGTCCGTAATGCGTCAAAGGAAGATTGATGTTTTTTTAATCAGGTTAACAGATACATTGTGGTGTGTTGTTAAATATGCAACAAAAACAACGCTGTTTTCTTTGAGTTTTTTCCGGGTCAAATCTTCCTCCAAATTATTAAATAAGTCACTGTTTCATTATATACAAAGTCATTCCTATATTAATGTGTTTTCTGTAGTGTTACGCGTCTAATTATATCTAGTTATGTTGATAAAAAAATCTTTATTTGGCCAAGTATATGAAATAAGATGATGCGGTATTATAATCACTGGGACACCATTCCCATCAAACCAAATGACGTTAATATTATCAACAAAGGGTCGTCAAAAAAAGTCGGAGGATACCAAAAGGAATTTCAAACTCATAAGTCGAAAATAAACTGACAAAAGTTGGTCCGGCTTTCAATTATGAGTAATACGTATAGCAAGCTTTAAAAGGTTTAGACACAACAAAATGTTAAACAATGCAAATAAAAAAATGTCAATGGCTTTATAATGTACAATACAGTAACAAACTAGTATCTCAATTGTTTGTAAAACAATTGAAAGGTCTTTCCTGTAAAAGTGATGTTTTCGTAATGTTCTTTGTACGACCTTTCGTTTGATATACGACAAGCATACCTTCTGAAACTTTTCGCTTTTTACACTTAATGACCTCATCCGCCTACATTTTTGAGATCGGAAGTATGATATATGTAACACACGGAAGATGAGCTTTCATTTGATATGCGACAACGCCATGTTATAAAAAGTTTAAAATTTGCACTTAATAACCCCATCCAACCAATTTTTGGAGGTTGGGAATTTGATATTTCAAATGTACACATCATGACCTTTCATTTGATATACAACAACCCTATTGTAAAAGAAATTATTTTTTTTGCACTCAATGACCCCATCCAACCAATTTTTGGGGGACGTCAATTTGAAATTTGAAATGTACGCTTTATGTTCTTTCATTTGATATGCGACAACCTTACCATCTGAGAAATTTGAATTTTTGCACTAAATGACCCCACCCTTCCCCCTGGGATGAAAAAGAGGTTTAAAATTTTCATTTTTAAGTAGAGTTTATTGAGACCTTCAATTTGATATATCAGATGACCCCATTTGACAAAGTGCAAAAAATGATGCAATATCAACTATATAAATAGAAGTTATGAAACTCATAAAGTCAATGCAAAACATGAAAATTTCAAATTTATTTTTGGGTGTTTTTTTTCCATGGAATGTTTTTGGTATTTGGTTAAACATATAACTATGTCAATCTCTTCAATTTCTTAAACATTTTAAGTGGTTAGCTGTTGTTGTTTCAGAAATACTTGCCGCCGCTCGAAAAATTTCAAACTGCATTATCTCTAAAACGACAATAGATATCTCAAATCTGTTAAATGGTAAATGATCTGCAGTTAAAGGACAACACTATAGAAAAAGAAATTGGGACAATTTCAAAGTCCACCAAGGTCACAATTAATCATCAAATATATGATGCAATACCAAACTTAAGAACCGGAAGCCGTGGAGACATGGGACTACCACCATTCAACTCAGGACTACTTGACCTTTCAAATATCACAAGGTCAAGGTCATAGTATACTGTGAAGGTCAAGGTGAAATTTCATCATCACCTGACATTGACCTCAAATTGAAGGTCTTGAAATACTGATCATCTTTGCAGTTGATAGTAGGTTGATATATGTTACCTTTTAAAAGATATAAACAAAATACTATACTTTTCAGAATCATCCCGTTGTAACTTTTGAACAGACGGTCGGACATTATTGGGCTTATTGTATAAAATGTAGAGCTCGTCGAGAAGAACAATTTACATGCTATATGTATGCAGCAAAGTCTTATCGTTTTACTAATATGTAAGCTTGAAATTGCAGCGTAATTTTTTTTTGCACTCAGTGACCTTTGACCTTGATTGTATATTAAAGGTCACATGAATTAAAGATTATTGGTGAAGGTCCCCAGTCTCTACGACTTCTGGTTCTCGAAATACAGTTTTTCTAAAATTATGTACATTTTTTCAAGTGGAATAACTCCTTATAAGGGTTAATAACAAAACGAGTGTACATGTTTATTAGCATTGCCATCTGTTCATGTACATGTTGCCGTTTTCAAATCGATTCTATCTCTTATACTTTATGTGAAAAATGCAAAAGAAAGAAATTGTTTCAAGGGGATATAACTCTCATAGGGGACGCTGAAATCTTAATCAGCCTCACATGGTAATACATCATTACGAGATCTACATTATGTCCAATTAAGGTCATGATATCTTTAAAACCAACGAGGGGGGGTCATGTTGAAAAAAATCAATAAAAGGAAGATAACTCCTAAAGGGGATGATGAAATCCTTAACAGGGTCATTTAGTAATACATCTTGGTGAGGTCTAGCTCTGGTCCATATTTGGTCCTAATAACTTCAACAGAAACAAGAGGCGGGCATGTCAAAAAAATGTTGGAAGAAAAAAAGGAAAAAAAAGAAAAACTAGTATCTCAATTGTTTGTAAAACAATTGAAAGGTCTTTCCTGTAAAAGTGATGCTTTCATAATGTACTTTGTACGACCTTTCGTTTGATATACGACAAGCATACCTTCTGAAACTTTTTACTTTTATCACTTAATGACCTCATCCGCCTACATTTTTGATATCGGAATTATTATATATGTAACATAGAGTAGATGAGCTTTCATTTGATATGCGACAACGCCATATTCTAGAAAGTTTGATTTTTGCACTCAATAACCCTATCTTACTAATTTTTGAAGGTCAGGAATTTGCTATTTGAAATGTACACATAATGACCTTTCATTTGATATACAACAACCCTACCTTAAAAGAACATTTATTTTTTGCACTCAATGACCCCATCCAACTCATTTTTGGGAGACGTCAATTTGAAATTTGAAATGTTCGCTTTATGTTCTTTCATTTGATATGCGACAACCTTACCATCTGAGAAATTTGAATGTTTGCACTAAATGACCCCACCCGTCTCCCTTGGATGAAAAGGGGGTTTCAAATTTTCATTTTTAAGTAGAGTTTATTAAGACCTTCAATTTGATATATCAGATGACCCCATTTGACAAAGTGCAAATAATGATGCAATATCAACTATATAAATAGAAATTATGAAACTTACAAAGTCAATGCAAAACATGAAAATTTCAAATTGAATTTTTTAGTGTTTTTTTAAATGGAATGTTTTTGGTATTTTGTCAAACATATAACTATGTCAACCTCTTCAATTTCTTAAACATTTTAAGTGGTAAGCTCTTGATGATTCAGAAATACATGCCTCCGCTCGCAAAACTTAAAACTGCATTATCTCTAAAACGACAATAGATATCTCAAATCTGTTAAATGATAAATGATCTACAGTTAAAGGACAACATTATAGAAAAAGAATTAAGACAATTTTAAAGTTCACTAAGGTCACAATTAATCATCAAATATATGATGCAATACAAAACTTGAGAACCGGAAGTCGTAAAGACATGGGACTATCACCATTCAACTCAGGACCACTTGACCTTTTAAATATCACAAGGTCAAGGTCATAGTATAATGTGAAGGTCAAGGTGAAATTTCATCATGACCTGACATTGACCTCAAATTGAAGGTCTTGAACTACTGATCATCTTTTAAGTTTATAGTAGGTTGATATCTGTTACCTTTAAAAAGATATACACAAAATACTATACTTTTAATAATCATCCCGTTGTAACTTTTGAACAGACGGTCGGACATTTTTGGGCTTATTACATAAATTGTAGAGTTCGTCGAGAGGAACATTTTATACGCTGTATGTAGGCAGCAAAGTCTTATCGTTTTCCTAATATGTAAGCTTGAAATTGCAGCGTAATTTTTTTTTGCACTCTGTGACCTTTGACCTTGGGTGCATATTGAAGGTCACATGAATTAAAGATTATTGGTGAAGGTCCCAAGTCTCTACGACTTCCAGTTCTTGAAAACGATTTTTTCTAAAATTGTATACAATTTTTCAAGGGGAATAACTCCTTATAAGGGTTAATAACAAAATGATTGTATATGTTCATTAACATTGCCATCTGTTCCTGTACATGTTGCCGTTTTCAAATCGATTCTATCTCTAACATTTTTTGAGAAATGAGCAAAGGAAAGAAATTGTTTCAAGGGGAAATAACTCTCAAAGGGGATGATGAAATTCTATGCAGCCTCATATGGTAATACATCATGATGAGATGTACCTATTGTAAAAATAAGATCATGATATCTTTAAAAACAACGAGGGGGGGTCATGTTGAAAAAAATCAATAAAAGGGAGATAACTTCTAAAGGGGATGATGAAATCCTACACAGCCTCATCTGGTAATACTTCATAATGAGGTCTACCGATGGTCCATATTTGGTTTTGATAACTCCAATAGAAACGAGGGGAGGCCATGTCAAACAAATGCTGGATGAAAAAAAAAAAAAAAAAAAAAAAAAAAAAAAAACATGCGAAAAACAATAAGGTCTTTCCTCCGTTATGTTCTGTGTAAGACCTTTCGTTTGATATACGACAAGCATACCTTCTGAAACTTTTCGCTTTTTACACTTAATGACCTCATCCGCCTTCATTTTTGAGATCGGAAGTATGATATATGAAACACATAGTAGATGAGCTTTCATTTGATATGCGACAACGCCAAGTTCTAAAAAGTTTAAATTTTGCACTTAATAACCCCATCCAACCAATTTTTGGAGGTTGGGAATTTGATATTTCAAATGTACACATCATGACCTTTCATTTGATATACAACAACCCTATTGTAAAAGAAATTATTTTTTTTGCACTCAATGACCCCATCCAACTAATTTTTGGGGGACGTCAATTTGAAATTTGAAATGTACGCTTTATGTTCTTTCATTTGATATGCGACAACCTTACCATCTGAGAAATTTGAATTTTTGCACTAAATGACCCCATCCTTCCACCTGGGATGAAAAAGAGGTTTAAAATTTTCATTTTTAAGTAGAGTTTATTGAGACCTTCAATTTGATATATCAGATGACCCCATTTGACAAAGTGCAAAAAATGATGCAATATCAACTATATAAATAGAAGTTATGAAACTCACAAAGTCAATGCAAAACATGAAAATTTCAAATTTATTTTTGGGTGTTTTTTTTCCATGGAATGTTTTTGGTATTTGGTTAAACATATAACTATGTCAATCTCTTCAATTTCTTAAACATTTTAAGTGGTTAGCTGTTGTTGTTTCAGAAATACTTGCCGCCGCTCGAAAAATTTCAAACTGCATTATCTCTAAAACGACAATAGATATCTCAAATCTGTTAAATGGTAAATGATCTGCAGTTAAAGGACAACACTATAGAAAAAGAAATGGGACAATTTCAAAGTTCACCAAGGTCACAATTAATCATCAAATATATGATGCAATACCGAACTTAAGAACCGGAAGCCGTGGAGACATGGGACTATCACCATTCAACTCAGGACCACTTGACCTTTCAAATGTCACAAGGTCAAGGTCATAGTATAATGTGAAGGTCAAGGTGAAATTTCATCATGACCTGACATTGACCTCAAATTGAAGGTCTTGAATTACTGATCATCTTTTCAGTTTATAGTAGGTTGATGTCTGTTACCTTTAAAAAGATATACACAAAATACTATACTTTTATTAATCATCCCGTTGTAACTTTTGAACAGACGGTCGGACATTTTTGGGCTTATTATATAAAATGTAGAGTTCGTCGAGAGGAACATTTTATACGCTGTATGTAGGCAGCAAAGTCTTATCGTTTTCCTAATATGTAAGCTTGAAATTGCAGCGTAATTTTTTTTTGCACTCTTTGACCTTTGACCTTGGGTGCATATTGAAGGTCACATGAATTAAAGATTATTGGTGAAGGTCCCAAGTCTCTACGACTTCCAGTTCTTGAAAACGATTTTTTCTAAAATTGTATACAATTTTTCAAGGGGAATAACTCCTTATAAGGGTTAATAACAAAATGATTGTATATGTTCATTAACATTGCCATCTGTTCCTGTACATGTTGCCGTTTTCAAATCGATTCTATCTCTAACATTTTTTGAGAAATGAGCAAAGGAAAGAAATTGTTTCAAGGGGAAATAACTCTCAAAGGGGATGATGAAATTCTATGCAGCCTCATATGGTAATACATCATGATGAGATGTACCTATTGTCCAAATAAGATCATGATATCTTTAAAAACAACGAGGGGGGGCCATGTTGAAAAAAATCAATAAAAGGGAGATAACTTCTAAAGGGGATGATGAAATCCTACACAGCCTCATCTGGTAATACTTCATAATGAGGTCTACCGAGGGTCCATATTTGGTTTTGATAACTCCAATAGAAACGAGGGGAGGCCATGTCAAACAAATGCTGGATGAAAAAAAAAAAAAAAAAAAAAAAAAAAAAAAAAACATGCGAAAAACAATAAGGTCTTTCCTCGCGGAGAGGAAAGACCTTAAAAACATTAGAAAAACAATAAGGTCTTTCCTCACGTAGGGGAAAGACCTTAACTAGTATCTCAATTGTTTGTAAAACAATTGAAAGGTCTTTCCTGTAAAAGTGATGTTTTCGTTATGTTCTTTGTACGACCTTTCGTTTGATATACGACAAGCATACCTTCTGAAACTTTTCGCTTTTTACACTTAATGACCCCATCCGCCTACATTTTTGAGATCGGAAGTATGATATATGTAACACATGGTAGATGAGCTTTCATTTGATATGCGACAATGCCATTTTCTAGAAAGTTTGATTTTTGCACTTAATAACCCTATCCAACTAATTTTTTTAGGTCGGGAATTTGATATTTTAAATGTACACATCATGACCTTTCATTTGATATACAACAACCCTATCTTTAAAGAAAATTTATATTTTGCACTCAATGACCCCATCCAACCCATTTTTGGGAGACGTCAATTTGAAATTTGAAATGTACGCTTTCTGTTCTTTCATTTGATATGCGACAACCTTACCATCTGAGAAATTTGAATGTTTGCACTAAATGAACCCACCCTGCCCACTGGGATGAAAAGGGGGTTTAAAATTTTCATTTTTAGGTAGAGTTTATTTAGACCTTCAATTTGATATATCAGATGACCCCATTTGACAAAGTGCAAATAATGATGCAATATCAACTATATAAATAGAAGTTATGAAACTTACAAAGTCAATGCAAAACTTGAAAATTTCAAAATGATTTTTTGGTGTTTTTTTCCATGGATTTTTTTTTGGTATTTAGTCAAACGTATAACTTTGTTAACTTCTTCAATTTCTAAAACATTTTAAGTGGTAAGCTCTTGTTGATTCAGAAATACATGCCTCCGCTCGCAAAACTTTAAACTGCATTATCTCTATAACGACAATAGATATCTCAAATCTGTTAAATGATAAATGATCTACAGTTGAAGGACAACATTATAGAAAAAGAATTGGGACAATTTCAAAGTTCACCAAGGTCACAATTAATCATCAAATATATGATGCAATACCAAACTTGAGAACCAGAAGTCATAGAGACATGGGACTATCACCATTCAACTCAGGACCACTTGACCTTTCAGAGATCACAATGTCAAGGTCATAGTATAATGTGAAGGTCAAGGTGAAATTGCATCATGACGTAACATTGACATCAAATTGAAGGTCTTGAATTACTGATCATCTTTGCAGTATATAGTAGGTTGATATCTGTTACCTTAAAAAAGATATACACAAAATACTAGATTTTTAAGAATCATCCCGTTGTAACTTTTGAACAGACAGTCGGACATTTTTCGGTTTATAATATAAAATGTAGAGCTCGTCGAGAGGAACATTTTATACACTGTATGTATGCAGCAAAGTCTTATCGTTTTCCTAATATGTAAGCTTGAAATTGCAGCGTAATTTTTTTTTGCACTCAATGACCTTTGACCTTGGGTGCATATTGAAGGTCACATGAATTACAGATTATTGGTGAAGGTCGCAAGTCTCTACGACTTCCGGTTCTGAAAATAAAAAAAATCTAAAATTGTTCACAATTTTTAAAGGGGAATAACTCCTTATAAGGGTTAATAACAAAATGATTGTATATGTTCAATAACATTGCCATCTGTTCTTGTACATGTTACCGTTTTCAAATCGATTCTGTCTTGAATACTTTTTGAGAAAAATGTAAAAGAAAGAAATTGCTTCAAGGGGACATAACTCTCATAAGGGATGATGAAATCCTTAGCAGCCTCATATGGTAACACATCATGATAAGATCTAGCTATTGTCCAAATAAGGTCATGATATCTTTTAAAACATTTAAGGGGGGCCATGTTGAAAAAAATCAATAAAAGGGAGATAACTTCTAAAGGGGATGATGAAATCCTACAAAAGTTCATCTTGTAAAAGTTCATGATGAGGTCTATCGATGGTCCATATTTGGTCTTGATAACTTCAACAGAAAAGGGAGGAGGCCTTGTCAAACAAATGTTGGAAGAAAAAAAAGAAAAAGACTAGTATCTCAATTGTTTGTAAAACAATTGAAAGGTCTTTCCTGTAAAAGTGATGCTTTCATAATGTACTTTGTACGACCTTTCGTTTGATATACGACAAGCATACCTTCTGAAACTTTTTACTTTTATCACTTAATGACCTCATCCGCCTACATTTTTGAGATCGGAATTATTATATATGTAACATAGAGTAGATGAGCTTTCATTTGATATGCGACAACGCCATATTATAGAAAAGTTGATTTTTGCACTCAATAACCCTATCTTACTAATTTTTGGAGGTCAGGAATTTGCTATTTGAAATGTACACATCATGACCTTTCATTTGATATACAACAACCCTACCTTAAAAGAACATTTATTTTTTGCACTCAATGACCCCATCCAACTCATTTTTGTGAGACGTGAATTTGAAATTTGAAATGTTCGCTTTATGTTCTTTCATTTGATATGCGACAACATTACCATCTGAAAAATTTGAATGTTTGCACTAAATGACCCCACCCGTCTCCCTTGGATGAAAAGGGGGTTTCAAATTTTCATTTGTAAGTAGAGTTTATTGAGACCTTCAATTTGATATATCAGTTGACCCCATTTGGCAAAGTGTCAAAAATGATGCAATATCAACGATATAAATAGAAGTTATGAAACTTTCAAAGTTAATGCAAAACATGAAAATTTCAAAATGATTTTTTTGGTGTTTTTTCCCATGGAATGTTTTTGGTATTTGGTCAAACATATAACTATGCCAACCTCTTCAATTTCTTAAACATTTTAAGTGGTAAGCTGTTGTTGATTCAGAAATACATGCCGCCGCTCGCAAAATTTCAAACTGCATTATCTCTAAAACGACAGCAGATATCTCAAATCTGTTAAATGGTAAATGATCTACAGTTAAAGGACAACATCATAGAAAAAGAATTGGGACAATTTCAATGTTCACCAAGGTCACAATTAATCATCAAATATATGATGCAATACCGAACTTGAGAACCGGAAGTCGTAGAGACATCGGACTATCACCATTCAACTCAAGACCACTTGACCTTTCAAATATCACAAGGTCAAGGTCATAGTATAATGTGAAGGTCAAGGTGAAATTTCATCATGACCTGACATTGACCTCAAATTGAAGGTCTTGAATTACTGATCATCTTTTCAGTTTATAGTAGGTTGATATCTGTTACCTTTAAAAAGATATACACAAAATACTATATTTTTAATAATCATCCCGTTGTAACTTTTGAACAGACGGTCGGACATTTTTGGGCTTATTATATGAAATGTAGAGTTCGTCGAGAGGAACATTTTATACGCTGTATGTAGGCAGCAAAGTCTTATCGTTTTCCTAATATGTAAGCTTGAAATTGCAGCGTAATTTTTTTTTGCACTCTGTGACCTTTGACCTTGGGTGCATATTGAAGGTCACATGAATTAAAGATTATTGGTGAAGGTCCCAAGTCTCTACGACTTCCAGTTCTTGAAATAGATTTTTTCTAAAATTGTATACAATTTTTCAAGGGGAATAACTCCTTATAAGGGTTAATAACAAAATGATTGTATATGTTCATTAACATTGCCATCTGTTCCTGTACATGTTGCCGTTTTCAAATCGATTCTATCTCTAACATTTTTTGAGAAATGAGCAGAGGAAAGAAATTGTTTCAAGGGGAAATAACTCTCAAAGGGGATGATGAAATTCTATGCAGCCTCATATGGTAATACATCATGATGAGATGTACCTATTGTCCAAATAAGATCATGATATCTTTAAAAACAACGAGGGGGGGCCATGTTGAAAAAAATCAATAAAAGGGAGATAACTTCTAAAGGAGATGATGAAATCCTACACAGCCTCATCTGGTAATACTTCATAATGAGGTCTACCGATGGTCCATATTTGGTTTTGATAACTCCAATAGAAACGAGGGGAGGCCATGTCAAACAAATGCTGGATGAAAAAAAAAAAAAAAAAAACATGCGAAAAACAATAAGGTCTTTCCTCGCGGAGAGGAAAGACCTTAACTAGTATCTCAATTGTTTGTAAAACAATTGAAAGGTCTTTCCTGTAAAAGTGATGTTTTCGAAATGTACTTTGTACGACCTTTCGTTTGATATACGACAAGCATACCTTCTGAAACTTTTTCACTTTTTACACTTAATGACCTCATCAGTCTACAATTTGAGATCGGAAGTATGATATATGTAACACAGGATAGATGAGCTTTCATTTGATATGCGACAACGCCATGTTCTAGAAAGTTTGATTTTTGCACTTACTAACCCCATCCAACTAATTTTTGGAGGTCAGGAATTTGATATTTCAAATGTACACATCATGACCTTTTACTTGATATACAACAACCCAATTGTAAAAGAATTTTTTTTGCACTCAATGACCCCATCCAACCAATTTTCGGGGGACGTGAATTTGAAATTTGAAATGTACGCTTTATGTTCTTTCATTTGATATGCGACAACATTACCATCTGAAAAATTTGAATGTTTGCACTAAATGACCCCACCCTTCCCCCTGGGATGAAAAAGAGGTTTAAAATTTTCATTTTTAAGCAGAGTTTATTGAGACCTTCAATTTGATATATCAGTTGACCCCATTTGGCAAAGTGTCAAAAATGATGCAATATCAACGATATAAATAGAAGTTATGAAACTTACAAAGTTAATGCAAAACATGAAAATTTCAAAATGATTTTTTTGGTGTTTTTTCCCATGGAATGTTTTTGGTATTTGGTCAAACATATAACTATGCCAACCTCTTCAATTTCTTAAACATTTTAAGTGGTAAGCTGTTGTTGATTCAGAAATACATGCCGCCGCTCGCAAAATTTCAAACTGCATTATCTCTAAAATGACAGCAGATATCTCAAATCTGTTAAATGGTAAATGATCTGCAGTTAAAGGACAACACTATAGAAAAAGAAATGGGACAATTTCAAAGTTCACCAAGGTCACAATTAATCATCAAATATATGATGCAATACCAAACTTAAGAACCGGAAGCCGTGGAGACATGGGACTACCACCATTCAACTCAGGACCACTTGACCTTTCAAATATCACAAGGTCAAGGTCATAGGATACTGTGAAGGTCAAGGTGAAATTTCATCATGACCTGACATTGACCTCAAATTGAAGGTCTTGAAATACTGATCATCTTTGCAGTTGATAGTAGGTTGATATATGTTACCTTTTAAAAGATATACACAAAATACTATACTTTTAAGAATCATCCCGTTGTAACTTTTGAACAGACGGTCGGACATTAATGGGCTTATTGTATAAAATGTAGAGCTCGTCGAGAGGAACAATTTACATGCTATATGTATGCAGCAAAGTCTTATCGTTTTACTAATATGTAAGCTTGAAATTGCAGCGTAATTTTTTTTTGCACTCAGTGACCTTTGACCTTGATTGTATATTAAAGGTCACATGAATTAAAGATTATTGGTGAAGGTCCCCAGTCTCTACGACTTCTGGTTCTCGAAATACAGTTTTTCTAAAATTATGTACATTTTTTCAAGTGGAATAACTCCTAATAAGGGTTAATAACAAAACGAGTGTACATGTTTATTAGCATTGCCATCTGTTCATGTACATGTTGCCGTTTTCAAATCGATTCTATCTCTTATACTTTATGTGAAAAATGCAAAAGAAAGAAATTGTTTCAAGGGGATATAACTCTCATAGGGGAAGCTGAAATCTTAATCAGCCTCACATGGTAATACATCATTATGAGATCTACATTATGTCCAATTAAGGTCATGATATCTTTAAAATCAACGAGGGGGGGTCATGTTGAAAAAAATCAATAAAAGGAAGATAACTCCTAAAGGGGATGATGAAATCCTTAACAGGGTCATTTGGTAATACATCTTGGTGAGGTCTAGCTATGGTCCATATTTGGTCCTAATAAGTTCAACAGAAACAAGAGGCGGGCATGTCAAAAAAATGTTGGAAGAAAAAAAGGAAAAACTAGTATCTCAATTGTTTGTAAAACAATTGAAAGGTCTTTCCTGTAAAAGTGATGTTTTCGTATTGTAATTTGTACGACCTTTCGTTTGATATAAGACAGCATACCTTCTGAAACTTTTCGCTTTTTACACTTAATGACCTCATCCGCCTACATTTTTGAGATCGGAATTATGATACATGGAACAGAGTAGATGAGCTTTCTTTTGATATGCGACAACACCATGTTCTAAAAAGTTTGATTTTTGCACTTAATAACCCTATCCAACTAATTTTTGGAGGTCGGGAATTTGATATATCAAATGTACACATCATGACCTTTCATTTGATATACAACAACCCTACCTTAAAAGAAAATTTATTTTTTGCACTCAATGACCCCATCCAACCAATTTTTTGGAGACGTCAATTTGAAATTTGAAATGTACGCTTTATGTTCTTTCATTTGATATGCAACAACCTTACCATCTGAGAAATTTGAATGTTTGCACTAAATGACCCCACCCGTCCCCCTGGGATGAAAAGGAGGTTTAAAATTTTCATTTTTAAGTAGAGTTTATTGAGACCTTCAATTTGATATATCAGATGACCCCATTTGACAAAGTGCAAATAATGATGCAATATCAACTATATAAATAGAAGTTATGAAACTTACAAAGTCAATGCAAAACTTGAAAATTTCAAATTGATTTTTTGGTGTTTTTTTCCATGGAATGTTTTTGGTATTTGGTCAAACATATAACTATGTCAACCTCTTCAATTTCTAAGACATTTTAAGTGGTAAACTCTTGATGATTCAGAAATACATGCCTCCGCTCGCAAAACTTCAAACTGCATTATCTCTAAAAGGACTATAGATATTTCAAATATGTTAAATGATAAACGATATACAGTTGAACAACAACATTATAGAAAAAGAATTGGGACAATTTCAAAGTTCATAAAGGTCACAATTTATCATCAAATATATGATGCAATACTAAACTTAAGAACCGGAAGTCGTAGAAACATGGGACTAGCACCATTCAACTCAGGACCACTTAACCTTTCAACTATCACAAGGTCAAGGTCATAGTATACTGTGAAGGTCAAGGTGAAATTTCATCATGACCTGACATTGACCTCAAATTGAAGGTCTCGAACTACTGATCATCTTTGCAGTTTATAGTAGGTTGATATCTGTTACCTTTAAAAAGATATTCACACAATACTATACTTTTAAGAATCATCCCGTTGTAACTTTTCAACAGACGGTCGGACATTTTTGGGCTTATTGTATAAAATGTAGAGCTTGTCGAGAAGAACATTTCATACGCTGTATGTATGCAGCAAAGTCTTATCGTTTTCCTAATATGTAAGCTTGAAATTGCAGCGTAATTTTTGTTTGCACTCGGTGACCTTTGACCTTGGGTGCATATTAAAGGTCATATGAATTTAAGATTATTGGTGAAGGTTACAAGTCTCTATGACTTCCGGTTCTCGAATATAAATTTTTGAAAATATATTTTTAATTTCTAAAGGGAAATAACTCCTTATAAGGGTTAATAACAAATAAATTGTTTATGTTTATAAACATTGCCATCTGTTCTAATACATGCTGTCATTTTCAATTAAATTCTATCTCTAATACTTTTTGAAAAAAATGCAAATAAAAGAAATTGATTCAAGGGGATATAACTCTCAAAGTAGATGATGAAATCCTATGCAGCCTCATATGGTAATACATTATGATGAGATCTACCTTTTGTCCAAATAAAGTCGTGATATCTTTTAAGACATTTTGGGGGGACCATGTTGAAAAAAATCAACAAAAGGGAGATAACTTTTTAAGGGGAAGGTGAAATCCTACAAAAGTTCATCTGGTAAAAGTTCATGTTGAGGTCTATTGATGGTTTAATTTTGGTATTGATAACTCCAATAGAAGCGGTAGGAGGGCGAGCCAAACAAATGCTGGAAGAAAAAAAAGAAAAAAAAACATTAGAAAAACAATAAGGTCTTTCCTCACGGAGAGGAAAGACCTTAAAAAGAAAAAAAAACATTAGAAAAACAATAAGGTCTTTCCTCACGTAGGGGAAAGACCTTAAAAACATTAGAAAAACAATAAGGTCTTTCCTCGCGGAGAGGAAAGACCTTAAAAACATGCGAAAAACAATAAGGTCTTTCCTCACGGAGAGGAAAGACCTTAAAAAAAACCACTAGTATCTCAATTGTTTGTAAAACAATTGAAAGGTCTTTCCTGTAAAAGTGATGCTTTCATAATGTACATTGTACGACCTTTCGTTTGATATACGACAAGCATACCTTCTGAAACTTTTTACTTTTATCACTTAATGACCTCATCCGCCTACATTTTTGAGATCGGAATTATTATATATGTAACATAGAGTAGATGAGCTTTCATTTGATATGCGACAACGCCATATTCTAGAAAGTTTGATTTTTGCACTCAATAACCCTATCTTACTAATTTTTGGAGGTCAGGAATTTGCTATTTGAAATGTACACATCATGACCTTTCATTTGATATACAACAACCCTACCTTAAAAGAACATTTATTTTTTGCACTCAATGACCCCATCCAACTCATTTTTGGGAGACGTCAATTTGAAATTTGAAATGTTCGCTTTATGTTCTTTCATTTGATATGCGACAACCTTACCATCTGAGAAATTTGAATGTTTGCACTAAATGACCCCACCCGTCTCCCTTGGATGAAAAGGGGGTTTCAAATTTTCATTTTTAAGTAGAGTTTATTAAGACCTTCAATTTGATATATCAGATGACCCCATTTGACAAAGTGCAAATAATGATGCAATATCAACTATATAAATAGAAATTATGAAACTTACAAAGTCAATGCAAAACATGAAAATTTCAAATCGAATTTTTGGTGTTTTTTTCCATGGAATGTTTTTGGTATTTAGTCAAACATATAACTATGTCAACCTCTTCAATTTCTTAAACATTTTAAGTGGTAAGCTCTTGATGATTCAGAAATACATGCCTCCGCTCGCAAAACTTAAAACTGCATTATCTCTAAAACGACAATAGATATCTCAAATCTGTTAAATGATAAATGATCTACAGTTAAAGGACAACATTATAGAAAAAGAATTAAGACAATTTTAAAGTTCACTAAGGTCACAATTAATCATCAAATATATGATGCAATACAAAACTTGAGAACCGGAAGTCGTAAAGACATGGGACTATCACCATTCAACTCAGGACCACTTGACCTTTTAAATATCACAAGTTCAAGGTCATAGTATAGTGTGAAGGTCAAGGTGAAATTTCATCATGACCTGACATTGACCTCAAATTGAAGGTCTTGAATTACTGATCATCTTTTCAGTTTATAGTAGGTTGATATCTGTTACCTTTAAAAAGATATACACAAAATACTATACTTTTAATAATCATCCTGTTGTAACTTTTGAACAGACGGTCGGACATTTTTAGGCTTATTATATAAAATGTAGAGTTCGTCGAGAGGAACATTTTATACGCTGTATGTAGGCAGCAAAGTCTTATCGTTTTCCTAATATGTAAGCTTGAAATTGCAGCGTAATTTTTTTTTGCACTCTGTGACCTTTGACCTTGGGTGCATATTGAAGGTCACATGAATTAAAGATTATTGGTGAAGGTCCCAAGTCTCTACGACTTCCAGTTCTTGAAATAGATTTTTTCTAAAATTGTATACAATTTTTCAAGGGGAATAACTCCTTATAAGGGTTAATAACAAAATGATTGTATATGTTCATTAACATTGCCATCTGTTCCTGTACATGTTGCCGTTTTCAAATCGATTCTATCTCTAACATTTTTTGAGAAATGATCAAAGGAAAGATATTGTTTCAAGGGCAAATAACTCTCAAATGGGATGATGAAATTCTATGCAGCCTCATATGGTAATACATCATGATGAGATGTACCTATTGTCCAAATAAGATCATGATATCTTTAAAAACAACGAGGGGGGGCCATGTTGAAAAAAATCAATAAAAGGGAGATAACTTCTAAAGGGGATGATGAAATCCTACACAGCCTCATCTGGTAATACTTCATAATGAGGTCTACCGATGGTTCATATTTGGTTTTGATAACTCCAATAGAAACGAGGGGAGGCCATGTCAAACAAATGCTGGATGAAAAAAAAAAAAAAAAAAAAAAAAAAAAAAAAACATGCGAAAAACAATAAGGTCTTTCCTCACGGAGAGGAAAGACCTTAATGACTGTAGAACAAGATGCTGTTGACTTAGAAAAGGCACAAATGTAATGTAGTGGTGATATTCAATATTAAAACATAACAATTAAAATACCCATTGTTTTCATGTAAAAGATTCCATACCAGTAAAGTACACACACGTTTTAACATGGGAATATTATAGTTCCAGCTTTGTACTAGCTTCCGAAGCTGCACAAAACACGTTTGGCATATATATATTTTTTCGTCTTCACGCCACTGTCCCACAATTTCACTTTCTATTCTACTTTCTAGTACACCTGGAACAAGTCCTGGTAATAAATTGTTCATATAAGGCATATTAAAATAGTGGAACTAATCTATTTATCTATTCTGTTGTGTAAAAAATTCGATGGAAGAACGCGTATATTTAAGGATTTTGAATCTGTTCAAATTTTACGGATGTCAAGTTGGTTCAATATTCAACATTCAACATTCAACATTCAATTTTTTTTTTTTTTTTTTATTTTTTTTTTTTTTTTTTTCTCGTATCCATTTTCAACATTCAACATTCGATTTCAACATTCAACATTCGATTTCAATATTAAACATTTAACATTCAATTTTTTTTTTTTTTTTTTTTTTTTTTTTTCTCGTCTCCATTTTCAACATTCAACATTCGATTTCGACATTCAACATTCGATTTCAATATTCAACATTCAACATTTAAATTTTTTTTTTTTTCTCGTATCCATTTTCAACATTCAAAATTCGATTTCAACATTCAACATTCGATTTCAATATTCAACATTCAACATTCGATTTCAATATTCAACATTCAACATTCAAATTTTTTTATTTTATTTTTTTTTTTTCTCGTATCCATTTTCAACATTCAACATTCGATTTCAATATTCAACATTCGATTTCAATATTCAACATACAACATTCAAATTTTTTTTAATTTTTTTTTTTCTCGTATCCATTTTCAACATTCAACATTCGATTTCAACATTCAACATTCAACATTCAATTTCAATATTCAACATTCAACATTCAACATTCAATTTTTTTTACTTTTTTTTTCATTTTCGTTTCCATTTTCAACATTCAACATTCGTTTTCAACATTCGATTTTCAACTTTCAACATTCGATTTCAACATTCAACATTCGTTTTCAACATTCAACATTCGTTTTCAACATTCAACATTCGTTTTCAACATTCAACATTCGTTTTCAACATTCGATTTTCAACTTTCAACATTCGATTTCAACATTCAACATTCGTTTTCAACCTTCGATTTTCAACTTTCAACATTTGATTTCAACCTTCAACATTCGATTTCAACATTCAACATTCGTTTTCAACATTCGATTTTCAACTTTCAACATTCGATTTCAACATTCAACATTTGTATTCAACATTCAACATTCGTTTTTAACATTTGATTTTAACATTCAACATTTGATTTTAACATTCAACATTCGTTTACAACATTCAACATTCGTTTTCAACATTCAACATTCGTTTTCAACATTCGATTTTCAACTTTCAACATTCGATTTCAACATTCAACATTCGATTTCAACATTAAACATTCGATTTCAACATTCAACATTCGTTTTCAACATTCAACATTCGTTTTCAACATTCGATTTTCAACTTTCAACATTCGATTTCAACATTCAACATTCGTTTTCAACATTCGATTTTCAACTTTCAACATTTGATTTCAACCTTCAACATTCGATTTCAACATTCAACATTCGTTTTCAACATTCGATTTTCAACTTTCAACATTCGATTTCAACATTCAACATTTGTATTCAACATTCAACATTCGTTTTCAACATTCGATTTTAACATTCAACATTCGTTTACAACATTCAACATTCGTTTTCAACATTCAACATTCGTTTTCAACATTCGATTTTCAACTTTCAACATTCGATTTCAACATTCAACATTCGATTTCAACATTCAACATTCGTTTTCAACATTCAACATTCGATTTCAACATTCGATTTTCAACATTCAACATTCGATTTTCAACATTCAACATTCGTTTTCAACATTCAACATTCGTTATCAACATTCGATTTTCAACATTCAATATTCGTTTTCAACATTCGATTTTCAACTTTCAACATTCGATTTCAACATTCAACATTCGATTTCAACATTAAACATTCGATTTCAACATTCAACATTCGTTTTCAACATTCAACATTCGTTTTCAACATTCGATTTTCAACTTTCAACATTCGATTTCAACATTCAACATTCGTTTTCAACATTCGATTTTCAACTTTCAACATTTGATTTCAACCTTCAACATTCGATTTCAACATTCAACATTCGTTTTCAACATTCGATTTTCAACTTTCAACATTCGATTTCAACATTCAACATTTGTATTCAACATTCAACATTCGTTTTCAACATTCGATTTTAACATTCAACATTCGTTTACAACATTCAACATTCGTTTTCAACATTCAACATTCGTTTTCAACATTCGATTTTCAACTTTCAACATTCGATTTCAACATTCAACATTCGATTTCAACATTCAACATTCGTTTTCAACATTCAACATTCGATTTCAACATTCGATTTTCAACATTCAACATTCGATTTTCAACATTCAACATTCGTTTTCAACATTCAACATTCGTTATCAACATTCGATTTTCAACATTCAATATTCGTTTTCAACATTCGATTTTCAACTTTCAACATTCGATTTCAACATTCACATTCTCGATTTCAACATTCGATTTTCAACATTCAACATTCGATTTTCAACATTCAACATTCGTTTTCAACATTCAACATTCGTTTTCAACATTCGATTTTCAACATTCAACATTCGTTTTCAACATTCGATTTTCAACATTCGTTTTCAATATTCAACATTCGTTTTCAACATTCGATTTTCAACTTTCAACATTCGATTTCAACATTCAACATTCCGTTTCAACATTCTACATTCGTTTTCAACATTCAACATTCGTTTTCAACATTCAACATTCGTTTTCAACATTCGATTTTCAACATTCAACATTCGTTTTCAACATTCGATTTTCAACATTCAACATTCGTTTTCAATATTCAACATTCATTTTTAACATTCGATTTCAACATTCAACATTCGATTTTCAACTTTCAACATTCTATTTCAACATTCAACATTCGTTTTCAACATTCAACATTCGTTTTTAACATTCGATTTTCAACTTTTAACATTCGATTTCAACATTCAACATTCGTTTTCAACATTCAAAATTCGTTTTCAACATTCGATTTTCAACTTTCAACATTCGATTTCAATATTCAACATTCAACATTCAACATTCAATTTTTTTTTCTCGTATTGATTTACAACATTCAACATTCAACATACGATTTCAACATTCAACATTCAACATACGATTTCAACATTCAATTTTCAACTTTCAACATTCGTTTTGAACATACATTCAACATTCGTTTTTAGGATTTGAGCATTTGATTTGAATATTCCATCATTCGTGATTTGTTTTCATTATTAAATAATTCAATATTGTATTTTCGACTTCACTCTACTTAATATGTTGTTCAACGATCAATTTTAAGATTCATCATTTGTTTTGAACTACGGTGATAAAGTAATCAAAGACTTTCAAATTACATTGTTTATATCTTTGATAAAGATTAAATTGTTACATTTAGATATGAAACAGATCACAAATTTAAATTGTACAATATAATAATACATGAAGATGGTACAAAAAAATAGATTAATACAGCATGACACTAACAAGGGAGGTAATTTCATTTTTTAAACCGACAAGAAATATAGCCCGTTAAACTTAATGTATAAATTCACAGGTCAGAGATTGATTAATGGATCAAATTTTTTTATTTAATCGGAGATTATGTCGACGGATCATATACAACAGTCTTTTTCAATCTAAACAATAAGGGTGCGTGATCTTCAGTTTTAAGTTTGGAGATGATCTAAGATGATTAGAAATAACAGTGACTATCCTCTATTATTATAAAAGCATACCTACATTTTTGACGAGGGTTACCCGGTAGAGATAGAATTGGAAAATGGCGCAAAATCTTTCATTCGGAAAGTTTCTTTCGGACCCTCTCTAAATCTAAAGCGCAAGTTTTGTTTAATTTATTTTAATAAATTCTGGTCTCGGAGTAAAATATATAGATACACTGTAAGACTTTTTATCACAAGACATTTATAGGATAAAGAAAAAAAACCTTGTTATCCACATAGTCAAGTGTATGGCTGTGGTTAGTTTAAACATATTAATTTGTAGTGGATTGAAAATGTTCTTTTGGAATTGGAATCGAACTAGGAACCTTTTGAGTTCGTGTTCCGGTACACTAACCTTTGTGCCTATTTTTTTTTTAAGAATAAGAATACTTTATTAATCCAATTGTGGACCCTTGTGGTTTTTTTTCATACAATGATTACAATGATTTGTTATAACAATGAAATAATAAAATGAAATACATGTCAATAGAACACTGAACAGTTATTGCATGCACATGGAATAGAAGTAATATGGGAGACAATCAATTTCTGTAAGGATTATTCCCCTTAAAACAGATATGGTGTTTTGAGCTGCACGAAAATGAAGTGCAGCCCCAACTGATTAGATATATAGACTTTATAAGTTTGATTAACTTGTGTCTCATCCCTTTTGCACATTTACGCAAATAAAATATGTTTAAACTATTAGATATACTAGTAAGGGTAGTTTTCTCCCATGTACACAGAGCAACCAATTACCAAGATATTTATGTATATAATTATATTTCTTACACAATTGCAAGAATATGATAAGCACCTTAGAGATTTGACTGCAGTTTATTAATGCATATATAAGCATTTACATATTAATAGATGAAATATACATACACATAGATAGAGAAATGTGCACTTATATTTAATTTTTGAATTTGAAATATATATATGGATAAACTAAAAGAGATTTAGCCAGAATTTGTGGATCTCAATTCAAAACTCTGGATCCATAAGAAAAATACTTAACTTTTTATAATGTGTATAAATGGTCCGGTTCCGCGTATTTATTTTCCCGAAAAAACAATTACAGGGCTACCGGTCCTTGCCGATATTGTCGCAAAACGTTCTTTGAAATATTCTTCCGCATGTTTTAACATACCTAAATCATCCCAATATCTGAAAGCGTTTAGAAAAAAAGGCCGTATAATGGTTTATTGCGGAATGACGGGATGACAGAATCACGGACTAGGGTAAAACTATAAAGCACCGACAACTTCGTTGCAGGGCCATAATTATTTCTGCAAGTTCACATTTGAAACCCCGAGTACGTAGCTTTCAATTGTTTTTTTTCATTCGGAGCCTATTAAATATGAATCTTGCTCATTTGTGAAGGCTATATGGTGACTTAAACTAGAAGGTGTGGATGGCGTTTAAGGAATAGAGAATAGCGGGGTTGAATATTAGAGACAATGGAACAAAAATAAATAAAATAGAACAATGAGGTGTTCAAATATAAAGAGAATAAGTAAACTGGCAAAAAGTATAAAGAATAGAGAAAAATGGCTCACAACATTAAAGAGTATATAGAGAAAAAATGCTTAAGGGTTTCGCGGAACCCAGTGTCTAACCTACTTATGCTGTTTATCGCAGGCTCAACGAAAGAGGAATAAAATCAATAAAAATATTCCTCTTGATACTATCTCATGATTCTAAGAAGCTTCTGTTCACATTTGGTAAAAATACAGAATGTTCTAAAAACCTTAACTGCAGACTGTCCGTAATATAATAAGGAAGAAAAACTAAGTTCATTTATAAGTAAAATACATATACACAGGTACAAAATTTTAACAAAATATTCTTTTAGATACAATACATTTTGTTCTAGCTTTTGATCATAAACAAGCTTCTGTCCAAGCTTGGTACAGGTCCAAAATAGTTTAAGAAAGTAAATAAAATTTCAAAACTTTAACGACAGAGTGAATGTAATGGTTCCTGGCAGAAAAACTAAGTCCTTTTTAAAAGTAAAATATGAAAAAAATGGAATTTTATTTTTCCAAAATTTACTTCTGGATACTATCTTATGATCATAAACAAACTTCTGTCCAAGTTTGGTACAGTATAGTTTAAGAAATTTATTAAAATTTCAAAAACTTTAACCACAGAGTGAGTGTAATGTTTCCTGGCAGAAAAACTAAGTCCATTTAAAAGTAAAATATGAAAAAAATGGAATTTTATTTTTCTAAAATTTACTTCTGGATACTATTTTATGATCAAAAACAAACTTATGTCCAAGTTTGGTACAGTATAGTTTAAGAATTTTTTTAAATTTCAAAAACTTTAACCACAGAGTGAATGTAATGTTTCCTGGCAGAAAAACTAAGTCCATTTATAAGTAAAATACGGAAAAAATGGAATTTCATTTTTACAAAATTTACTTCTGCATACTATCTTATGAATATAAAAAAGCTTCTGTCCAAGTTTGGTAGAAATCCAGTATAGTTTAAGAAAGTAATTAAAATTTCAAAAACTTTAACCACAGAGTGAATATTTGTGGACGCCGATGACACCGACGCAGACGCCGACGGAATGTAATATCGTTATGTCTCGCTTTTTCGACTAAAGTCGAAGGCTGGACAAAAATGGCCTGAAGTAAAACTATGGTTTAAGTATTACGGAATACAGAAACGAAAACCCCCACTTTGAGACCATTATACGAGTAGCCTAAAGCAACGCTATTTTGTCCCAAAAATATCATAATAAAACGCATAATCATAGCCAATAGTTTATTCTAAACCCAGACCAGAAAACATGCCTTTAAACATGCCCACTCACAAACAAAATATATCTAAGTTAGTTTATATCTAGTTTCTCGTCTTACTTTACAAAAGGCCAGTAGAACTACTTTGATAGATCAGGTTGACTGATAAGCCGTCTATATAAAGTAATGGGACAATGCATGGAATGAAGACATCACCAAGTCACCGTATGCAATATTTAAAAAAACATCCTGAGCTTACCATATAGTCATCAACTAACAACCAACACGGTGTGATCTCTGGTTTCCACGAATTTATAGATTATAGATCGGTTACAAGTCCAACACGCAAGTTACGTAAAGGAAAGCTCTCTCGCAACAATACACCGGAATGACTTCACGGTCATCTGCTGTAAAAGGGACAAAAAAAGTACAGACCCGAGAGTAATCGCAGTTACTGACAGCTAGTTCAAGGCCAATAAAAACAAATACAAAAATCATAAATTAAATCTAAGACAAAAATGTCAATCAGAGTAAATCTAAATCCAGTGGATTTAGTATAAAGACGTTATTAACAATAAATGAAAAACACGACCTTATGCAATGCCAAAGCATAGGTAACAACACATTGTAGTATTTTGATGTGTAAAACAATAATATTTAATATGGTTTGTAGTTACAGATAACAAAATTACTATTTATACCAATGAGAACAATATTCAAAAATATGTTTACAGTGTTTGATTGGTATTGAAAGGACTGCTAAGTTTGCTGCCCCATTCTTTTTTAATTGGCATGCATTCACTTTCTTTTACATATTTATTGATTAATACTATATTGCAGAAGTAGTGGCAATATATCTTTAAGTGAAACATGTTGTTTGTGACCTTAGGGAAATTTATTTGGATATGCCGATTATGGTCTCATTGAGATTTACCAGACCTTCATTCAATTTCAGCACATTTTTTACGTTCCATTTATGGACTTTTAAATTATGCTGACTGTTCGTTCTGTGCGTCCGTTCGTTCTACCGTTTATCCGTCTGTTTTGCTTCAGGTTAAAGTTTTTTGATAAAGGTAGTTTTTGATGAAGTTACAGTCTAATCAATTGAAACACAGCACACATATTCCATATTACAAATTGTGACTTGGATGGAGAGTTGTCTCATTGGCACTCATAACACACCTTCTTATATCTATATAATCTTTTGATCGGTTTAATTGGTATCTTCAGCTGGCATGTCAGTTACTGCTAGTAGTTTAATTTATTAATCAGTTTCATTTTGCGTAGTTTTTTTGTTGGTACCTTTTCCGACATCGGACTAGGATTTCTTTTAAACTGAGTGTTTCTGTGCAATTGCTGTGTGTTTGTTTATTCTACATTGGCTAGCTATAGTTGTATAGTTGTATAGTAGGAGGATTTAGATCTCACAAAGTATGTTTAACCCCGCCTCAATTTTTGCGCCTGTCCCAAGTCAGGAGACTCTGACCTTTGTTAGTTATTTTATGGTGTTTTCATTCTCAGTTGTATTAATTGAATAATTGATTGATTGATTGATTGATTGATTGATTGATTGATTGATTGATTGATTGATTGATTTGCTCATTGTACTACAAACAAAAGTCCTGATCATTTGACCAATAAAACTCTACATTTACTTTTGCCTTAGAATTAAATTAAAAAAAAACAAAAAAACTCAACCTTTTTTAATGTTTGTAACTTCTTTGACATTTGAATTCGACATTGTTTTTACAAACTACCATTATAGATTTCCAGGAAATGTTCTGCATAAAACCCTTTGGGAAAGCCTATTGACCCAATTTTCCAAACATTTATTGTTGCAACATGTAGTGTAAAGACTTTACAGCCGATTCAGTGAGTGTGTAGGCAAATGTGGTATTCTTGGTCAAATTGCTTGCTAGCTGTATGGTGAAGTCAATATTAGGTTAGGTAAACTACCCTCCATTAAGAGTAGACTGGTTCGACATATAACCAATCAAACTGTCTGCAGGACTAGGCTAATTCCACACAAGGGTAGTATACCTTACCTAAAAATGACTTCACGGTTTAACAAGAAAGGTAACAAATGATATTACCTTTGTCTTCACATTCAATGTAATGAAAATGCGGAGTTTGTAAGACTAGGCTCAAGCAGCCCGTCGGCAGCATCCAGCTTTCAAATATATATAAGCATTAATTTTGCATAAGACTCAAACGTACTTCAAAAAAAGACACCATTTAATGATTTTTTTATAAATTTCATTTATGGTTCATTAGTCATATACAGGCAATAGAAACCGCTTTCAATATACTAGTATATACATTGTACAACGTGCAGCACGCTTTACATTTTAAAGAGTCAACAATTGTGTGTGTTTATAGAATTGTAAATAGTTATGATTATTTTTAAATGATGACAAATTGCTCTATTCTGTGAAATACAAAGCTTTTGGAAATTCCATATTCTCGGCATCCTGTAAAATAGTTCATGAACAGTAATAATTGTTCTGCATTAGAAGAAAAGAAAGTTGCACTCTTGCTTTTAACTTGTTTAGGCCACACAAAACTGATTTTACAAAACATTCTACCCCGGAACTAGTGGATTCGCTTAATTATGACTAGACCAAAGGTTTATATTTTGTATTCAAAGTATGGTGGACAAGAAAATTATTATTTGGATTAAAAAAAATAATCCTAGCTATACCCAAATTTTTAATTCTGATCAAGTAGGCCCTATATCTCTAGCTTACGTTTTCGCCTAGTGCAGATAAAAGTATTGCCGCAGAATTGCTTTTATCAACTATCCGGTAAGGGTTGGGTTGGGTATTCGACCTCAAGTTGAGACCTACTTTAGAAGAAAAAAACTAAGCAGAACAACACCCTGGATTTGTTCTACTGTAAACCTCTGCTGTCAAGCATAGTGCGGACAATTTTTGCAACCTTGATTTTTTTTCATTCGATTTTCATTCGATTTACACATTGTGCGGACAAAAGTATGGCCGTTGAAATGTGTTTGATCATATTTTCGGTAATGGTAAGGTAGGGTGGTTAGCTGAAGTCCACTTGAAAAAAAAGTGGCCTCCAATGTGGTTTTATGAAAAACAATTACCCGCAAATTTATGGTAGTTTGCAAAAAAATAATATTTTTTTTGTTATAATGTGATATGTAATATGTTGGCAAATAATGAAAGCTCGTATCTTAATTAATTGACATCGAAACAAAGAGAAATGGTATGATAACTAATACAAATCTCCCAGAGACAAACTTACATTGATTAAGGCAACTAGTGTGATGGTCTGGATTAAGGGTTCTTAATTTCTGTATTCTTTGATATTTTAGGCCATTTTTCTCTATTCTCTATACTTTTTGACAATTGTTCTCTTCTCTTTTTATTTTAACACCATTATTCTAGCTTTTTTTTATTTATTTCTTGGTCCATTGTCTCTATTGTTTATATTTTTTGTCAACTATTCTCAATTACATAGTTTTTAGTTTAAACATATTTATTTATAGTGGATTGGGAAACAAGTTTTACAACTTATAGTAATCCCTTTCCACTTTGCGGGTGCGAGTGCTGCCTTGTAGCGGCATTAGCCTACTCTTTTTCGAAATCTACAAGGGTGTCTTTAACGTGCAAGAGATATGGCTCTCTCTTAACACGGGTCAGCCATTTATCGTCCCCGTCCGACGGACTATCATCGTTTCCTCAAGACCATACTCGCAAATGGTGTCAAGGGATACATAATTCCCCATCAACGCCCTCTAGTTCAGGTCACCATATATTTATAGCCTTCACAAACAAGCAAAACAAAAACCCTATAGGCTCCGAATTCCAAAATAATTGAATGCTTGTCCAGGTTTGAAATTTGTTTTTTAATCAATCTATCAAGAAAAACACATTATCGTCCTCGATGTTCACGGTACTGAAAATACTGGCAGATGGACGTTGGTCATCAATTCTAATAATCTTAGATCGACCTTTCTAAACTTAAAAGTAAAGTTCACGCTCCCGATTCCAGATTGTTAAAGACATTTGATCTGACAACCGCTGTGCATGTATACTTTAACGACCAGGCTAGTTTTCTCGTCAGTTTTAAAAAGTAATTACCTCCCTTATAAGTGTCATGTTGTAACAAATCTATTTATTTGTATCATCTTTATGTATCGTAATATTATATTGTACAATTTAAATTTGTGATTCGTTTGATATTCAAAAAATGATAATTTATTATTTATCAAAGGTATAAACAAGGTAATTTGAAAGTCTTTGATTACTTTATTACCGTATTTCAATTCAGAAGTCATGCGGTTTATTTCCTCTACATTCTGTTTACATACACCGGAGTGTTTACAATTGCCCTACATTGGGAGAACATCATGCTCTTTAAAATAAAGTTAAATGAATAACAAAAATTGAAAACACTTTCGTTATCCTTTTAGGTTTTAGAAAAATAAAAAAAAGAAAAACGAAAACACTTGTTTTTCATTTTGGTTTTCGAGAAACCAAAAACGAACAATAAAAACATTCTCGTTTTTTGTTTTATGTTTTTGATAATCAAATGTTGAAAACAAATGTTGAATGTTGAAAACGAATGTTGAATGTTGAAAACGAATGTTGAAAGGTGAAAATCGAATGTTGAATATGAATGTTGAAAACGAATATTGAATGTTTAAAATGGAATGTTGAAAGTTGAAAATTTAATGTTGAAAACGAATGTTGAATGTTGAAAACGAATGTTGAATGTTGAACTCGAGTGTTGAAAGTTGAGAATCGAATGTTGAAAACAAATGTTGAATGTTGAAAACGAATGTTGAATGTTGAAATCTAATGTTGAAAGTTGAAAATCGAATGTAGAAAACGAATGTTGAATGTTGAAAACGTATGTTGAATGTTGAAAACGAATGTTGAAGGTTGAAATCGAATGTTGAAAATTGAAAATTGAATGTTGAAAACGAATGTTGAATGTTGAAATCAAATGTTGAAAGTTGAAATCGAATGTTGAAAGTTGAAAATCGAATATTGAAAACGAATGTTGAATGTTGAAAACGAATGTTGAATGATGAAATCTAATGTTGAAAGTTGAAAATCGAATGTTGAAAACGAATGTTGAATGTTGAAAACGTATGTTGAATGTTGAAATCGAATGTTGAATGTTGAAATCGAATGTTGAAAGTTGAAAATCGAATGTTGAAAACGAATGTTGAATGTTGAAAACGAATGTTGAATGTTGAAAACGAATGTTGAAAACAAATGTTGAATGTTGAAAACGAATGTTGAATGTTGAAATCGAATGTTGAAAGTTGAAAATCGAATGTTGAAAACGAATGTTGTGTTGAAATCGAATGTTGAAAAATGAAAATTTAATGTTGAAAACGAATGTTGAATGTTGAAAACGAATGTTGAATGTTGAAAACGAATGTTGAAAGTTGAAAATCGAATGTTGAAAACAAATGTTGAATGTTGAAAACGAATGTTGAATGTTGAAATCGAATGTTGAAAGTTGAAAATCGAATGTTGAAAGTTGAAAACGAATGTTGAATGTTGAAAACGAATGTTGAATGTTGAAAATCGAATGTTGAAAGTTGAAAATCAAATGTTGAAAACGAATGTTGAATGTTGAAAACGAATGTTGAATGTTGAAATCGAATGTTGAAAGTTGAAAATTGAATGTTGAAAACGAATGTTTAATGTTAAAAATCGAATGTTGAAAGTTGAAAATCGAATGTTGAATGTTGAAAATCGAATGTTGAAAACGAATGTTGAATGTTGAAAACGAATGTTGAATGTTGAAATCGAATGTTGAATATTGAAATCGAATGTTGAATGTTTAATCGAATGTTGAATGTTGAATGTTGAAATCGAATTTTGAATGTTGAATGTTGAAATCGAATGTTGAATGTTGAAAATGAATACGAGAAAAAAAATTGAATGTTGAATGTTGAATATTGATATCGAATGTTGAATGTTGAAATCGAATGTTGAATGTTGAAAATGGATACAAGAAAAAAAAAAAAAAAAAAAAAAAAATTTGAATGTTGAATGTTGAATATTGAAATCGAATGTTGAATGTTGAAATCGAATGTTGAATGTTGAAAATGGATATGAGGAAAAAAAAAAAAAAATTGAATGTTGAATGTTGAATATTGAAATCGAATGTTGAATGTTGAAATCGAATGTTGAATGTTGAAAATGGATATGAGAAAAAAAAAAAAAAAAAAAATTTGAATGTTGAATGTTGAATATTGAAATCGAATGTTGAATGTTGAAATCGAATGTTGAATGTTGAAAATGGAGACGAGAAAAAAAAAAAAAAAAAATAAAAAATTTGAATGTTGAATGTTGAATGTTGAATATTGAAATCGAATGTTGAATGTTGAAATCGAATGTTGAATGTTGAAATCGAATGTTGAATGTTGAAAATGGATATAAGAAAAAAAAAAAAAAAAGATTTGAATGTTGAATGTTGAAAATTGAAATCGAATGTTGAATGTTGAAAATGGATACGAGAAAAAAAAAAAAAAAAAAAAAAAAAAAAAAAAAAAATTGAATGTTGAATGTTGAATGTTGAATGTTGAATATTGAAATCGAATTTTGAATGTTGAAATCGAATGTTGAATGTTGAAAATGGATATAAGAAAAAAATAGAATAAAAATAATTTGAATGTTGAATGTTGAATATTGAAATCGAATGTTGAATGTTGTAATCGAATGTTGAATGTTGAAAACGAATGTTGAATGTTGAAATCGAATGTTGAAAGTTGAAAATCGAATGTTGAAAACGAATGTTGAATATTGAAAACGAATGTTGAAAATCGAATGTTGAAAACGAATGTTGAATGTTGAAAATCGAATGTTGAAAACGAATGTTGAATGTTGAAAACGAATGTTGAATGTTGAAAATCGAATGTTGAAATCGAATGTTGAATGTTGAAATCGAATGTTGAAAGTTGAAAATCGAATGTTGAAAACGAATATTGAATGTTGAAAATCGAATGTTGATAACGAATGTTGAATGTTGAAAACGAATGTTGAATGTTGAAAATCGAATGTTGAATGTTGAAAATCGAATGTTGAAATCGAATGTTGAATGTTGAAAACGAATGTTGAATGTTGAAATCGAATGTTGAATGTTGAAATCGAATGTTGAAAGTTGAAAATCGAATGTTGAAAACGAATGTTGAATGTTGAAAACGAATGTTGAATGTTGTAAACGAATGTTGAATGTTAAAATCGAATGTTGAAAACGAATGTTGAATGTTGAATACAAATGTTGAATGTTGAAATCGAATGTTGAAAGTTGAAAATCGAATGTTGAAAACGAATGTTGAATGTTGAAATCGAATGTTGAAGGTTGAAATCAAATGTTGAAAGTTGAAAATCGAATGTTGAAAACGAATGTTGAATGTTGAAATCGAATGTTGAAAGTTGAAAATCGAATGTTGAAAACGAATGTTGAATGTTGAAAACGAATGTTGAATGTTGAAATCGAATGTTTAATGTTGAAATCGAATGTTGAATGTTGAAATCGAATGTTGAAAGTTGAAAATCGAATGTTGAAAACGAATGTTGAATGTTGAAAACGAATGTTGAATGTTGTAAACGAATGTTGAATGTTAAAATCAAATGTTAAAAACGAATGTTGAATGTTGAATACAAATGTTGAATGTTGAAATCGAATGTTGAAAGTTGAAAATCGAATGTTGAAAACGAATGTTGAATGTTGAAATCGAATGTTGAAGGTTGAAATCAAATGTTGAAAGTTGAAAATCGAAGGTTGAAAACGAATGTTGTGTTGAAATCGAATGTTGAAAAATGAAAATTTAATGTTGAAAACGAATGTTGAATGTTGAAAACGAATGTTGAATGTTGAAAACGAATGTTGAAAGTTGAAAATCGAATGTTGAAAACAAATGTTGAATGTTGAAAACGAATGTTGAATGTTGAAATCGAATGTTGAAAGTTGAAAATCGAATGTTGAAAGTTGAAAACGAATGTTGAATGTTGAAAACGAATGTTGAATGTTGAAAATCGAATGTTGAATGTTGAAAATCGAATGTTGAAATCGAATGTTGAATGTTGAAATCGAATGTTGAAAGTTGAAAATCGAATGTTGAAAACGAATATTGAATGTTGAAAATCGAATGTTGATAACGAATGTTGAATGTTGAAAACGAATGTTGAATGTTGAAAATGGATACGAGAAAAAAAAAAATAAAAAAAAAAAAAAAAAAAAAAAATTGAATGTTGAATGTTGAATGTTAAATGTTGAATATTGAAATCGAATTTTGAATGTTGAAATCGAATGTTGAATGTTGAAAATGGATATAAGAAAAAAATAGAATAAAAATAATTTGAATGTTGAATGTTGAATATTGAAATCGAATGTTGAATGTTGTAATCGAATGTTGAATGTTGAAAACGAATGTTGAATGTTGAAATCGAATGTTGAAAGTTGAAAATCGAATGTTGAAAACGAATGTTGAATATTGAAAACGAATGTTGAAAATCGAATGTTGAAAACGAATGTTGAATGTTGAAAATCGAATGTTGAAAACGAATGTTGAATGTTGAAAACGAATGTTGAATGTTGAAAATCGAATGTTGAATGTTGAAAATCGAATGTTGAAATCGAATGTTGAATGTTGAAATCGAATGTTGAAAGTTGAAAATCGAATGTTGAAAACGAATATTGAATGTTGAAAATCGAATGTTGATAACGAATGTTGAATGTTGAAAACGAATGTTGAATGTTGAAAATCGAATGTTGAATGTTGAAAATCGAATGTTGAAATCGAATGTTGAATGTTGAAAACGAATGTTGAATGTTGAAATCGAATGTTGAATGTTGAAATCGAATGTTGAAAGTTGAAAATCGAATGTTGAAAACGAATGTTGAATGTTGAAAACGAATGTTGAATGTTGTAAACGAATGTTGAATGTTAAAATCGAATGTTGAAAACGAATGTTGAATGTTGAATACAAATGTTGAATGTTGAAATCGAATGTTGAAAGTTGAAAATCGAATGTTGAAAACGAATGTTGAATGTTGAAATCGAATGTTGAAGGTTGAAATCAAATGTTGAAAGTTGAAAATCGAATGTTGAAAACGAATGTTGAATGTTGAAATCGAATGTTGAAAGTTGAAAATCGAATGTTGAAAACGAATGTTGAATGTTGAAAACGAATGTTGAATGTTGAAATCGAATGTTTAATGTTGAAATCGAATGTTGAATGTTGAAATCGAATGTTGAAAGTTGAAAATCGAATGTTGAAAACGAATGTTGAATGTTGAAAACGAATGTTGAATGTTGTAAAGGAATGTTGAATGTTAAAATCAAATGTTAAAAACGAATGTTGAATGTTGAATACAAATGTTGAATGTTGAAATCGAATGTTGAAAGTTGAAAATCGAATGTTGAAAACGAATGTTGAATGTTGAAATCGAATGTTGAAGGTTGAAATCAAATGTTGAAAGTTGAAAATCGAAGGTTGAAAACGAATGTTGAATGTTGAAATCGAATGTTGAAAGTTGAAAATCGAATGTTGAAAACGAATGTTGAATGTTGAAAACGAATGTTGAATGTTGAAAACGAATGTTGAATGTTGAAAACGAATGTTGAATGTTGAAATCGAATGTTGAAAGTTGAAAATCGAATGTTGAAAACGAATGTTGAATGTTGAAAATGGAAACGAAAATGAAAAAAAAAGTAAAAAAAATTGAATGTTGAATGTTGAATGTTGAATATTGAAATTGAATGTTGAATGTTGAATGTTGAAATCGAATGTTGATTGTTGAAAATGGATACGAGAAAAAAAAAAATTAAAAAAAATTTGAATGTTGAATGTTGAATATTGAAATCGAATGTTGAATGTTAAAAATGGATATGAGAAAAAAAAAAAAAAAAAAATTTGAATGTTGAATGTTGAATATTGAAATCGGATGTTGAATGTTGAAATCGAATGTTGAATGTTGAAATCGAATGTTGAATGTTGAAAATGGATATAAGAAAAAAAAAAAAAAAAAAAAGATTTGAATGTTGAATGTTGAATATTGAAATCGAATGTTGAATGTTGAAATCGAATGTTGAATGTTGAAAATGGATACGAGAAAAAAAAAAAAAAAAAAAAAAAAAAAAAAAAAAAATTGAATGTTGAATGTTGAATATTGAAATCGAATGTTGAATGTTGAAATCGAATGTTGAATGTTGAAATCGAATGTTGAATGTTGAAAATGGATACGAGAAAAAAAAAAAAAAAAAAAAATAGAAAAAAAAAAATTGAATGTTGAATGTTGAATGTTGAATATTGAACCAACTTGACATCCGTTCAAATTTTTTATTTGTCTCCCGCTTTGCCTCATAATCTCAGTTGAATAAAAATCACACACGAAATAAAATGGAAATATAAAAAGTCAGAAAAGGAATATATATGTTCAAATTATTTTAGGCCATTTTTAGTTTGAATACGATAGCTGCACTTTACATTTTACAAGATATCAATTCTGTTTGCTATGGACAATCCAAATATCGTCAAGTAGTTATCATAATTCTCGAGTGGACTCACTGTGGAGAAATTATTGCGGACCTGGTTTCAACGAAATTATTGCAGACACAACGAAACAACAACTGATACAAAACTTATAAACAATAACGCTTTAAAATATTTAGACGATGTACATTATAGGCTCTCAATAATGACGACTTCAGCATTTATACTGAAGAGATTTTTTCTGCTTAACTGACTTCAAATAAAGCTTATACTAACAACGAACACCCCCTTTCTTAGGTATTGATATCTAATTCTGTAACGCACAAGGATGTGTCTGTCGCTCTATTAGGACCAGAGGGCCCATAGAAAGCATTCTGGCGAATGCGTAGTAATAAACGAACTCTTTAACTTTTTAACGGGAAGCTTAATTACAAAATTTACGATCAAGGAGATGATTTTTCTCTTTTTATTGTTATTAATATAATCAGTTTTTAGATGGCAACGTTCCCTTGTCACTATCTTTTGATGGTATATATCTCAAGAAAAGAGGGACGAAAGATACCAAAGGGACAGTCAAACTCATAAATCTAAAACAAACTGACAACTCCATGGCTAAAAATGAAAAAGACAAACAGAAAAACAATAGTACACGTGACACAACATAGAAAACTAAAGAATAAACAACACAAACCCCACCAAACAATAGGGGTGATCTCAGGTGCTCCGGAAGGGTAAGCAGATCCTGCTCCTTATGCGGCACCCGTCGTGTTGCTTATGTGATTACAAATCCGGTAAATAGTCTAATTCGGTAGGTCAACTTGTTTGATTCGTGTATGTTACAACTTTTTTTGATTTTGACCAAAAAATATCAATATTTCTGAAGAATTGTGACAGCAGGGTTTTAGACATCACACACTAGTCAAAACAGTTAATAAATATTGTCCTCGGTACATAAACATCATTCGTAAATATAAATCAACATGTTGTCAGTTTATACGTTTACGTATTTCATATCCAATAGTTTTTGGTATTTTAAAATTACATAAAAGGCACAAAAATGTCGGCATTCAAAACAACTTAAAATCAAATTCTTTAAACAGAGTTATTCAGATGGGATATAGTTACGATATTGTTTTAAGGTCATTTGGCATCCAAAAATACTACCAGCGCTAACATTTTCAATAATAACTAGTAGTTACCCTTCTAATGGAAAGTGTCTTACCAACATAGATTTGAATGTCCCCGTCTTTTTACCAACAATATTGTTAGGTCCACAATTAAAGTTCTCACAATTTCCGTAGATTTTTTAAACTGATATAATTTGAAATTCTAATAGTATTATCTTAATTTATTACAGGAATGCGGTATTTAGTATAAAGGTTAAACCTATCAGAAACACAAACACACCTTTCTCATTTAACCACAATTATTTTGAATACAGGTATCATTAATGAAGTGTTTGAGAAGCATTACGTTAACCATCCTCCTACATATTTTAAACAATTTTTCTTAGGAATTTCATTCATAATTTAAACGATCACGAAAGAATTAATGAACCATATAGGATAAACAAGCAACATAGAGATTTTCTCCTTTTTGATGTAAATGAAAACATCATAATCATGGATATTGTTTAGTTATTCAATAACCGATTATGTTAACCATGTTAACATTTTGGATAAAGTTTCGTAATCTGTACATAACAAAGTTCTCAGGCACGAAGAATACATCTCAATAAGTGAAAATCCTTACTGATAACACATATATTTTGAACCTATTACTAGACACAACTACAGATATGATCTTCTAACCACAATCTGTTCGTTAGACTGCATCCACGTTTTCCAAAATTGATCCCCATGAAGATCATTAAATCATAAAAGCATCTGATAAAAATCACAAATGTCAATAAAGTTTTGATTTTATAAATATTGCCGTTATTCATAATGATCATGAAGAAATATACGTATTCCTGGTTATTTCACTTAAAATGAACTTCCTCTTATCCTTTATCATTACGAAACATCCACCCACAAATTTATTTTTGATTATAGCGAGATGGGCAGTTTAGAATGTTTAGGGCAGAATCAATTTGCGCGAATTGCAGTTTTGAAAAGGTATTAATTGCGCCATTCTAGCGAGAAGTAAGTGTAAATATGTTGATATCAGTGACAATACACAATAAAAATGCAATAATTCTAAATACATGTATGGCCCCAGCTCATATGTTATAACATGATGCCTTATAGGCAAGTTGTTTAATAACTTATTTTATGCAGATGACGGAAATCTTTAGTTTTATTCTAAGTTAATTTGCCTTTCCCTTTGGAGAGCCCCTGCTATAGATAATGTGTGTCAGTATTTACACTACACGTCACAGTGTACACATCCTTGATAAGCAACACGATCGATATTTATGTAAACAAGATTTTATTTGGGATTTTATCAATTTCCCTCCCTCCATCCCCCTTTTTCAACTCCTTTTCTTTACTTAGAAAATTGATTGCTTTAGTTTTTGCTTTTTTATTATACTAGGTGATTTGTTTTGGCTAACTACAAATGTATGAATTTTTTGGCTTGGCTTAGTTGACCCATTTTCTAGGCCAAGCTACTGTTTTATGTAATATGTTATGTAATATGTTATTATTGTTTTTATGTATTTTCATTCATTATTATCGTTTTGTACAGATGTATATATATTGTGTATTTTGATATGAAAGATTTTTTTACGAATAAGTCAAAATTTTGCAATTTACTCTCTAGTTTCTCCATTCATTTATACATTGCCATTACGATACCAAAAAGAACTTTTCGTCGGTTTCTGACCCTTACATCTTATCAGATGATTTGTTACGGTTGTAGGAAGATAGCATAAAACACATTACTTCAAAGAGCAAACGATATTTTAATAATAGAGAAAAAAAATCAATAGAAGCAAGCAAAATTCAAAATAGTGAAAATTACACACAAAATGGTTTGAAAAAACATATATTGGCCTTAAAAATTGGATTAAAAATTTCTCATTTAAACATATGAGGGGTCTGAATTTAATGAGATGAACTTATTATTATAACTATTAGAGGTACCAGGATTAATATTAAAACGCCAGGCGCGCGTTTCGTCTACATAAGACTCATCAGTGACACTCAGATCAAAATAGTTATAAAGTCAAACAAATAAAAAGTTGAAGAGCATTGCAGACCTGCAATTCCAAAAAGTTGTGCTAAATACTACAAAGGTAATCTATTCCTGAAACATTTCTTACCAGTAACAAAGAAGACAACATTATTATTATCAACGGATTTGAACTTGAACGCAAAAATGGATTTGAAACAAGTGAAAAAAATGGTAGTGGTGTAATTGCTTAGTTTCTAGCTCTTAAAAATACAAAAGAAGATTTAGAAATAAGTTCACTGGAAAATATTTAGCTTCAGATACATCTCAAAAACTCCAAATACCTTATTATATGTTTTATCTATAGACCTTCTGATTTGCCGTAATCGTGGATTGATGAATTTGAAAAGAAATATAAAAGGCAAATGAACGAGAATTAGAAATGATAATTATGGGCGATATCAATATCGATTTCACTGTGGTGGGTTGTTGAACAACAAATTGAGAAATGTTTAACCGACATAATCTATTGTACAATTAATAAACACTCCTACTCGTATCACATCAACGTAAAGTACTATCAGTGATCAGTAGCCACCTTGAAAACATAGTCGAAACAAATGTCCCTAAATAGCTCTTAGTGATCACTATCCTGTATGCATTACGAGAAAAAAAACTATATCTCAAGCTAACAACACTAAGGAGTAGTTCGATAAAGCCATAAAATGGCCTCTTTTTTGGCCTAAATTTAAAATTGGGATTTATTGACCGATATCACAATGAGTATTACTAGTATCTAATACAGTGACTAGATATGAAATACGTCTTTTTGTCACAAATTTACGTTACTGGGTTTGATTCTTGACGTCACAAATGGTAATCATTTCGATTTTCCACGGAAAAACAATGAAAATGGGTTAATTTTCAATGAATATTTGGACAGGAAACATAGAGCGCATGCGTCGACAAACATATCTTTGACAAATATCTGTAACGAGATTTTGAATATCTTATTTGTATATTTAGGTTATTGACGGCTGCACTCTATGTTTCCTATTCTTAGATTTTTCTGAAATCCTGACGATTTTGTCAAATTTCGCCAAAATCCCTTCTTTTGACCTAACTGTGATGTAAAATTCAACGCTGTAGAATAAAACTGTGACAGAAATTGTTCTCTAAAACTTTCTCACATGTCTTTAAGTCAACTTATACATTTTTATCTTGTAACCTTTTACTTTATATAAGTCTTAACGTATCGAACTTACTTCTTTTGCTCAAATAGAACAATAAAGTATGACATTCACTCTGCCACAGACTTTTTGGTATAAACTACTTCTGTCAGTTATTAACACACACGCTTCTGTTACAGTTAAAAAGAATTAAACATATACGCAAACCTGATAAGTTTAAAGATGAGGTGAAATACGCTCAAAAGAAAAGAAACTATTATCAAAGCAAGAGGGGTTGGAAAGAATTCCGTCATTACGCAACAAATGTACCAAATTAATAGAAAAATCTTAACAACCATGTTTCAAGCAAGCAATAGAAAATAACTAAAAACCTAAAGAAATTTGGGCTTTACTAAAGATTTAAAGCACAAAGCACAAAATGAAATTCTATTTACCATGAATTTTGACCAAAAAAATATGACAGTAGGCAAGATATAGTAGATCATTTCAATACACACTTTACAACAATATGGGATAAATATGTTACAAATAACACACTATTGCAAGCAAATAAATTAAATGATTATGTTCAAGATGAAATACCCGCTCCTATTCAATTTAAGATTCCGTTTATTAAACTAGATGAAATTCAGAAATTTCTTTCTAAACAATAAGCATCCAAAGCGACTGGACTTGATGAAGTTGATTATTTTTCATCAAATTATCATGGAAAGCTTAAGCCCTAAGTATAACGTATGTAGTAAATTTAAGTATACTAGATTGTGATTTCCGAGAAATTCTTAACTTAGCTAACGTAAATCCAATATTTATACATGTTGATAAACAAATTTCTGAAAACTATAGTCGCCGTCACGTAAAATTGGCACCATGATTTTTGTCAAAATTTTCTTAAATATCGACCGCGTTTACTCGAGATCATGTTTTTCAATTAGCGGAATAAAAATCCAATCCAAATATATACTACTGTCCTACCTTTTATTGTGTTTGCACTGTATAATCCTGATCTTCACAAAATCCAAGATTATTTTGTATGGTGGAATCCGACATTGTTATTACCGGAAGTGTTGCCGTGGAGTCCACGTGCTCTCAATTTTCTTGTGTCTCTCGGAGCTGTGCGTCATCTTTAAGCAAAAAGCGCGGGAAATCGTATCATCAGTGACAATGATATTATGGGGACGAAGTCCACAATAACAGTAGAAAATTAAAAAAAAAAAAATCGGGAAAATTTCCCGTATTTTTCATTGTACTAATGAACTCAAAATCGTTCAATTTTTTTTAAGTCATGTTTTGAAATCCCGGACCTGCGCAGAAATCTACAATGTACCTCCTTTTTCCGGTCTCGTTTGTATGAATCTTTGAGTAAAATATATATTAATCAGTTTAGTATGAATCAGGAAGGAACGCAATTTCATTTTTGATAATTCCTTGATATGAAAAAACGTTACCTGATGATAGCGTTTCTTTGTTTACATTGCATATGACGTCATAACTTAAATAACGTCACAACTAAAATCCCCAACAACAGAACTAAAATCGGAAACGTTACGGTATTTCCGTTTCTTTTTTTTTTTAACAAATATTTAAGTTACAAAACTAATTCATACAGACTTCGTCCCCATTTACAGGTTATGACTGCCTCATATTACCGGTGAGTAACGAATGTTATGTAGTAAGGGATCCTCATAGAAACCAAGATGGCGGTTTTACAATGAAAACAATCTTGAAAAATGTGAAGGTCAGGATTATACAGTGCAAACACAATAAAAGGTAGGACAGTAGTATATATTTGGATTGGATTTTTATTCCGCTAATTGAAAAACATGATCTCGGGTAAACGCAGTCGATATTTAAGAAAATTTTGACAAAAATCATGGTGCCAATTTTACGTGACGGCGACTATACATACTTATATCAATACTTCCTCCTCTATCAAATTTATTTAAAAAACATGTCGCAAAACATTTTTATCTATATCAGTCAAAACATTTAATATAAAGTATCACATAAGGCAAGATTTGCATTCCGACCACTAACCACTCATGTCAGACAGCCCTTACCCAATTGACACCTGGCTTTATAAAAGTATTGAAAATGGCAATGTTGTAGGGACAATCTTTCTAGATTTAGAAAAAAACTTTTAATCTGGTTAATCACGCCAGTCTCTACCATAAATTACATTTGTACAAAGTCTCTGATCATTCAATAAAATGGTTTGAGTCGTACCTGTCTAATGGAAAAAAAGTGTGCTCTGGTAATACAGCCTCTTATTCTAAATGTATCAAATATGGGTTTCTCCAAGGATCAATTTTAGGTCCCCATCTGGTTTTTTTATTCATAAATGTTTTGACTTTAGCAGCCACTCATAAAGCCATTAATATGAATGCAGATGATACAACACTTCATGCATATGGAACAAATAAGGATGAGATAGAAAGAAAATTAAATTACGATGACAGCACCATATATAATTAGTGTGTTAGCAATTGGATGGTTATAAATCCTTTAAAAGCTAGTTTTATTTTAATTTGAACAAATAAGAAACGGACGTTGCTAGCAAATGATATGAATACTAGTATATCAATACAAGATAGCCAAATCACATCCCATGAAATACAAGTTTGTCGTATCGCACTGCGATCTAGAATTAAGAAATTTTTGGATATTGGTAGTAGAAAGCTGTTTTATAATGCTTATATTCTGAAAAAATATGATTTTTGCTGCTCACTATATATGGAGAAATTGTTATGAAAATGGATATAAAAAAAGTGCTGCACCAATACTAACACCTGGTATATATATGTATTTAAGGAGCTAAAATGATGAAATTTCAAATCTAGAATATCATATCATTAACTTCTTCTTGTTCATAAAATTGTCAACGATTAATCACCTGATTAATCAAAGAACTCTGTTGTCCAATTGTTAACCTACATAGTAGAAATAATTCAGCTGTTGTGCGACCGAACTCAAACTCAATGAAGAATATTTGGCATATAGCTCCTCAATACTTTGGAGTACACTACTAAATAAAACAAAATATTGTGAAAACCGAAGACATTATTTTTAAAAAAACTGAATGTGAATTTTTCCCTTTGCAATACTGGGTATTTTAAGCATTCCTGTCAAGTTTAGTCATAATCAGTTCAATAAAAAAAAATCTAGTATAATGAAAGAGCGATTCGTGCAAAATTTCTTCTACAAATCCAAACCAAGCCGCATCATAATAGAATAAATCGTGGCAAAAAAAAATATTTATCTCATCTGCCTACAAACAGTAGAATACGATACAGAATATGATTTAGTAAGATAAAACTACTAATGACCCTTCTTGATAATGTCTCTTTTCGTCCATTTCTACCTCTTATTTCATCAAAATTTCAACTTTTCAGGCCAATAAATAAAAATAATGGGGTAACTTTCACTCATTAATGATAGAATTGTTATAAGAAATGAGTCATTGAAGTATTCAAGCAGAATGAATAATCCATATAAGAGTTTACTTTCTCTAAGGAGGTTCTTACGTAAACATTAGATTTACGCTGCGTTCCAGAGAGGGACATAAAAGGCTACTTTTTTTAGTGAATAATTTGTTGTTACAGCATTTAAACTTATAACTTTATATTTATTAAATTATTTCTTAGAAAAATGTTCTATCATAGCAGAATAAAAGAAATAAGGAGAAAATGCTCCTCAAAACACTAAGTATGGCTTAAACTATTAACTGAATATTCATGGTAGAGTCCTATTTCCAGGATGTTTTCTAATAAAATGTGTTTTAGAGACTCAATCCACTC